>NC_056733.1:418046073-418392671 GCF_019279795.1 Protopterus annectens | reverse complement strand
AACCCAAAAAAAGGAACCCCTTTTTCCAAAAATTTTTCCCTTCCAAAATCAAAATTTTTTAATCCCCTTCCCCAGTCCGGGCTTTGGGACGGGCCAAAGGACCCAAGGGTTTCCTTCCCCAAAGCCTTAGGGGTTCTTTTTTGGCATTTTTTTTTTTTTTTTTTTTTTTTTTTGGGGGGGGGGGGGGGGGGGGGGTTTATTTTTTTTGGGTGCTTCCCAATGCCAAACTGCATATGAGGAAGCTACAATGGTATCTCAAAAATCTATGGACACAGCACTGCCAGGATTTGGACACTGTCATTCAAATAATACCTTGCATTCAAAAGGAATTTTTGTGGTGGGCTCAGGAATGTCACCTAAACAAAGGGACTCTCTGTGACCCGGCCAGAGGCAAGTCAGATTCTAACGACAGATGCCTCAGACATTGCTTGGGGAGCTCATCTAGATGGAAAGTGGATACAAGACAAGTGGCCTGCCAGACTACAGCATCTACATATCAACATGAAAGAGATGTTAGCAGTCCAGTTTGCATTAATGGCTTTCAAGGAGTTACTTCTTCCAGGGCAGGTGTTGATTCTAACAGACAACACAACTGTCATGTGGTACATCAACAAACAAGGGGAACACATTCTTACCCATTGTGCAGGCAAGCAATGATTTTATGGGAGACTGCGCAGCTTGCAACTAACTCTTCAGGCAAGGTTTCTGCCGGGAGCACAGAACTCCTTAGCAGATGTGTTAAGCAGACAAATCATGGATCCCCACCAGTGGAAACTGGATCTTCATGTATTTCAAAAATTGACAGTGTCATGGGGAACTCCAGACATAGATCTGTTCGCTTCTCCACTAAACCACCAGCTGCCAAAGTTTTGCACGAAGGAATTTCATCACACAGCTTGGAAAGTGGATGCTCTTTCTTTCAGTTGGAAAAATCTTCATGTGTATGCTTTTCCACCTCTGCCTCTTCTTCCAAAGGTGCTTCTAAAGGTCAGACAAGACAAGCCAAGGATGATTTTAATAGCTCCAGATTGGCCTCGGCAGCACTGGTACCCATTACTGAGGAGTCTGGTAAGGAAGCCTCCATGGCCTTTACCCTTGATTCCACACCTATTGTCTCAGAGGGACGGTCATCTGTTCAATGTCAAGCTTCAAACTCTTCATCTAACAGCCTGGCATATTCTGTTTTGAAAGACACCAGGTCTCAACTTCCTCAACAAGTTCTAAATGTGATTATGGAAGCCAGAAGACCTAGTACAAGGAAAGTCTACACAGAAAAATGGAAGAGATTTTTATTTTGGACTGCAGCAAAGAATTTGGAGATTTCGGAGCCTAATTTGAGTGTGGCTCTTCAATATCTTACTGAGTTATTGGACAAAGGTTTGTCTTTCTCTTCCATTAAGATTCATGCTGCAGCAATTTCAGCTCACTATGATTGTGACCCACCATTGTTTTCACATCCTTTGTTCAAGCAATTTCTTAGAGGGCAAAGAATATAAGACCCCCACGTAGAGCTCCTACTCCTGCTTGGGATCTCAATTTTGTGTTGGAGAAACTTACTCTACAACCTTTTGAGCCTGCAGCTACTGCTGACCTGAAATACTTGTCATGGAAGACTGTTTTTTGTTGGCCATTACTTCTGCAAGAAGGGTTTCTGAGTTACAGGCCCTTATGGCGGTTGAGCCTTTTGATTTTTCATAAGGATAGGGTATCATTACGCACTAATCCTTCCTTTATGCCTAAGGTGGTTTCTAGTGTGGCTTTAAACCAAACTATTCATTTGCCTACTTTCTATGCAGATCCCCAAAATAAAGGGGAAAAGATTTTGCACACTTTAGATGTACACAGGCAATTGCGTTATTATTTAAGCAGGACTAAGGATTTTAGACAGTCTCAGCAGTTGTTTGTTTCTTTTGCTTTGAGTTCGCAGGGCAAGCCTGTGTCAAAACAAACTATTTCTAGGTGGATTGGGTTTTGCATTGCCTTTTGTTATTCCCATCATGGCAAAGAGATTCCAGCGGGGATTAGGCCTCATTCCACTAGGGCTACTGCCACTTCAACAGCATTTCTAAGGGGGGTGGCAACTAAAGATATTTTGGAGGCAGCTACTTGGAGTTCAGTGCATACTTTCTCTAAGCATTACCACCTTCCTCTCTACTCTAAGTCTAGGGCTGGTTTTGCCACTGCTATTTTGCAAGGCATGTTATCAGCTCCTGCTTCCTTATGATTTGCCAGCCTCCCTTACCTCTGCTTTGGGATTCTACCCAATAGTTAGGACTGCAGCAATGTGGAATGAAGAACATAGTACAGTTTTGTACCTACCATAAATGTAGATGTTCGAGGATCCACATTGCTGCAGTCCATTTACCCTCCTTCCCCTCTGTGTTTAGGGGTGGTTGTGTAGGTGAGATTATATTCTGGTACCTTTGTATATATTGTATATATTTTTGGTGCAGGTATGTTTGGTGTGTTTTGGTTTTGGCCTTGTCTTTTTAGGGTCTTCTGACATCTGGGGCAAGAAAAGACTGAGGATATGACGTCGGTCATGCGCATTAGTACCCTGCCGTACTGACGTCAGTCTAATGCGCCGTGACCCACGCCAGCCATATACTTTGGTATTCGGGCCGACTGGACAGCGGACTACCCAATAGTTAGGACTGCAGCAATGTGGATCCTCGAACATCTACATTTATGGTAGGTACAAAACTGTACTTTTCCTTGCTGCGATCTTCTTGCAACACTACAAAACAGCAAGTGCCTCGACTTCTTCACTCTCTTCCCCCTTCCAGGCCATCCCCCCAGAGACGCTCTAGTCCACGATTGACCTCGGGGACTTCTATACGCCTTTCCCCCCTTCCCATTAATCACACAGATAATTCAGAAAGCTACCGCCTTGAGAGCCAAGATGATTCTCATTGCCCCTTATTGGCCTCAACAGATATGGTTCCCGTTCCTGCATCATTATCTTTTGGAGCAGCCTTGGCATCTGGATCCAGTGCCAGATCTTTTGGCCCATCAGTCAGCGCAGCTGCACCAATCCCTCCAATCTCTCAACCTCACAGCTTGGTTGCTCCACTTCCGTCCCTAGCCAGGCTTCCCATGATCTCAAATTCTGTCCGTGATATTATCGTAGCTTCCCTTAAGTCTTCCACCAGAAGGATCTATGCTAGTAAATGGCAGCGTTTTTCCTTCTGGGCAAGGGCTAGGAATATAGATCCCTTCACTGCTCCAATACACTCTGTTTTAGATTTCCTAGCTGAAATTTTTCATTCTTCATCCTCCACAGTAAAAGTTCAGTTAGCAGCCATTTCAAATTTTCACATAGGCCTGTCGGACTCCAGCATCATGTCCCGTAAGCTTTGCAAAGCATTCCTCAGAGGTATCTTTTTACTCAAGCCCCCAATCAAAGAACCCCCACCACAGTGGGATTTAAACTTAGTTTTAACATCCTTGATTCTCCCTCCTTTTGAACCTGCGGCTTCCTGTTCTTTGAAGTTACTTTCCTGGAAGACGCTTTTCCTAGTCGCCATTACATCTGCTAGGAGAGTATCTGAACTTCATGCCCTTTGCATTCGTCCTCCTTATTTAGTTTTCCACAAAGACAGAGTTTCTCTTAGAACTAACCCGTCTTTTTTACCCAAGGTGGCTTCCCAGACAAATTTAAATCAATCTATTGATCTTCCAGTTTTCTTCCCTAATCATTCAAACAGGGCGGAGCAAAAACTGCATTGCCTGGGCGTTCATCGTCAGCTCTGCTACTATCTGGACAGAACTAAAGAAATCAGGAAATCTGATCAACTCTTTTTATCTTATGCAGAAAATAAAAAGGGCCTTCCGGTATCCAAAGTAACCCTGTCTAGGTGGCTGTCTTCTGTGATTACCAGTATTTATCAACTCAGAGGTAAAGAATTGCCTTCTAGGCCAAGAGCCCATTCAACCAGAGCGTTGGCTACATCAACAGCCTTTCAAGCTAGATTACCAATAGACACTATCTGTGCGGCAGCCACATGGGCCTCTCCTCATACCTTCGTTACACATTACAAATTGGACATGGCCTCCAGAAACAGGGCAAATTTTGGTTCCACTGTTCTCAAGAGTCTGTTCCAATGAGCCACCCAGGATGAAGGTGCTAGGGACGCGGTCCCATCCAGCAAGAATGAAGGCGAGATTGACAACTTAACATTGAGAAGTTATGTACCTACCATAACGTTCCATGTTAGTTGTCTTCTCTCGCCTTCTTTCTTGCGTCCCGCCCACCACCCCCCTAGCCTGGACAGACCGAAAGGATTTCCCCTTCTTCTAAGGGGCCTTACCTTGCACTATTTTAAGCCCAAACAGGTTGCCCTGGGGTAGCTACTGCTTCAGATAGTGACATTTGGAGAGTTTCTCCTTTCTCCTTCTCCTCCTGAGTTGGGAGACTAAATTGGCTATTTATTTTCAGCTACCAAACGAGATCTAGGTAGTTACCGCGTAGCATCATGGGATATAGGGTTGCCTCGAGCCGGTAAAATTAGCTCTCGAGCTTTAGTATAAGCCTAGTCGGAGCCGAGGATCGGCTCCGAACCCATCCAGCAAGAAAGAAGGCGAGAGAAGACAACTAACATGGAACGTTATGGTAGGTACATAACTTCTCATTTCCAGCTTTTGTTTTCCATGCATAGGGTCTGTATCAGTCCATCGAAATGGCTATCGAACACCAGATGTTCAAACTGTGAAGTTCAAACACTGATTATTGCAAAGCTGTGGAATACCGAATTCTTTACCAGGGAAAGAATTCGGTGGTCCGTTTTTGTGGCTTTGCGATTATCAGGACTGTGGTGGGAAGTTACGGGTCGGGTTCAGGTAAGTGTGCAATTGTGTGGATGTTAGGGTTAGGGTGCAGGTTAGGTGAGTTAGGGTTAGGGCGCGGGTGAGCTGGGTGTGAGATAGTGACAGACTTTAGGGTTAGAGCTGGATAGGTGAGTTAGGGTTAGGGCGCAGTCAGGTGAGTGTGCGATAAGGTTGGACCTTAGGGTTAGGGTTTGGGTTAAGGTAAGTGGATAGGTAGTAGTGTATGTACAGTTTAGTGTAGGGTTAGATGTAGGATTTTAAGTGTTTGTGTGTGGATTGCTGTTTTTTTGGTGTGCTTGTGTTGTGTGTGTGTGTTTCTTGGAACAGCGATTTTTTTCCCTGGGAAAAAAATCACTGTTCTAAGACTTCGATGTTTTTGTACTTCGTAGTTAGAAGTTCGAACATATGGTGTTTGAACTTCAGCCGTTTCGGTGAACTGATATAGACCCGCTTGCATATACTAATGTTTGGCAGGCTGATCTTTTGTACAGTTGTGTCTTCTCAACTCCATTTAAACTTGTCACATTTTTCTAGACTTTCTGTTTAAATGAAAATTCCCAAACAAACAAAAAAAAATAATAATACAAAACACCTCAACCCCCATTAACTTGGAACAAACATGCAAAAATATGTACATCATCAAAACATGAACTGTAACCATCCAGGAGGGAACAGCTGCCCCAAACTGATGGCTTCTACAGGCATTATCTAACCTAAAATTAAGGTTATCCATTCTGAAGCACATACTACAGCATGTGCTCTCACTTACACTGATTGTTGTCTATTTTTTCTCTCTCTTCTCCCACGTGTAAAAAACACCTTGTATGCTTTCAGAAAACATTAACTTTTAGCCTTAAGGAAAAAGTGCACTGGATATCTTTAAATAAAACTAAATTGTACACTGTTCTATAAGATGCATTAATGTATCAAGGCTGCTAGGGAGGTTGTTACCTCTTATTCACTTCCGATAAGTTTAAACTTAATCATTTCTCTGAGCTGCTTGCCATTATACCTTTAAATTTTACATTTCCATCAGCAAAGAATACTCAGAATTCCCAGGATTAACTGCTTACACAGACACTTAGAAAAGAATGCACAGCTGCCCTCAGCAGCAGACATCTCAGATCCACTGAACATTTACCAATGTAAAAGAAAACAAGCTAATATATTTGCAGTTGTGAGAAGCTTAGCATTTTCATGGCTTTCACTATTTTGTCGTAATTTAAAGCCTATATGCTTACAAAAACACCTGTTTGCAGCTTAAGCCAAAGGTTGTAATCTAGACATTCACACTTATAAAACAAAAATAGTAAATATCATAATTTTAAATATAATATAGTCAGTGGACATTTACACCCACCAGTATCACAGCAGCCCAAGATAACAGCATCTGAACATTAAACTTGCTTTATCCAGACTTTTTTCTTTTGTTATATTGTAAAACCTAAACTTCTTACATCTAAAAAGGTACTTGTTTACTTAAATATCTTTAACACTTAACAGTCACTGAAAAAAAAACTACATTTAAAATACCCCTTACCACACACAAAACTGTTTTACTGCATATAACATGCAATTTATATCATGAAATGTTTTGCACAAATACTAATAAGAACAAAATAGTTCCCCCTTTTAGTGTCCTTCTGAGCATTAATGATATCAAGCTAGATATATCCTTTAAAGACCACCCACAAATTTAACAAAGTCAACAAAAATCCATTATTTTTAGCCACTTTTTCTTGCAAAAACATATTTCACAAATGTGATAAGATGCTTTATAGTCTTCCATTTACTCACTAATTTCAGAATCGCTTGACCTCTTCATGTTCATCTCCATTTTTGACCACCAGACTCTGATTCAAGTTTAGGCTACTGGGGATTCTTCAAGTTAAATCATGTACTTATTTCAGTCTCTCAAGCATTTTCCTTTGGAACAGTGGAAAGGGTTTCACTGGCAAAGTTTCTCTATGAACCTTAACATCAGAATACTGAGAAGCAGAGCCCCTTCTGCTTGCTAGCTCACTTTTTGTTGGATCCACTTTTTTATTTCCACCTTAACCTGTTTTGCATCAAAAAATGACTTTGATCCTCTAAGCAAAAACATGTTGAAGACAGCTAGACACAGCAGCTTGAATCTCACACCTGCCTCTCAACATTATCTCATTGTTGGGATTAATTTGCTTGTCTTCTGCCTGGTGTATAGTGAATAATCATGTTCTGCAAACACTGTGCTGTCATCAGTTTTTAATACTTTGCCCTTCTACTACAGTTTTGTCAGGATCAACTTTTTATGCTGGTGTGATTGCATCTTTACTAATAAAGGCATTGACTTGTTTCTCATTGCCAGATTTTACTAATATAGGCATTGGTCTCTTTCTCATGGCCAGATTTGGAGCATACATGTCCTTTCAGTTAACAAATTCTACTGTGGAACACCAGTTCAGTTGCATGTTTGTGTGTTCATAAAATTAATAGTCTGTTCCATCCAGTTTCTCTGATGCAGCAGAAAATCTCAGGTTTTCTTAGCACACTCTGTATTCTAACTCTGCAGTTTTTTAAACAGTTCTTGAGAAACCTAATATTCAGACAGCTTTTTCTTCATGTCAGCCTTGGATTTTTGCAGTTTTATCTGAATGGCTTGTTTAAGCTTTTTTTTATTTTTTCCAACCTTCTGTTGTTTGCATCGATATATTCCTTCAGTGTTTAATTTATTTTAATCATGTCTGAATACATTTGATTTATTTTTTTACACTAAATTTTTAGAAGTCATCTCTTGAACCAAAGCTGAAGCTTAAACTGCTTTTTGCTGAACAGCTGCAGAATCCTTCCTAGCATTTTCTCTTCACCTTTTCTGGTTGATTTTCTTTTAGGTTTTCCAGATTTCTTCTTTTCTGGCATGTAGGCAGTGAATTTACTAGCCAGTAACGGAATTTTACTAAAACAAAAAAATTAAATGGTACTCCTTTTTTCCTCAGTTTCTGTTTTCACACTGGGAGGGCTGAAGTTATGCTGTTGATCAATGTGCAGCAATTTTGGAAGTCCCCATTAACAACATTGGCCCCATTTTCCTGTCAAAAAGAAAAAAAAAAATTAACCTGTATCTTCTCCTTCTCAAATTTCTCTGGACAAGAGTAGTTTACAAGATCTGGCTCTAGGTCTAGTTCAGGTTACTGATTCTTCTTATAAAGTGGTTTCTGGTTTAAAAAAAAAAAAAAAAAAATGTATATTTTCCTGAAGAGATTCAAGATTCTGAATCTGGAAAGGAAGATGTAGGGACAGATACAGCAGTTTTTCCTCAGATTTCTGATTCAGAGTCAGAGGACAGCACAGTATCTGATTCTGTGTGTGTGTGTGTGTGTGTGGGGGTCTCTTTCTCTGAGATTATTTCTAGAATGTGCCAGTGTTCTCAGTATTGGTAAAACACTGTGGTTTCTCAGATCCTAAGGAAACACTATGAGCTGTTACCAATGGAATTTCCAGAACCTTCACCCATTCCTCCAGTGCTGTTAGCACTGAAAGTTGTGATGTGAAGTTGTTCTGTCTCGCCTTTCATTCTTACTAATGGGTTCGAATCGGCCTACTACAAAGCTCGAGGTTTTCAAATAGCTCGAAGTCAAGTCCCTATCCCATGATGCACCTAGAGTTACCTCAGATCTAGTTTTCGCTGCAACAGATCGGAGGTTCTCACTAGCTCGGGCCAGTAAAAACCTTATCTTTCAGTATTTTCAATTATTATTGATACTTTCTTATAAAAAGTAGTTCTAATTAGTTTATTAAGCTCTTATAGCTTTCTGTATGTTTCCTTATTCCCTTGGTGTGCTTTTATATATTAATATTTGGCCTCGTTTTCTTAGGCCTGGTTTATCTTTAATGTTTGAATACTGTTTAAATAGTGACTTTCTGTCACATTTTTCTTAGGAATAGTTAAATAGTTAAATATTTAGAGTGTGTGTTTAGATAGTGACCTTTTGTCACAAACGTTAGATATTTAGAGTTGGTTAGTGTGTTTCTATAGTAGTTAGCTTAGTTGTTGCATTTAAATAGTGACTTTCTGTCATATCTTTATATCTGCGTAGATAAATAGTGTGTGTTTGACCAGTTAGCCATAGTTGAAGGCTTGTTTTTTTTGTATTTAGCCTGTATTTTAGAAGGCTTATTATTATTATAGTTTATAGTTGTTGGATGTGTCTAAATTTTTGTTGATGGCTGATGACAAGGACAAACACCCTAAGTCAGGGTTCAAAAAATGCCCTAAATGTCTGTCACTTACAGTCATGTCAATTGCGTTTATTGCTTAGAAGCTCTACATTTGCAAGAAACCTGCTCCATATGCCATTCCTTTTCTTCTCGGGTTCTCCAAGAGAGAAAGAGGAAACTCATAGATAGGGGTTTATTGAAACCTTCTTTCCAGGAGGCTTTGAGAGACCAGGATGGATCTAGTAAGTCCTCAAAGTCTTCCAAGACTGAATAAAAAAAATCTAAAAAGTCTGTGACATCGGCTCCACAGGTCTTGGAGCCGACTGTCTTATCTGTTCAGAGCCGGTCCCCGGTTTTGGAACCCGTATCTGAAATTCCAAAATCTCCATTATTACAGTAGGTACCACCATTGATCCAGTCATCTCGGTCTTCCATTAGCCTTTTAGATTTGGATGTGGATTGTGTGGTGCAGAAGCTTTTACAGGCACCGGCGTTTGCAAAATTTTTATCGGCTCTGAACCAAGCAGCTTCAGAGCCGAAGACCCTTATGCCAGCTACAGCTCTTCCTCCTCTGAGACATACTGGTTTTTCAGAGCCAGAGGAGTCAGACTTGTTGATTGTGGAGCCTTTGGAGCTGACGCCTGCTCCAGTGTCTTCAGCTCCATTCACTCTGATGTCCCCGGCGCCGATCAAGGACTCTAGGAGCTGACACTCTCTGGTCGGGTCCAGGGAGGATAGTCGGACCAACTTGTCGGTTCCGACTGTGCCTCTCGGGGCTTCGGCTCGGATGAGCTCGGTTCCTACCTCTGGCTTGGAGCCCACTGTCCCAGTGCTGGGGGTATCGACGGTTTCCTCAGATCCGTCGGTCCCTTCGCATCGGAGCAGGGGTGCCTTTGAAGCCATGAGGAGAGTTATGTCTCCTAATACAGCCTCAACTTCAGGTCCAGCCTCTTCATCCCCTAAAATGCCAGTGTCTGCTTCTGCTTCACATATCCTGGCAAAGTGTAGAGACCCAGAGCCTCAGGAAGCCCCATTGGGTGGCCCATGCTCTTCCGAGACCTCACCAGAAGCTCCCGCTGATGAGGTTCCCAGGAAGAGAGTTTGTAAGAGGAAACATCTAGACTTCTCACAGGAGTCTCTAACATCTGATACTGACTTGGATGAATCAGAAGGGTCCCCACGGTCCCCCTCTGAGATACTAGAAATCCTTAGGCAGAGGGGTGACTGGCAGTCCACAAACCCTACTGAAGATGAGTCTGTTTTCCTGAAGGCTTTCAGGTCTCAGCCCTCCACCTCTTGGGTGTCTCCGCCCTTCGATGAGCTTATGCAGCTGGTCTCACGAAGGGTGTGGGAGTCTCGGGACACTGTGGAGCCTGTCCCTAGGAGGCCTAATAAGTTCATCTCTGCTCCCCAAAACAAATCTTTTTTGACCAAAGGTGTGCCAATTGATGCCGGGGTGGTGGGGGCAGCAGCCACCAAAAAGGAAATGTCAGAAACTTCCTTTTCTATCCATCCTCCTAACAGAGACATCAGCACCATGGATAGATATAGGAAGCACACTTTTATTTCAGCGACTTTTGCACTCCGTCTGCTCAACTACTCAACTACTTAACCCATTTCACGAGACTGAAAAGAGATCTCCTTAAAGAGCTGGGAGATACTCTTCAGGGTGCAGTAGCTGCAGGAGCTTTAGACAAAGTTGCTTCCCAGCTACCACCTCATTTCTTATGCAGCTGATGGAACGTGTAGGGCAGCGGGTACAATAATTGCTCTTAGGAGACACTCCTGGATGTGCATGTGTTCCTTCGTGGAGCCCTTCAAGTCATCCTTTGTAAATACCCCTTTTGATGGCTCGTCCCTTTTCGGGCCCAAAGTTAAGGAAACTTTGACCAGCTGTGAGCAGGAAGAAAAGACTCTGTCTGCTGTCGGAGTTAGTTTTTCCACCCCTACCAGACCCTACCCCAAGGGTCAAAGGGGAGGAAAGATGTGGTTCCGAAAAGCCCAGGGAGCCTTTCAGGACACATGTGGTGAACCCCCCTCCAGGGGCAGAGGACGGGGCAATAATGGAAGATGCCAACCTCACTGCAGAAGGGGTCCGAAAAACCAGGGCGACAGAGATGACTTCTTTGGGAAGCCCTGCTAGCGCTCATGAAAGGAGGCCCAACTGTCCTACTCTGGAGGCAGTTGGGAGTTGCTTATCTTTGTACCCAGACTTCTGGCTCAAAATAACAAACAACATCTGGGTACAAAGTATCATTTCCATAGAAAACTTCATTCCTTTCACCACACCCCCTCCATCGACAATGAAAATCCCGGACGTTCCACCCAGTTACAGGGAGCAAGCAACAATAGAGGTCCAAACATTGCTAAGAAAAAGAGTTATCCAACCAGTCCCAGTAGACCAGACAGGATCCGGAACTTACTCAAGATTCTTTTTAGTTCCAAAAAAGACAGGGGACTGGAGACCTATATTAGACGTCAGCAGGCTAAACAAATCTGTCAAAAAAGAGAAGCTTCAGATGGTCACGCTTCAGTCGATACTTCCCTTCTTAGGGAAAGACAATTGGATGTGCTCGATAGATCTCCAGGATGCGTACTACCACATGAAAATGGCCAGATCATCCAGGGATCATCTGCGCTTCTGGCTGGGAGCCAATCATTACCAGTTTCGAGCGCTGCCCTTTGATCTCACTACAGCCCCCAGTGTGTTCATCAAATGTATGGCAGTGGTCACGGCTCACCTGAGACATTTAGGATTCCAGGTGTTTCCGTATCTAGACGATTGGCTCCTCACCGCCACCACCAGGCATCAACTCATTGAAGCCAGGGACTCCACTCTGTTACTCTGCAGCCAGCTGGGCATTACAGTAAACTCAGAAAAATCTGCCTTGTTGCCATCGCAACATATCGTTTTTATTGGAGCAGAACTGGACACCACCACCACCACGCTAGGACTTCCAGTAGAAAGAGTATCCACAGGTACTACCAAGGATTGAAGACCAGCTATTGTAGTTTGAATACACAGCTGTCTTCAAAACACCCCTCCCAACACTTAGCTGCCTGAGTATTGGGAGGGGTGTTTTTAAGACAGCTGTGTTTTCTAACTACAATAGCTGGTCTTCGATCCTTGGTGGTACCTGTGGATACTTTTGTCAGTGAGTTTTGGTGCCTTGGTGAACACTTTGTCTATCCAGTAGAAAGAGTCTTACTACTCCGTCAGCAGGTCCGCATTCTGATATCCAAAAACAAGGCACCAGCATCAGAAGTTCTAAAGTTGTTAGGTATGATGGCAGCTGCAATTCTGGCCATAACTCTGGGTTGTATGCACATGCGGATACTGCAGTGGCTGTTGTTCACTCAATGGTCTTACCAAGAGCTTCCCATGTCTCACCTGATAATGATCACAAACTCCTGCAAAAAGGATCTTCAGTGGTGGTTGACCTCACTTCATGTCACGATAGGACATCCCTTTATTTTACCCCCACCAGTGGCCACAGTGACCACAGACGCTTCCCTGATAGGGTGGGGGGCATTTTCAGGGAAGGACAGCCCAAGGCACATGGACTGATCAAGAGACACATCTGCATATCAATGTCTTAGAGGTGAGAGCAGTACTTTTGGCATTGCAGTACTTCCAGGACTCTCTTCCTCTGGGTACGATTGCGATTCAGACAGACAACATGTTAGTGGTCTGGTACTTGAACAAACAAGGAGGAACCGGGTCATATCCCCTTTGTCGCTAGGCCCTAAGAGTATGGAAGTGGGCTATATCCACCCAGCGCTTTATGTTAGCAACGCACATCCCGGGGAAATCCAATGTGATAGCAGACAAGCTGAGCAGAGCAATTTTGTTGCCCCACTAGTGGTCCCTCAAGAAAGAAATAGCGGACAGGATATTCCGCAGGTGGGGCCAGCCTTGCTGCAATCTTTTTGCCAGTCACATGATCACGAAATGCAGAAGTTACTTTGCCCTGATTCCCCTCCGAGAGAAGCCCCATGGGGCGCGCTCGTTCATGATTGGCCTCCGGGTCTCCTCTATGCATTTCCACCAATCCCGTTGATACCCAAGGTTCTACAGAAAGCAAAAACTCTGGGAAGGACCATCATTCTAATAGCCCCTCATTGGCCTCATCAGATTTGGTTCCCCTTCCTTCAACTTCATCTTTTGGAGGACCCTTGGATTCTGGACCCAGTTCCAGACCTTCTGACGCACTCGTCGGGGGAACTTCATCTCTCTCTGCAGTCTCTCAAGCTGACAGCTTGGCTGCTCCAATTCCCATCATAACCAGGTTCCATAACCTTTCCAATGAGACAAAGCAAATTCTCTTATCCTCTCATAAATCCTTTACGATGAAGCTATACCTTAGCAAATGGAAAAAAAATTCTTTATGGGCCTCTTAAAAACAATATAGATCCTTACCAAGCCCCTATGGCCTCTATTTTATAGTTCTTGACCATGATTTTCAACAAAGGAGTGGCAGCAGCAACTGTTCGGGTTCAACTTTCTGCCATTTCTAATTTTCATCTTGGATTTGAAGGATTGAATATTATGTCACACAAATTATCCAAAGCCTTTCTCAAAGGGACTTTTCATCTCAGACCACCTGTGAAATCTCCCTATTCCCCATGGAATCTAAATTTTGTGCTTTCCCGCATTATTCTTCCTCCATTTGAACCAGCTTCCTCATGTGACCTCAAATTTTTGTCATGGAAGGCTATCTTTTTAATAGCTATTACTTCTGCCCGCAGAGTGTCAGAGCTTCAAGCCTTGTCCATTAAACCTCCTTACTTGATTTTCCATGCTGACAGAGTCTCACTTCGAATAAACCCCTCCTTTTTGCCTAAGGTTTGCTCTGAAACTAATCTTCACCAAATTATTGATTTGCCAGTTTTCTTCCCCAATCACTCCAACAATCTAGAATGCATGCTGCACAAACTTAATGTTCATAGACAGCTCAGATTTTCCTTGGATAGAACAAAAGCTTTTAGGAAATCGGAACAGCTTCTTGTTTCCTTTTCAGATTCCAGGAAAGGTATGCCAGTGGCTAAAACAGCTCTGTCTAAATGGTTATCTGATTATATCACATTTGCTTATTCAGCTGCCAATATGCCCTTGCAACATAAAATTAAAGTCACTCAACCAGAGCAGTTTCTACAGCCTCTTCCTTTTCTGCCAGACTTCCTATTGATAACATTTGTGCAGCAGCCACTTGGTCAAGACCTCATACCTTTATCACTCATTACAAAGTTGACAGGGCATTCTTTGGATCCACTGTCCTGAAAAATATACTCCCGTGAGCCACCCGAGATAGATGGTGCTTGGGACGCTACCCATCAGTACGAATGAATGGTGAGATAGAACAACTTCACATAAAGAAGTTATGAATAGAGGAGCTCTCTATTCATCCCTACCAGCTAATCAGTAAAACAGCTCACTTTGCCTATTCAGGCATGTCCAAAGGGCAGTTTCAGGTGTACTCTCCAGTCCAACTGGTGAATCTGGGCATTTTGAGGCAATGTTACAACTGCCTCATGTACACAGACAACCCTCTCCTCCTACCATTAAACACTAATATTTGCGAGAGATGCAGTTTTACAGCCAAACTGGAGGCAAAGCTCTCTCAACCCAAGACTGGAACTGACAGTCAAGAGAAGAAGGAAAATACTTGTAACACAGCACCAGTCTTACATAGACCTACTAAACCAACACCGGAAAATAACACACATAAATACACAAAAACATACTCGGAGGCTCTAAATAAAAATCTGCAAAAGCAACAGAGACCTCCAAAGCAGACACCCAAGCAACCTCCACACCCCATCACAAACCCTGAAACACATACTTCACATAATCAGTGTGCCACGCAATCACAGCCCCTAAGGCAAAATAACATACCCAACCCACTAGTAATAGGCGACTCTATAGTCAGGCACACTGATGTCCCACTAACTAGGCTGGACAAGGATAAGGTTACAGTTAGCTGCCTGTCGGGCGCCAGGATCCGCCACATAACACAAGCACTCAGGTCACTCCAGAACAAGTACAAATATGACTGTGTCATTGTCCATGTTGGTGTGAATGACCTGAGACGTACCTCCCTGGACTGCATGAAAAGAGACATGGAAGAGCTCTCTGATCATGTAACCCAGGCCAGTATGACCCTGACCCTGAGTAGCATCCTGCCCTCACCAAGAATGATGCCACAGTATAAAGAAAAAATTATCAATTTCAACAATTGGCTAAGTTTCTGGTGTCATTCAAAGGGGTTCCAGTATCTGTCCACCTGGGATGACATGCTCTATAAGCCACGTTGCTTCTCAAGAGATGGCTTGCACCTGTCATCCTTAGGCTTTTGAATACTGGCCAAGACTTTTGCCGCCCCCATAGTGCCTTTTTTAGACAAGGCTCAAAAGACAGACCCACCACCGTAAATAGCACAAGTAACCAAAAACTGAGGGTAATGCTACTCAGTGCCAGAAGTCTAAACCTCAAAATGCATGCACTCGAGGCACTTCTCAGTATGGAGAACATCGATATCTGTGCAGTAACAGAAACCTGGCTTAAGGCTCCAGAGAGCACCTCAGCACTACCAGACTATAACTCATACCATACTTTTCGGCCACAGAACCCGGACCGAAACACAAAAGGTGAGGGTGTATCCATATTTATCAAGGATACCCACACCTCCAGGTTAATGGCAGAGCACAATGCCTCAGAGATTATCCATGTGCAACTAACAACAGGCAAAACTGCAATTCAAATTGTAGCTTGCTACAGATCACCCACCAGGACCCCCATTCCGCGTTTCTGGAGACACTGGAAAATATGAAGGTCCTACCAAATGCCCTGATATTGGGTGATTTCAATTACCCAAACATTAACTGGGAGAACTACTCAAGTACTAATTCCCTTGCCCAACGCTTCCTAGAATTTATAAATTCGAACGCCCTGGATCAACTGGTCAACACCCCCACCAGAGGGGACAACATATTGGACCTGGTCATCACCAACATGGGCGACCGGTGTTCTACACCGGAGGTCAAACCCTCGCTGGTTAGATCAGACCATAGACTAGTCACTCTGGATATCCACATTCCGCCCCTACCCCCAATCAAGGAAACCACCGTGAAAAACATTTCAAAAGCAAACTTCACGTTACTTAAGACCGAGGTGGAAAGGTTCACAGCCCCCATGCTAAAGGACAACGCTGTCCAAGCCTCTGATTCCCTTACAAAGGCACTCTATGATCACGTGCAAAAATGCATGGATCGTGCTATCCCAAGCAAAACCAAGACTCACTCCTCCTAGAAAAGGAAACCAGTCTGGTGAATCCCTGCCATAAACAAGCTATACAATAGAAGGAGGAAACTAGTGCAGAAAAGAGTAAAATCCCAAGAAGGAAAGACATCCCTGATCAGTGTCAGCAAGAAACTATGATTCCTCATAAAATCATCCAAGGCTAGCTTTGAAAGAAAAATTGCCAAGGGCTCCAAAGATAACCACAAAGAGTTCTTTAGCTATGTCAAGAACCTAAGTGGAAACTCTCAGATCTGCTCTGAGTTAGTGTAGAATGGCACAAAATACACTGAACTGACGGATATTGCTAACATTCTGGCAGACAGGTTTAGTGCAAACTTCACCCCACTCTCACCCCCTAAAGAGCCCATAACCATACCAGAAGAATGTAGTGCCCCGGCAATCACTGACACACAGGTTAAAACAGCCCTATCCAAAGCCAAAAATACAGCTTCAATGGGACCAGACGGTGTCCCAGGCTGTGTCTTGCATGAGCTCCAAAATGAACTAACCCCTCACCTAAACACACTGTTCAAACTCAGCCTCTCTACAGGCTACGTACCCATAGAGTGGCACACAGCAACAGTTATCCTGCTTCACAAAGTTGAAGCCACAAGGGAACTCGGGAACTATCTCCCTATAAGCCTGACTAGCCTGGTTTGCAAGGCTATGGAGCGCATCAACATGGAATTCATTAACAGAAACATTGGGGACCTTCAAACATTGGACCCTACCCAGTTTAGCTTTGTTAAGGGAGATCATGCCTTTTAAACCTGGTGGACTTCTTTGAGACAGTTACCAAGGCTTTAGATAAGGGAAAGGAAGTCCACACAGCCTACCTAGACTTCGCAACGGCTTTCAACACCATTCCCCATTCTGGTATTATAGATAAGCTCACCAGCCTGAACATAAACCCCTACGTCACGAGATGGGTTGCCAATTGGTTCATGGATAGAACCCACACGGTGAGAGTTGCAGGCTCTAGGTCCTACTCTAAACCAGTTACAAGTGGCATCCCCCAGGGCTCAGTCCTGGGACCCCTCCTGTTCGGTATATACTTCTCAAAGGCACAGGCAAGCACAGGACGACTATGGCTGACCAAGTTCGCAGACGACTGCAAACTGGGGGCCATAATTGACTCTCCAGCTGATACGGACATCCTCCAGGAGGCTCTCACTGAGATGGATACCTGATGTCAAAATCATGGCCTCAAGTTAAATGCCAAAAAGTGCATAGGCATCCCCTTTGGAAAAACAAAGTACCTGCAAACTACCACATACGTGGTAGTCCCCTAAATACAGAAAATGTAATAAGGAATCTGGGGACCCAAGTAGATAGTAATCTCTCCTTTGATAATCATATTGCCAAGGTGGTTAGAAAATCCTTCTATGTGGCCCACCTAATCACAAAAGGGTTCGCATCTAGAACAAAAGAGGTTATTGTGCCCCTCTACTCATCACTCATCAGACCCATCATAGAGTACAGTGCCCCATTTGGGATGTACCTTACAAGACACCTGCAACAGCTGGAAAGACCACAGAAGTACCTCACCAAGAGGATTACTGGCCTCAAACATATGCCCTATGCAGCCCGACTGAAGAAACTCCAGCTGTACTCGGTTGCATACCTCTTACTCAGAGGTGATCTCTGCCTGACATACAAGGCCATGTCCAACCCAGAATTGATGGACATGCTCCAGCTAAAAAAAAACAAATCCCCGAGAGCCACATGCTCTTGGGATCTAAACCTCACCACAACGATAAATAGGACGTGTTGGAGGGATAGAGTCCTGTCCCAGAGACTCTCCATGCTTTGGAACATGATTCCAATCTACATTAGGCAGAGTCCCCTCACTAACACTCTTCAAGAGAAACCTTGACGAGTGGATGGGAAACAGAAAATTTAGCCCAGGGCTCTGCTAGACAGAGGCACAGGGAACTAATGGCTCTGCTGGACCGAGGCACAGGGAACTAATCTAAGGGGGTGGCGAAAGCCAACACATTTTGGCTAGGCTTATAGATGCTCTCTGCCAGATAGCCTTGTACTTACCTATGAACCTATGTACTTACCATAATGTTCCATGTGAGTTGTTCATCTCACCTTCATTCTTATGTCCCTCCCTTCTACCCCTCCTGGGCTTTTAGAAGACCGAGATGCTAGATCCTTCCTGGTTACTCTACCCTTCTATACTTTCTCTTATGGAGTTATAGAATGACATATGGTATTATTTTATGCAGCAAACAAGATCTGAGGTAACTCTAGGTGGATCATGAGATAGGGACTTGGCCTCAAGCTATTTGAAAACCTCGAGCTTTGTAGTAGGCTGACTTGGAACCGAGGGATCGGCTCCGAACCCATCAGTAAGAATGAAGGCGAGATGAACAACTCACATGGAACGTTATGTTAAGTACATAACTTTTTTTTTTGTCACTGCCTACAATTTTCCTGATTGTCAGCCTGCTGGCCCTAAGAAGGCAGATAGATTCTATAAAGTTTCTCATTCTTTTAAGTTTTAATAAACTCTTCCCAATCCTGACCCAGCAGCTATTGCTTTAGTTAATTGTATTTCTGCTAAACATTTAGATGTAATGGGATCCTATCTCGCCTACATTCATAACAGATGGGTTCGGAGCCGATCCATCTGCTCCGACTCGGCAACTAATACACTAGCACGAAGTCTCTCATTGGCTGGGCTACTCCCTATCCCAGGATGCACTACACCTGCTTCCCCAGATCTCGTTTGCCGCTTTACAAGCTGGACGTGGTCTCGACTTGCCTGGAGCTAAGTGGTTCTTTTTTTACCTTTATTGGTCTTTGACCTTGGGATTTTTGTCTATATTAACCAAACAGGTGTTTTAACAGCTATTCCTTACTAATTTATATATTTTGTGTGTTTGAGTGTCTTCTGGTACTTTATTCTTTCAGTCGGGCAAGGCCCGTTTAAGTTAGAGGGCCTTTGCCCTACTTTTGAGTGCTGTTCAGTCTTAATTAACTTTTTTGGTTAATTGTTTTTCGGGCCAAGCCCGTTTAAATTAGAGGGCTTTGGGCCGTTGAACTTGTTTTGTCTGTGACTGTTTGTTGTGAGGTAAATTTTTTTCCTCAGTACTCGCGCCAGTGTGTCTCGCGCTCTTCAGTTGGCGCAATTTTGTTATAGTGTTTACTTGTTGAAGGGCCTGTATTATGTCTAAGGAGCAAAAGTCAGTTTTTAAAAAATGCACTTGGTGCAGTTATAAAATGTCCATTACAGTCAGCCATTCAGTCTGTGTTTATTGTTTGGGGCCGAAACATCTGCAAGAGACTTGTAGCGTCTGTCATGCGTTCTCCTCTAGAGTTCTTCAAGAACGCAAGAACAAGCTAATTTTGAAAGGGTTTATTAAACCTTCTTTTGAGGAAGCCTTAGATCCACCTGTTGCTTCCAAGAAGAAAAGATCGTCGGCTCCGACAAGTCTGTCGGAGCCGTCTACTAAAAAGCCAAAATTGACTTCTTCTTCCTCGGCTCCACTGACTTCGGGGCCGAGGGTCGAAGGGTCTGCCTCGATACCTCCTGCCTCGGCTCCATTGGTTTCAGAGCCGCAGGTTGGAGTATCGAGAGGTGAATCACCTCCATCGGTTCCAATGGCTTCGGAGCCGGTGGAGGTGTGCAGTTCAGACTCTTCCCCCTCGGCTCCGAAGAAAGCTCCGTCGGCGCCGATGGTGGTCCATGCTGTGGTGGAACCGGCACTGATAGCGTTGGAGCCGTTTCGGAGCCGGTCCCCTTCTCTCTCGGAGCCGAGAGGAAAGTCTTCTCGATTGTCTACCTCCTCTAAATCATCGAGACTCTCTGATTCGGACCTGGATAGGGTGATACAGAGGCTATTCCAATCTCCAGTTTTTACTAAATTGGTCTCGGCTCCAGCACAGTTAGCTTCGGAGCCGATCCCCCCTCCAACACATTCGATTCCTCCTCTAACCTCCTTGGAGCCGTTGGAGTCGGTGGTGGTGAAGCAAAGCGGAGCCATACGGTCGGAGCAGAGACCCCTTCGAGGTCTCTCGGTTCCGACTGTGCTTCCTACCCTGTCCTCCGGTTCAGGGTTTGGTACTGCGACCTCTTCAGCCGGGCCTGAGGGGAACACTTTGGGATTGGGTGCTTCGGTGCCTAGTCTTCCTCTCGGAGCATCGGCTGCTGGAATTCCCAGTGCCATCGTGGCCTCTAGACCAGTGACCTCCTTGGATTCTGGAGGTCCGGCCTTTGAGGCCATGAGGAGTGTGCTGGCCATGCCTTTGCCGGTTCAGCAAGATTCTACCTCACCATCCCTAGATTTGGAGACTGGTGCCTCTGTTGTGTTGCAGCTCCCGGCAGCGGGCCCCAGGGCCTGAGGATACCCCCATCGGGGGTTCCCTTCTTCCGGGTGGTCCGTCCGAAACTGCTTCGGACGAACCCCCACGGAAGAAATTGTGTAAGAGGAAGCACGTAGACTCCCAAGATGAGTCTGCTACATCGGATACTGACCTCGATGACGCAGAAGGGTCCCCCAAATCATCTTCGGATGATATCTTCTTCTCAGATATCTTGGAGATTCTGAGACAGAGAGATGACTGGCAAGCCAAAACCCCTTCAGCTGAGGAGTCAGTCTTCCTCAAGGCCTTTGGGGCCCAGCCTTCCGCCTCCTGGGTGTCTCCGCCCTTTGATGAACTCCTTGATTTGGTTTCTCGAAGGGCGTGGGAACACCCTGATTCTGTGGAACCGGTGCCTGCGAGGCCCAATAAGTTTTTGTCAGCCCCCCCCCCCAGAAGGAATTTCTCACAAAGGGTGTGCCTGTAGATGCTTTGGTGGTGGCTTCTGCCACACAGCAAGACGTGGCAGAGGCTTCAACGTCTGTTCATCCTCCTAATAAGGATTCCAGGAGCATGGATAGGTACGGGAAGCGTACCCTGTCTTCAGCGGCCTTTACCTTACGGTCGCTGAACTACTTATGTCATTTTACTAGGCTCCAAAGGGATCTTCTCAAAGAGCTAAATGACTCCCTTGTTGGTAATCTACCTGAGGCGCTGGCCCCGACTGTTGGCGCCCAGATGACTACCCTGTTATCTATTGTTAACTCGTCCATGAGGCTCATTTCCTATGCGGCCGAAGGGGCGAGTAGAGCAGCGGGAACAGGCGTTGCCCTCAGGAGACACGCCTGGTTACGCTTGTGTTCGTTTGCAGAGGCCTTCAAGTCTTCCTTCGCCGACGCTCCCTTTGATCGGTCATCTTTGTTTGGACCCAAGGTGAAGGACACACTAACTCGGTGCGAGCAGGAGGGCAAGACTTTGACTGCCGTTGGGGCCCGATTTTCCGCTCCTTCTAGGCCTTACCCCAAGGCTCAGAGAGGAGGGAAAATGTGGTTTAGAAAATCTCAGAAGTCTTTCCCTACTCCACCCAGTGATTCCCCCTCCAGAGGCAGGGGAGGGGGAAATTCTGGAAGACACCGCCCCAGAGGTGGCAGAGGCCCCCGTAACTCTGGAGACCGCGATTCCTTTCGTGGTTCTTCATACAACCAGCGTCCCTGAGTTGTTGCCCGACTGTGCATCTCCGGAGCCAGTCGAGGGACGATTCGGCGCACCCACAAGCTTGGGAATCCATAACAAGCGATCAGTGGGTGCTTCGCATTATTACCGGAGGATACATCATCCCCTTCAACAAACCCCGCCCTTCTTTAAGGGAAATCCCGGACGTACCACCCAGTCAGCGGGATCAGGCAACATTAGAGGTTTCAAAGCTGCTAGAAAAAGGAGCCATCCAGCCTGTCCCCATCGACCAGATCGGATTAGGAACTTACTCAGGATTATTTTTGGTACCAAAAAAGACAGGGGACTTCAGGCCCATTTTGGACCTCAGTTCATTGAATCGTTTTGTAAAAAAGTCCAAATTCAATGGTCACTCTTCAATCTATTCTTCCTTTGCTGGAAAAAGATGCATGGATGTGCTCCATAGATCTCCAGGACGCTTACTATCACATTCCGATAGCTCAAGAGTCCAGGAGACACTTACACTTCCGCCTCAGAGTCAGTCATTTCCAATTCCGAGCACTGCCCTTTGGTCTCACCACAGCCCCCAGGGTGTTCACCAAGTGTCTGGCAGTGGTAACTGCTCACCTGAGAAGTCTGGGATTCCAAATGTTTCCATATCTAGACGACTGGCTCCTTACTGCCACCTCCGAGCATCTACTATTCCAGGCGCTCAGCGCCACGTTCACCTTGGGCCATTTCTTAGGGATTACGTTCAATTTGCAAAAATCTGTACTACAGCCATCTCAGCGTATTATTTTTATAGGCGCAGACTTAGACACAAAAAGAATGCGCGCCTTTTTACCGGCAGCAAGAATTCAGGTCCTACAAGATCAAGTCAAATCCTGTCTTCCCCTACTAAGAGCCCCGGCCCATCGGATTCTACAACTGTTGGGTTCGATGGCGTCAACCATACTTTTAGTTCCCTTGGCCAGACTTCACATGCGAATTTTACAATGGCTACTGTCGGTTCAATGGTCTTATCAGGAACTTCCCTTGAACCATTTAATCATGATCACGGAAAGTTGCCGTCGAGATCTGCGTTGGTGGCTTCTCCAATCCAATCTCGACCAGGGGCGACCCTTTATACCTCAACGTCCCGTTGCCACTGTGACTACGGACGCCTCCCAGGTAGGGTGGGGGGGTCATTACCTGGACAGGTCGGTCCAAGGCACATGGCAGATCCAGGAAACGCATTTGCATATCAATGTCCTGGAGATGAGAGCGGTACTCTTGGTACTCCAAGCTCTCCATCACGCTCTCCCACAAGGCCCGATTGCTATCCTATCCGACAACATGTCGGTGGTGTGGTACATAAACAAGCAAGGTGGAACCAGGTCTTACCCACTGTGCAGAGAAGCCATGAGACTTTGGCACTGGGCGGTAGCTACCAACCACTTTCTAATGGCAACGCACATACCGGGAAATCCAATGTGATTGCGGACAGATTAAGCAGGACCATTCTTTTACCCCACGAGTGGTCACTCAACCAGAGAGTAACTGCGAAAATCTTCGACAGATGGGGTCTCCCTTGCTGCGACCTGTTTGCCAGCCCTCACAATGCGAAATGCAGAGAGTTCTTCACGCTGTTCCCTTCTCAGGGACAGATTCCCAGGGACGCTCTGACCCACATTTGGCCCCGGTCTTCTCGCCTTCCCCGTTCCCTCCTACCGAGGGTGATACAGAAGGCCATTTACCTGGAGAGCGAGATGATTTTGATTGCCCCGCACTGGCCTCATCAAGTTCGGTTCCCTTTCCTACAGAGGCATGCGATAGAAGGTCCATGGTTTCTGGATCCGGTGCCAGACCTGCTGACCCATCAGTCAGGACGGCTTCACCCGTCTCTCAGGTCCTTGAAGTTGGCAGCATGGTTACTCCACTTCCATCCTTAGTCCGAGACAATGCTCTTTCTCCGGACGTGGTCCACATATTGTCTTCTTCTCATAAACCTTCCACTATCAAACTTTATTCCAGCAAATGGAAAAGGTTTGCCTTCTGGGCTCAGGAACGGGGTATAGACCCTCTCACTGCACCAGTATCGGAGGTTCTGAATTTTCTGGCCTCCCTTCTTCTGTTGGGCTCTTCAGTTTCTACCATTAAGGTTGAGCTAGCGATCTCTAATTTTCATGCCTCATTTGAACCTTCATTGATGTCTCACAAACTTTGTAAGGCTTTCCTTAAAGGGGCTTGGCTCCTTAGGCCTCCATTATCTCATCCTGTCCCCCCTTGGGACTTGAATATGGTTCTTGCTGCCCTAACTGCTCGTCCTTTCGAACCAGCTGCTACCTGTGATTTAAAATTTCTGTCTTGGAAAACGGCCTTTTTAGTGGCCATAACTTCTGCCAGGCGAGTTTCAGAACTTCAAGCTCTTTGTTCTGATCCTCCCTATTTGATTTTTCACAAGCATAGAGTTTCATTGAAATTAAACCCTTCCTTTATACCAAAGGTGGCCTCCTCTTTCTGTATTCAACAAACTATAGAGCTCCCTGTGTTTTTCCCAGAATTCTCTAATAACGCAGAATATACCTTGCATCAATTGGACGTACACAGACAACTGCGTTTTTACTTGAATAGGACCGCTCACACACGGAAATCAAATCAATTGTTTGTTTCCTTTGCAATGAACAAATTGGGTCAACCAGTAACAAAAACCTCCATAGCTAAATGGATTAAAGATTGTATCATTTTTATTTATTCACAGGCTAACAAAGAGCTTCCCTTTCCAGTCAAGGCTCATTCTACCAGGGCAATGGCTACTTCTGTAGCTTTTCACTCCAAATTATCAATAGATGATATTTGTGCTGCGGCAACCTGGAATTCTCTGCACACTTTCATTTCTCATTACAAATTGGATGTGGTTTCTCGAGGCAGGGCTTCCTTTGGTTCCACAGTTCTCAGGAGTGTTTTCCAATGAGCCACCCGGGATTTAGGTGCTAGGACGCTGTCCCATCTGTTATGAATGTAGGCGAGATAGGATCCCATTACATCTTTTAGTTATGTACTTACCATAACTTCGGATGTATGGGGTCCATCTCGCCACATTCATAAGTACCCACCCTCCTTCCCCCTTCCATTCGGATTTAGAGGAGCTGTAGTCCCTTTTTGGTGATCTTTCTTGAAGAACTTTAGTTGGTTATAGTGACTACTAGTTTTTCTGTGTTTGCATGGATGTATGAAAGCGAACAAACAAGATCTGGGGAAGCAGGTGTAGTGCATCCTGGGATAGGGAGTAGCCCAGCCAATGAGAGACTTCGTGCTAGTGTATTAGTTGCCAAGTCGGAGCCGATGGATCGGCTCCGAACCCATCTGTTATGAATGTAGGCGAGATGGATCCCATACATCCGAAGTTATGGTAAGTACATAACTAAAAGTTAATTCCTATCATAAACTTTCTGACAATTGTTGGAAATAATTGATAAATATGGGGAAAAAAGTATATGCTTTTGCAACTTTAATTTTCAGAATTTTGAAATGTCATGCTCATATGTTCTGACTAATTGTGAAAGTATGATGAATGTTTTATCTGCAGTTTCTTCTTGAGAGGAAAATCTGTTTTAAATGGTTTAGTTTCTTCCATCCTACAAGCCACAAGTTATTCTTTAAAGTGTGTGTGTATGACTCTGTTGAAACTTTTAGGGCTGTGGCCACTGGTACCATTTTGTGGAGGTTTGGCTGGAAGTGTTCTCAGAACCTCACATATGATCTGAAAAATGAAATTTCAAATTCTCCTTTGGAAACAGATTTAGTTTTTCATCTCTCAGCTGCAGATGTTATCAAAAAGCATGACGAGAGGATGTTACAGGAAATCTCTTAATATTTGTCAGCCCTCCTTTTCCAAATCTTCTTAAGGATTTTCTAATCCCTCAGTCAGTTTTCCAAGAAACAAATAAACAGTCTCAGCAAAATTCTGATAAACAGACATTTAAGAAGAAATGGCAAAAGATTTCTAAAAAGCACACAGGAACTCTCCCAAGTCAAGGATAGTCCAGCAAGTAAGAATGATTATGTAAGAGACCAGAAAGTCTGAATCTTCCTTCTGTCTTTGGCAACAAATGGTTTTAGACAAATTGGTGGTAAAGATCGTTCATCAAGGTTTACAGGTGACAACAGGAGGAAATTCCTTCTTTCCAGTGGGTTATTCCTCATCCACAAAAAAAAAACTTCTCTATTTCATCCTGTCCTTCAATACATGTTGTCTCAGGGAGTGACAGAACCAGTTTCTTCTTCCCAGTTTAGGAAAGGTTTTTATTCAAAGATGTTTTTGGTGCCAAAGAAAAAAAATGCGTGGAGACCAGTTCTGGATATTTCTTTCCTAATCCAGTTTGTGATAGTGCCAAAGTTCAAAATGCTATAACTTCAAAAACTGTTATCACTACTTCCTCATTTAAGTTTCCTGGTAACACTAGATTTAAAAGATGCTTATAATGGCATCTGTCTTCGTCCAGACTTCAGGTGTTTCTTAAGGTTTTGTGCATCTGAATCACATTATCAATTATTTGCCTTATCCTTTAGCCTATCCACTGCACTAAGTGTGTTCACAAAGTTTCTAGCTCCAATTATAGTTCATTGCAGGCTACAGGGTATCCACATTTTCCATACTGAGGCATATTCTTGTGATGTCTGCTGGACAGCTCATTTCAAAGTCCTTTTCTTCCATAGGAAAAAGTAGATATGTATCTATATGTATATCTGTATCTGTTTCTCTTTCTAGGGTTTTTCCAAACAGACTTCAGTCATTATGAGGGAATACCTCAGGATTTTGGGTTTCATGGCATCTTTGATTCTCATGATACCCCCCAGCAAGACTTCACATGAGAAAGATACAATGGTATCGGAAGGTTGTTTGGTCCCAGCAACAACATTCCTTGCCTTTTGAAATCCCATTGCTGGAATTTGTCAGAAGATAAGTCACTTGGTGGAGATAGCAAATTTCCCTAAACCCAGATCTCCCCTTTCCCCCCATGCTGCAAAGCTATCAGTCACCACAGGTGCATCAAATTTGTTGAGGAGCTGTTTCATTAAGGATAAAAGTGCATAGGGTGTGGGACACCAAAAACAGATGCAAGCACATAAATTTAAAGGAGATGCTTGCCATGTTCAAGGCACTCAATTCTCTGAATCATTTTTTTGTCCCCAGACCTCTTTAAGTTGTTACAGAGAATACCATTGCCATTTGGCACATCAACAAGCAAACCAGGTTACACCCCTTTGCTGACTAGCTATGTTAGCTTGGGATTTAGCTTCACAGCACATCTCATTCTATAGGCATCCTAGATTCCATTAGAGCAAAACTATGTGGCAGACAAGCTGAGCAGGACAAAGATAGACCCTCACTAATGGAAACAAGATCAGGGTTTTTTCCAAGATTGTATCCCTCTGTGGGGAGTTCCTCATGTAGACCTGTTTGCCTCTTCTCTGAGCAATCACCTGACATGATTTTGCTCCAGGACTCCATGCAAGAAGTCCTGGAAGACAGATGTAGTTTCCTTTTCTTGGAGAGGAATATACCTGTATGCTTTTCTACCCTTCCCACTGATATTCAGGGTACTTCTGAATATTCAGAAGAAAGCACTGCATATCATTCTTCTAACTCCTTTGTGGCACAGAGGTTCTGATTTCTTTTGGAAATGGCCAGGGTCAATTACCACAAGCTTCCTCATAGAATGGATCTATTTACCCAATATCAAGGGTGTTTGATATACCCTGACCCTATTCAACTTCAGCTGACTGTCTGGATGATAGGATCTTAATTCCCTTTAGGTGCCTGTTTACTGTGCATGTGCAGAAGGTACTAATTGAGGCAATAAAGCTTGCTACCAGAAAATCATATATTAGCACATGGAAAAGGTTTTCTAATTGGTGCCAACAACATACCCAGCACCCTTTAAGAGCTAGTTTTTGTCTGGTTTTACAATATTTGTGTGAGCTGTTAGCCTTTTGTAATCATCCATCAACATTCATTTATAGGCCACTTCAGCATGTCTGCCCATGGATCCTCTCTTTCAGTGTATTCTCATGTCAAAGTGTATTTGAAAAGCGTTCTGCATATGAGATCACCAAAAAAAAAAAAAAAAAAAACGGTGACCCCCTCCTTAAGAGCTTAATTTTCTGTTAGAGAAGGTAACACCTGGTCTATTTGAACCAACTAATCTGGCTGATTTAAGGTTCTTAACATGAAAAAACGTTTTACTGATTGCTCTGCAAGAAGAGTATCTGAGTTTTAAACTTTTATGGTGAGTTCCACAGAGACAGGGTTTCTTTGAGAACTAATCCTTCGTTTATGTTTAAAGTGATATCCAAGTTTACTTTAAGCCAAAGTATCCATCTTCCCATTTTCTTTTCTGAACCTAAAAATGAAGGAGAAATGATACTTCATACATTGGATGTCTGCCATCAACTCAGGTAAAACAGACTATTTACAAATTGTTGTCTCAGGTTTAACCTTTTGTTATTTTCACATCAAAATTATTCCAGGCAGAGTCAAGGGTACTCTACCAGGGCCCTGGCTTCTGTGGATTTTTGGAAAGGGTTGGTTTCCAGATGTATTCTAGAAGCTCAAAATTGTTCTCTCTCTCTCTCTCTATATATATATATATATATATATATGTGTGTTTACATGGCAAAAAGCCTGATTCCTTCCCTAGATCTAGATCAGGCTTTGCTAGGACCATTCTCCAGGGACTCCTGGACACTTGCCCTTCCACCTCCCAAATATAGTAAGCTAGGGTAATCTACCCATGTAGCTATGGCTACTGCAGCTGTGATCAATATGATTAACTAAGTACAGTTATATAAATAAATGTAACATAACAGTAGATGTTTAAATGATCACTGCTGCTGTAGCAGCTCCCTCACTCCATCTCCCTTGCTTTTTGGTGTGTTTTTTATCCCAGGGTTATTTGTAGATGTGACAATAGGAGGTACTGCCAGCCATGCCAGGGGAAAGTAGGGCAGTGGATTTATGACTTGTGCCAGCACAGCTAGCTGGAATTTTGTAAATAATTGTATTTCATTAGTATATCAAACTGATCTGTACAGATGCTTGTGCTGAAAATGTATTTGTGAGCTTTGCTTATGTTAATTGTGTTAAAATGTATCGACAGTGCACCCTGCTGAAATGAAGAGAAATATACATGTATTATGGTATTTGAATTAAATGCATATGTTTTAATAGAGGACACTGGCACAGCAATAGTTAACCAGCTGGCTTATTTTAAGAAATATAGGGTAAATGTAAAAGAGCTGTTAAATCATTGAATGGCACCCCGCAGTGCTGAGTAGGTCCGTTGAAGGTAGGTCTGGGAGCAGCCATTATCTGTTAGCTTCTAAAGAAGGGGAGAAGTGTTATAAATGTTTCTGGCTCCCTGGCATTGCCATAAAAGCTCTAAATATGTATTGTAGCAGTCTGCTAAAGTCCTGTCTCAAACTTCAAAAGGAGATACTGTGAGAACCTAGAGTCAGGTGACCAGATGAGGTCATTCTGCGAGTCATCTTGGATATTATATTTTACAGGGCGTAATCTCAGAATATAGAGTATTCTGTTTGGGAGCCTGACTAGAAAGACTGCTCGCGTATTTCATCTTGCATTGCCCAAGTAAGTTACTAGGGAACAGTGAAATTCTCTTAGATTCAGCCAAGAATATAGTGAAGCTTAGTTTAGATATTATATTGTTTTTTTCTTATTTGTCTGAGTCTGCCCTTCAGTGTTCTTTTTCAATATTTTCTGTGATTTGAACTCTGTGGTTTTCTGTGAATATATAGTCAGTATTTTCATGTACTTGTGTTATTCATTATTAAATGTATTGAATACTTTTATCACAGTTGGTTCTTGTGGAGAGTAGCTAATCTTTGAGAGTACTTAAATTTATTTGGTGACACTGGGCCACTCCAGAAGACCTAGCTTTCATGGTGAACTACTACCATTTGTATTAGTGTTAATATTACACAGTGTAATTGGACACCCTTTGTTAAGGGCATTAAAGTAGCTGATTGTGAAGGGTATGGTGGCAATGATAACTATATTATACTCTGGGCAGAAGGGGGCACAGCAAGTAAACCTATGCCAGTATTTCCCAGGAGTGTGTTTGTGAAAATCAGATCTCTCAAAGTTTGTGTGTGTCAGATATTTGGGTAGGGACAGAAAGCACTGGGTTTACAGAGAGGGTTCTGAAGGACTTAGTTTGGACACTCGGTTGAGGACCTAACCTACAGCTGTACCAATGGGGAGTCTTATTGGGGATCTGCAGGGAGACAGATATAGAGACATCTAGACCCTGGGCTGTGTGTGTTCCCTGTGTGCTCTTAAGGGAAACTGCACTTGATGCAGAGAGATCTGCATTTGGAAATACTGAGTGTATCCATTTATATTCCAAGTGCATGTCCCTGTCCAGTGTCAGTGGTGAGGATTCAGGCTCCTTGATTACTGGCCCAGTGTGAGGACGACATATAGTGGATGCCCATCACATATTGGCAGCAGTGGTGGACATCACATTTTAATTGATGGCAGTGATGGGATCATCACATGCTCACATATTGTTGAGCAGTGGTGTGGATATTGAATTCCTGTAGCCTGTAAGCAGTGTCACTAAAGAAAAGTGTACTCTCAGCAGCCACATGGTAGACATTCAGAGTTTCATATCACAATAGTTTTATTTATTTACTTTTTGTTAGCTTAGGTAGTCAGAGAGAGCAGGCAAGGATGTCAGCAGAGGATTATGGCAAGCTGACAAGGAACCAGTTGGCTGAGATGTGCCAAGCCAAAGGGCTGGGGCATGCCATCCTAAATAAAGGGGAAATTATTGCAGCCTTAATCACAGCTGCTTCATAGACCAGCAACCAGGAAGACAACTAGACTGGCATTGGGGATGTACAGTTCCCAGAAACAGGACAGTTCGACTTTTCCACAGAGGACTTAACAATCCATCTGGAGTTAAAGAGACTTGAACTGGAGGCCAAACGTTTGGAACTAGAATGATCAGAGAGACTGTGCCATTTGAAGGTCGAAATAGAATCAGCAGAGATTGTGACATTTGGAAGCCGAAGAAAATGAGAGGCAGAAGCAACATGAAAAGGAAATGCTGTCTCTTTGCCAGGGTCATAGAGATAATGGGAAAGGGAGTAACCGTACCCCAGAAGCAATAAAGGTCAGTAAACTTCTCCCTCAGTACATAGAAGGTGATATTTTTGATAGTTTTAGTCATCTATTTGAAAGAGTATGCAAACAGTATAATGTTGACCAAGGGCTCTGGCTACAGTTCCTCACCCCCTTACTCCATGGTAAAACTTTAACTGTTGTTTCTAAATTGTCTGATACTGATTGTTTAGATTATGATCAAGTTAAGCACTGTTTATTACAGTGTTTTAAGTTAACACCTGAAGATTACAGAAAAAAGTTTTGTGAGCATAGACGCAAGTCAGATGAAAGTGTATGTGATTGTATTGCTGAACTAAGCACTTATTTTCATAGGTGGGTGAGTGGGTGTCAGGCCACCACTTTTCAAAAGCTGGCAGATGTTCTGGTGAGGGAACAAACGCTTAGCACTTTGTCTGAGGACATGAAAATCTGATTGGTAGACAGGGAATGCAGCTCTACGGATGAGTTGGGGAAAAAGGGAGACCTATGCCTAGCAAGCAAGACATCACTGCACAGGAAAGGGGTATGCAGTTCTGCAAATAGATATAAGGGAACCCATGGTGGGCAGACTAAACTGCCTCAACAGAATCCGCCAGTAACAGGGGAAGCCACTAGTTCAGGTGCATAGCCAGGATCAAGGAATAAATGTTTTAAATGTAACCAGTGGGGTCTTGTAGCATATAGATGTCCTCGGAGGCAAGGTGGGGAACAAAACGTGGGGGAGCCAGCAAGAGGGAATAACAGAATGCCAATGGTAAGTTGTCTGGAGGCAACAAGGGTATTAAACTATCAGCAAACTTTATATCCAGTCTTGGTGGATGGAAAACAGGCCACTGCCAAGAGAGACACAGTCTCTGATATAGGTAGGTTCATAGGTAGGTACTAGGATATTGGCCCTAGGGCCTATATAAGCCTAGCCAAAAAAGTACCCTGGCTTTCGCCATCCAAATAAATTATTTTCCTGTGCCCCTGTCGAGCAGAGCCACAGAGGTGATCCCCGGGGTGAATTTCCTATTTCCCATCCAGTCATCAAAATTTTTCTTGAAGAGTGCTAATGAGGAGCTCTGTTTGATATAGTAGGTAGTTTGTTCCAGAGTATGGGAAGTCTCTGGGACAGGAATCTATCCCTCCAGCATGTTCTGTTTATTGTGGTGACAAGGTTTAGGTCCCTAGAACATGTAGCTCGGAGGGATTGGGATTTCTTTAAGTGGAGCATGTCCAACAGCTCTGGGTTTGATATAGCTTTGTATGTTAGGCAGAGATTGCCTGTGAGTAGCCGATATGCGACGGAGTAAAGCTGGAGTTTTTTGAGACAGTCTGCATAGGACATCTGTTTGAGGCCGGTTATCCTCTTTGTGAGGTATTTCTGCGGCCTTTCCAGTTGTTGTAGATGTCTTGTGAGGTACATACCAACAGGGGCGTTGTACTCTATAATGGGTCTAATGAGCGATGAGTAGAGGGGAACAGTGACCTCCTGGATGAGAAACATTTTGTGATGAGTGTGCCACGTAGAAGGATTTCCTGACTATTGTGGCGATGTGATTATCAAAGGAGAGACTACTGTCCACCTGTGTCCCAAGGTCTCTTATCATACTTTCGGTGTTAAGTAGACTACCACCTATGTGGTAGCTCATGGGTACAGAGTTTTTATCAAAGGGGATGACAATGCACTTTTTGGCATTGAGCTTGAGGCCATGGCTTTGACACCAGGCATCTGTCTCAGTGAGGGCCTTTTGTAGGATGTCCACATCGTTAAGAGTTTTGATTATGGCTCCTAGTTTGCAGTCATCTGCGAACTTCGTTAGCCAAATACCTTCTGTGTTAGCCTGTACTTCAGAAAAGTAGATACCAAACAGGAGAGGACCCAGGACTGAACCCTGTGGTACTACACTTGTCACTGGTCTCAAGTCGGATTTGGAGTCTGCTACTTTCACAGTGTGGGTTCTGTCAGTGAGCCAGTTGGCAACCCATCTTGTGACATAGGGATTTATACCTAGTTTAGTGAGTTTATCTATAATTCCAGAGTGGGGGATGGTGTCAAAAGCCTTGGCAAGATCTAGATAGGCTGTGTGAACCACCTTACCCTCATCTATGGCTTTGGTGACTGCTTCAAAGAATATCAGGTTTAGGAGACATGATCTGCCTTTTATAAACCCGAACTGGGTGGGGTCCAGAGTTTGGAGATTTCCAGTGTCATTGTTTATAAATTCCATGATGATACGTTCCATGGCCTTGCAGACCAGGCTCGTCAGGCTAATAGGGCGGTAGTTCCCGGGGTCCGTGGTGGCTCCCCCTTTGTGGAGTGGGATAACCGTTGCTGTGTGCCATTCAGTGGGCACAAAGCCTGAGGTGAGGCTATGACTGAACATAGTACTTAGGTGACGTGCCAGTTCATTCTGTAGTTCATGTAGAATGCAACCTGGGATTTTGTCAGGTCCCATGGATGCTGTGTTCTTGGCCGTGGAGAGTGTGGTTTTTACCTGTGCAGCCTATAATCATTGTGAAGCCTGCAGTGGTTAAGGAGGAGCAGTACTTGCTTGGGCAGTCCACTCCAGTCAGAGCTTTAGGAGGGAATCCCATTCCAGCTGCCTTTGTCAGGGTCCACCTTGACTGGAAGGGTGGAAAAGGAAGCAAACAAGCAAGTAGGTGTATTTGAGGATATCCATACAGATGTCTTGATAAGGAATTATTTTGATAATGCTGTACCTTATGTACATGCAGTGACACACAGTCAGGCTTGGAGACCGACATGTGGGTCTGGTAGCCTGGGGGAGACCCAGACAGACTGCACTCCTGAAGCCATGACTGCTGATGTGGCTACTTCAGGGTGGGAGCTATCCTGTACCAGTGAGATTGAAGGTGCACCTTAGCTGCTGGTTGGTACTGATGTTCCCTTGGACAGAGTGACTGCAAGGGCAGAAGTGGGTAGTTGTACCCAGGCTGACAGTGAGGCACCGCTGTCAGAGGATACCAGTTTCTGTGGAGGATAGCTGGGAAGAGTTACAAAGAGAGAACTGAGACAGGCTCAGCTGTCACTTCCTACATTACAAGGGTTGAGGGAGGTAGCTAGGGAGGCACCTGATTCTCAAGGAAAAGGGGATTCTGTATACTGGAACAAAGGGTTACTGTATAGAGAATGAACCCCTGAGGGAGGGCTAGAAGGTGAGGTAATACAGCAATTGGTAGTTCCCAGAGCTTACCATCTGGCACTTCTAGCCATTGTCCATGACATTCTCTTTGCAAGCCATATGAGCATAAAGCGTACCAAGAGACATATTATGCAGAACTTTTATTGGCCTGGGATTTCCAGGGATGTAACAGGGTACTGCAGGACCTGTGAGCAGTGCCAAAATGTAGGCAAGGCAGGAGACAAGGTCAAAGCTCCTTTCATGCCTTTGCCTGTGATAGAGGAGTCATTACAGAGGGTAGCTATGGATATCATGGATATTGTGGGGCCGCTGATTACCCCATGTTCCATAGGGATGAAGTATATCCTAGTGGTAGTAGATTATGCTACTAGATACCCTGAGGCAGTGGCTCTGTCCTGCATCGAGGTAGAGAAATGGCAAATGCTTTGCTAGAGATTTTCAGCAGGGTAGGTTTTCCAAGAGACATACTGACTGACATAGGTGCCAATTTCATGTCAGACCTGTTGGTCTGTCTGTGGGAGCGCTGCGGGGTGAAGCACCTGAAGACAACCCCTTACCACCCCCAGACTAATGGTCTTGTCAAGAGGTTAAACACTATGCTAAAAACCATGCTACGGGCATTTGCAGACCAGCTTAAGAGGGAGTGGGGCAAATATTTGTCCTGTCTATTGTTTGCTTACAGAGAGGTGCCCCAGGAATCCACAGGTTTTTCACCCTTTGAGTTGCTGTATGGACATAGGGTGAGAGGACCTATAGATTTGATTTGTGATGAGTGGCAGGGTAAGTGTGAGTCCCACAAGGAGTCTGTTGTGGCATATGTCCTAAACCTCAGGGCAAGGCTTAGGGAGTTCATGGGCTTGGCCCAGGAGAACCTGGCAGGAGCCCAACAGCAGGAAAAGGTCTGGTATGACAGGAATGCTCGAGACAGAGAGTATGCTGTGGGGCAGCAAGTGATGGTTCATATTCCATCAGCACAATAAACTGCAGGCAGGTTGGGAGGGACCCTTCAAGGTGGTAAGGAAGGTCTATAATGTTAACTGCATGGTAGAAGTGCTAAGCAGGAGGCACGGCCACAAATTGTACCATGTTAACATGATGAAGCCTTACCATGATAGAGAGGCCCTTGTGCTGAGTATTTGCAGTAGGAGGCAGGAAAAGTCTGAGGGGAATCTATGGCTACTGGGAGCCAGCCAGCAAAATCCCAAGATACTATAGTGAAGCCTAGGGTTGCAGGGATATGATATGACAGTGCAACACTGTAATGGGGTCAGCAATGCAAAGGCAGATGGAATCTCAATACAGGGAATGAGGTAACATATTTCCAGATATGCTTATTTCTCTCAAGGTATGTTTCTCATGGGCCACTTGAAAAACTAGCTTGAGTCTTCAAAGGGGGGGGGGGGGTGACAATAAGAGGTACCGCAAGCCGTGCCAGGGAGATGTAGGGCAGTGGATGTATGACTTGTGCTAGTACAGCTAGCTGGAATTTTGTAAATAATTGTACGTCATTAGTATATCAAACTGATCTGTACAGATGCTTGTGCTGAAAATGTATTTGTGAGCTTTGCTTGTGTTAATTGTGTTAAAATGTATCTACAGTGAACCCTGCTGAACTCAGAGTCTAAGTCAAAGTAAACTTTATTGCCGATCAGATATACACAGCAGTGCAAGCTGAACAAAAATATGTTGCTTTGGTCCCCGTGCAAGACATAACAATGAACACATAGGGAATGACAGTATGACTAATGCACATACAGTAATAATTAAAATATTAGCAACACAATAAATTACCACAATTGGACAGGAGGACATTAGACAGTATTATACTAGTAGGTATTGCAAGACTTTGACTTCACATTGTGATTGCTTGAATATTGCACTTCATCAGTTGTACTATGATATTTTATGATGTTTATATTGCACATGTATGGAATGGTAACTCACTCCTGACTATTGCACATTCAGGAAGTAATAGCATAAGAAATCAGGCTAACTGTACCAGTTACTGAAGCAATTTCCCAAAGTGATTACAGTAGTGATACTTCATAGCAATTAGCATATTGATCTAATTATTCACTGTCATATCTGCCATTCAAGTTCCACAACCTTATGGATAGAGGGAAGAAGGTCTTGTTCACTTTTAGATGTTTTGCAGTGCAAGCTGCAATACTGCCTGCCTGCCTGAGAAAAGGTGGAAGTACATGCCATGGGCAGGGTGAGTGGGATCATTGATTACCTTCCTAGGCCTTCCCACACACTGATTCTCATGCAGGTCATCCATGGATGGGAGTGAGGAACCAGTGACATTTTCTGTTGTCTTCACTACCTTCAGGAGAGCCTTGTAGCCAGATGCTTTGCAGTTACCATACCAAACTATGGTGTTATTTGAGATGATGCTCTTGATGGTCCCCCTGTAGAATGTTTTGAAGATGGACTGAGACAGGTTTGCCTTCCTCAGTTTCTGTAAGAAGTGCAGATGTTGATGTGCCGCCTTTACTGTGTGGCTAATATGAGTCGACCAGGATAGGTCATCTGAGATGTGCACCCCCAGGAACTTGGTGTTTTTGACCCATTCCACTGCCACCCCCTTAATTTCCAGAGGCAGATGTATCTCCTGAGTCCTCCTGAAGTCCACTATTAATTCTTTGGGCTTGCTTACATTTATGGCCAAATTGTTGCTGTCACACCAGCCTATCAGATGCTTCATTTCATCCCTGTAGGCTGTTTCCACACAATTTCTGACAAGACCTACGACAATGGTATCATCCGCAAATTTGATGATTTTGTTGGATTCATGCTTGGCTATGCAGTCGTGCATCAACAAGGTGAATAACAGAGGACTCAGGACACAGCCCTGAGGGACACCCGTGCTCAGTGTAATAATGATTGAACTGTTATTTCCCACACATACTTTTTGGGGTCTGTTGATGAGAAAGTTTAGTATCCAGTTACATAGGGGGGTGTTGAAGCCTGTATGGATCAGATTCTGGGGATGACAGTGTTAAAGGCGGAACTAAAATCGATAAACAGCATTCTGACATAGCAATTCTTGTTCTCCAGATGTGACAAGGATTCAGGAAGTGCTATAGCTATTGCATCAGCTGTTTGATCTATAAGCAAACTGTAATGTATCTAGTGATGCAGGTAGGCTTCAAGAAATATGGTTGTTGATCAACCACTCAAAACACTTCATTACTATTGATGTTAGAGCAACTGCCCAGTAATCATTTAGGCTTGTCGGTTGGGATATTTTGGGTAAGGGAAAGATTGTTGTATTTTTTGAAGAAGTGGGTACAATGCCTAGTTGCAGGGATGTGTTTTATATATCTGTTAGTACAGTGAACAGTTGGGTAGCACAGTCTCTTAGAAACCTTCCCACAATATTATCAGGATCAGCTGCTTTTTGGGGTTTACTTGCCTCAGGGTCTTCAGAACATCCGATGTTCTTAGACATAGCACCTCCTCACCCTGTTCGACAAGGAGCTTATTTGGCACAGTGTTGTTGTCTATATGAAATCTGCTAAAGTAGTTGTTTGGTTTGTTCAGATATTCTATATTGGCATCATATGGGGAGGATGCAGACTTGTAGTCGGTTATGACTTGAATGCCTTGCCAGAGACGTCCAGAGTTCCTTTGGTCAGAGAAGTGTCCCTCAATTTTACACCCTTAGGTACTCTTAGCCTCCTTTATACCCCCACTTAGATTTGCTCTGGCCACTCTTAGGGCATTCTTGTCTTTTGATTTAAATGCAGCATTTCGTGCCTTTAGGAGCTCATATACTTTACTAGGTAGCCAGAAATTAGGAGAAGTGTACCTGTATTATGGTATTTGAATTAATTGTATATGTTTTAATAGAGAACACTAGCACAGCAATGGTTAACCAGCTGGCTTATTTTAAGAAAAATAAGGGAAATGTACAGGAGCTGTTAAATCATTGTCAGGCACCCCACAGTGCTGAGTAGGCCCGGAGACAGTAGGTCTGGGAACAGCCATCATCTGTTAGCTTTTATAAAGAAGGGTGGAAGTGTTGTAAATGTTTCTGGCTCCTAGGCATTGCCATAGAAGCTCTAAATGTTTATTACAGCAGTCTGCAAAAGTCCTGTCTCATAGGTTCATAGGTAGGTACTAGGCTATCGGCCCAAGGGCCTATGCAAGCCTAGCCAACAAGGTTCCCTGGCTTACGCCACCGAAGAAAGTTATTTTCCTGTGCCACTGATGAGCAGAGACACAGAAGTGATCCCTGGGGTGTATTTCCTATTTCCCATCCACTCATCAAGATTTTTCTTGAAGTGTGCTAATGAAGAACTTTGCTTGACATAATTGGTAATAGGTAAAGTATCAAGATAAAACTACAAATTCTCAGCAATGTTCAGCACACTTGATGTGCTTCAACATACACAGTTTAGTGCACTAACATAGGTATTTGTATTAGCTCAGTTTTACAAACACCAGCGGAGTTTTTATGCACTTGTAATTATTATTATTTCCTTGCCTCACTAGCTTAGTAGTAGGCTAGATTTACACATTTTTTATAGACAACGCTAGTTGTACTTTTAGTCTGACTATTTGGATTTTTAGCTTTTACTTTAAAAGCAGTTTTTAGTCTAGTTGTGTTTGCAAATAGGGCGTGTCTTGTAAGTCAGCTTTCACCTTAAGTAGTTAATTGACTTTGTAAGTATTAGCCCAGAGAGTATTTAAGCTGTGACTTTTTGTTTTTCTTGATCTGAAGAAGTTTGTTTATTGGAATAAACGAAAAGCGCTTTATCATTTCGTTCTGTGCTACTGTGTGGTTTCTTCTCTATTTTGTTTTTCAGTAGTCTGTTTTGCCTTTTCAGTTTACAACTACTACTATTTGTATTAGTATTAATATTACGCAATATAATAGGACACCCTTTGTTAAGTGCCTTAGAGTAGCTGATTGTGGAGTGTCTGGTGGCAGTGATAACTATTTTATACTCTGGGCAGAAGGGGGCACAGCAGGTGAACCTGTGCCAGCCTTTCCCAGGTGTGTGTGTGTGTGTGTGTGTGTGTGTGTGTGTGTGTGTGTGTGTGTGTGTGTGTCTGTGTGTGTGTGAAAATTCTCTCAGTGTGAGTGTGTTAGCTTCTTGGGGCAGGGAAATGAAGCACTGGGTTTACAGAAAGGGTGCTGGAGGACTTGGCTTGAACACTCGGCTGAGGACCTAAACCTACAGCTTTACCGGTGGGCAGTCTTATTGGTAATCTGGAGGGAAACAGACATAGAGACATCCAGACCCCAGGCTGAGTGTGTTCCCTGTGTGCTCTTAAAGGAAATTGTACTAGATGCAGAGAGGTCTGCATCTGGAAATACTGTGAGGGTTCAGGCTCCTTGATTTCTGGCCCAGCGTGGGAATGACACATAGTGGTACTCATCACATATTGGCAGCAGTAGTGGGCATCACAGTAGTATTGTCCTCTCATGGCACAGCCTCCCCCTCTCTCTCTCTCTCTCTCTGCTCTCTGTTTGTTGGCATGAATGCTCTGAAGGGCTTGGTGTTCTGTCTTGTCTTTTTAGTCAGCTCATCTTGAGTTGACTAAGAAGGCCCTCTGTAGCTTTGGAAGATTGGCCTGTTGTATTCTTGGCAGGATATAGTCAGTATAGGTAGGACTGCTGCAACAGTGATCATGGTACATGTACTATTATGGTAAGTTTATACTCATGGAAACTAACGTCGGGCGGCACGATGCCAGGGCACTTCTATGGGCTAGGCTTGTAAAGGTTCCAGGGCTATTAGCCTAGTACACACCTATGAACCTATGAACAACTGTACTTTCTCTTTCTTCTTTTCAAAATGCCCAAAGGCAGTTACCACAAGCTTTTTCACAGAATGGATTTTCTCACACAAGAACATGGATGTTTGATACACACCGATCCCTGTGAACTTCATCTGACTGCCTGGATGATAGCATCTTAATTTTTTTTAGGCACCTGTTTACCAAGTGCTTGCAGCAGATATTAATGGAGGCAAGAAAGCCTGCTACTAAACAGTCATATATTAGCAAATGAAAAAGGTTTTCTAGTTGGTGCCAGCAACATAACCAGCACCCATTTATGCATAGTTTTTTTCTGGTCTTACAATATTTGTGTGAGTTACTATCCTTTTGCCTTTTTTACTCCTCCATCAAGGTTAATTTTTCTGCCATTTCAGTATGTTTGCCCATGGATCCTTCCTTTCAATACATTCTCATCTCAAAATGCTTTTGAAAGGGATTTTGCATAAGAGACCTTCAAGAAAACCAAACTATTGGGAAAATAGATTGGATAAGCAATTGATAAAAGATACTATGGGGGGATATATGTATATCTCCCAAATATGCAGTAAAGTGTAGAAGATTTAGGACCTTTTCCTGGAAGTGTTTACATCGGTATTTTTATACCCCAAGTAGACTCCAAAGAATTTTTCCTCGGGTGGATATCAAATGTTGGAGGTGTGATGGGCAAAAAACAGGTAGCTGGGAACATATTTTGTGGGAGTCTAATGAGCTGATAGACTTTAAGGAGTCTCTGCAGACTGCTCTGTCGGAAATGCCTAGTGAGCAGATTGGACTGACTGGGGAGAGGAGCTTTTTGAGTTATGCTACAGAATCAGAATTGCCTAGACATAGTAAAGCCTTGCTAATTATGGTGGCTGCTAAAAAGCAATTACTAGAAAATGAAAATCAAAGTCTAGAACAACTTTACTAGAAGTAGTGAATACAGTAACATAGATAAAACAACTGGAATTGGGATCTTTAGAAAAGGGAAGCAGCAAACTACATAGGAAAATAATGGGAATTGTGGGAACAATATATGCAGAGCATAAATGAGGTTTAATTGGCAGGATTTGAATGAGCCATATAATGCTTAACTGACAATGACTGGATGGTTTATAAGTGATGTATAATATTTGCAACTACAACTGTTTCAGTGGTGTCCGTGATGTAATCTGCAACTAAAGTGGTATCATTTTATATGTTTTTCATTTATATAAATGTTAAAGATTGCCTTTGTCATATATGAAAATGTAATAAAAATGTTTGGGAAGAAGAGAGACCTCCAAGAAAACCAGTGGCTCCTCCTTGAGATCTTAACTTTGTGTTGGAGAAGCTAATACTTGCTTAATTTAAACCAGCTTATCTGGCTTTCAGGTTTTTAACATGGAAAAGTGTTTTATTGATTGCTCTGACCTCTACAAGAATATCGGAGTTTTAAGTTCTTATGGTGAGTTAACCATATCTCATTTCCACTGAGAAGTAATCCTTTTATTGATCAAATTTTCCTTAAGCCAAACTATCCATGTTCTTCATCTCACATTGCTGCAGTCCTTACACTTGGGTAGTCCGCTGTCCTTGGTCGGCCCGAATATCAAAGTATAAGGCTGACGTCGGTCAAGGTGCATTTGACTGACATCAGGACGTCAGGGTATAAATGCGCATGACCGACGTCATATCCTCAGTCTTTTTTGCCGCATGGTCCGATGCAGAAGCAGCATTGCAAGTGCCGGTTGGCGTTCTGAGATTTTTCAAGTTTGAAGTTTCAGACCGAGTTCAAAGTTGGCTAAGTACCCGCTGGGGAATTTTAGTTTTTCTTGCCTCAGTGATTTACCGGATGTCAGAAAAAGTCAATAATTGTATTTCTTGTGGGAAACAGATACCGCATAGAGATTATCATACCTTGTGTATTCCTTGCTTAGGGCCTGAGCACGGCGTTGTTGGCTGTCGCTCTTGTGCTAGATTTAATAAACGCACTATAAAGAGAAGGTTGGATTGTGCAAGGTTAGTCTTTGGGAAGCGGTGTAATTATAAAATGCCGTCGGATGAAGAAGCGCAAGGACAAGGCAGTTAAGCCTAGGCTAGAAGAACCGCCTGTACCGGACGCGGTTCTTTGGAGGTGTCGGTGGAGCCGGTGGCTCCGAGGTTTCTTTGTGTTCCCAGGGTGAGACTTATTATTGCAGGATGTGGCCTCTCAGGAGGCAAGTCAGGCTGAGGGGGCTTCTCAGGTTACTATCTATACTCCCTCCCTTCCTAGGGTGGCTAGGCCCTCTCCTTCTGTTTCAAAGGCTTCTCCCAGGGGCAGGCCAGGTTTGGCTTCAGTTGGTGTTACCCCTAGCTCTTCAGGTACTGTGCCCAAGAAGCATATGCTTAAAATGGCAGAAGATTTGATTACTTTAATTAGGGTTATATGCCCTCCTGATAAGAGACCTAGGTTGGAGCCTGAGCTGGGGGGTTTTGAGCAGGCTTCGGATGTTTCAGAGTCTTCGGCTGAAGACTTGCAGGAGTACTCTCCTTATTCTGATTCTGATGTGGATGATTCTACTCCTTCTGCTTCTCCTCCTGAGGATTTTCTTTTCAGAAACTCTTCATTCCATGAGGGAGCATTTTAAGTGGGAAGGTCAGGACTTCTCTGATTCCAGGAAAAGGCTTAGGAATTTTTGTTTTACCCCAGCATAGGCCTTTGGCTATACCTCCTGTTTTGGATGTAGTAGAAGATGTTTTGCAGAGGCTTCTCTTAATCCTGATTCTTTGCCTCCTGCTCCTGTTAAGCCGGATAGGTATTACAGGGTGCCTGAAGCTCATAAGTATCTTTTTAAGAGTCCTAGGGCTGACCCAGAAACTGTTAGTCAGGGGCCTAAAGGTGTTAAGGCTTCTGTTGTTAAAAATCCGGTTCCTGCAGACAAAGAGGCTAGGGCCTTGGATAGATGGGGAAAGAAAGTTTATACTTCTTCCACTCTTGCTATGAGGGCTTTGAATTGCCAGTTTCACATGTTGAAATACCAGAACTATCTCCTTTCACAATTAAAGTCTAAGGTTGATGCTGTGGCAGTAGGTATTGATTGTAAAGAGTTGCAGGATTTAGTGCATGTTTCTGAACAGTTGGGTAAGCATTCTTTGCAATGTGGTTTTGATGCTGTACAGGCCTCGTCTAGGGTGGCTGCCACTGGGTCAGTTCTTCGCAGGCACGCCTGGCTAAGGGATCAAAATTTGTCTGAACATGTTAAAACAAGGATTTTAGATGCTCCTTTACAATCTGATGTGTTGTTTGGTCCTCCTGTTGAGGCAGTTTTAAAGAAAATGGAAGACAAGGCTAAGTCTATGCAGACTGTTAAAGATTTTTTTGCAGGTCCAGCCTCCAAGGTTTTGTAGAAATTGGCCTACTAAGGGGTGGACGTATCCTTCTTATGATTCCCAGTCTAGGGGCAGATCTAGACATGGTAGGGGCAGAGCTCAGGGTTCTTTCAGGCCTAGAACAGGGAGTTCTCCTGCACAGTCTTCGGGTGAGGGCAGGGGTCAGTCCTTTCAGAACAGACCCAATGACCTACCTTTTCAGCTGCCAGAGCCTGCTCGTCTGGCAGCACCTTTGGGAGGAAGGTTGGCACTTTTCAAAGAAAATTGGAGTTTAATTACCCAAGACAGATGGGTATTGGATATCATACACCACGGTTACAGGTTTTATTTCCATACCTTGCCTCCTTTCAAAGGCATGCCAGACATTCCTCCTCAACAAAGAATAGAGGCTCACAAGCAAGTTTCTCTGTTACTCCAAATAGGGGCCATACAGCCGGTCCCTATGCCAGAAGTGGGCCTAGGATTTTACTCTCGCCTGTTCCTAGTACCAAAGAAGGGGAACACGTGGAGACCAATTTTGGATTTATCTACCCTCAACACTTATCTGGACATTCCCAAGTTCAAAATGTTGACGTTACAGCAGCTTTTACCTCTGCTGGGCAAAGATCATTGGATGGTAACTTTGGATCTCAAGGAGGCTTACCTTCATGTTCCTATCAGACTAAGTTGCAGGAAGTATCTGCGTTTTCGAGCTGGGACTTCTCACTATCAGTTCTCTGCATTGCCCTTTGGCTTATCTACTGCACCCAGAGTATTCACGAAAGTTCTGGCTCCAGTGATAGCTTTCTTCAGGTTAAAAGGAATACAGATCTGTCCTTATTTGGACGACTGCCTGATTTTGGCCCAAGGAATAGAAGAGCTTCTTCATCATTTGGAATATGTGATAGCAGTGCTAAGATGCCTGGGGTATTCTGTGAACGAAATAAAGTCCAGTCTAGTACCCTCTCAGGACATGTGCTTTCTGGGTGTGAGACTGAATACAGCATCCCAGATGGCCTTTCTAACCCCGGACAAACAAAAGAGTCTATCCCTTTACTTCCGTCAACTATCTCATCAGTCCGTGCTGACTGCAAGGACAGTCCTTCAAGCATTAGGGTTCATGGCATCTTGTATTCTGGTGCTTCCCAATGCCAAACTGCATATGAGGAAGCTACAATGGTATCTCAAAAATGTATGGACACAGCACTGCCAGGATCTGGACACTGTCATTCAAATAATACCTCGCATCCAAAAGGAATTTTTATGGTGGGCTCAGGAATGTCACCTAAACAAGGGACTCTCTGTGACCCGGCCAGAGGCGAGTCAGATTTTAACGACAGATGCCTCAGACAAAGCTTGGGGAGCTCATCTACATGGAAAGTGGATACAAAACAAGTGGCCTGCCAGACTACAACATCTACATATCAACATGAAGGAGATGTTAGCAGTCCAGTTTGCATTAATAGCTTTCAAGGAATTACTTCTTCCAGGGCAGGTGTTGATTCTAACAGACAACACAACTGTCATGTGGTACATCAACAAGCAAGGGGAACGATTCTTATCCTCTATGCAGGCAAGCAATGATTTTATGGGAGACTGCTCTCAGTTTACAGCTCAATCTTCAGGTAAGGTTTCTGCCAGGAGCACAGAACTCCTTAGCAGATGTGTTGAGCAGACGAATTATGGATCCCCACGAGTGGAAATTGGATCCTCAAGTATTTCAGAAATTGACAGTGTCATGGGGAACTCCAGACATAGATCTGTTCGCTTCTCCACTAAACCATCAGCTGCCAAAGTTTTGCACAAAAAGGTTTCATCCCACAGCTTGGAAAGTGGATGCTCTTTCTTTCAATTGGAGCAATCTTCATGTGTATGCCTTTCCTCCTCTGCCTCTCCTCCCAAAGGTACTTCTAAAGGTCAGACAGGACAAGCCAAGGATGATTTTAATAGCTCCAGATTGGCCTCGACAGCACTGGTACCCATTACTGAGAAGTCTGGTACGGAAGCCTCCATGGCCTTTGCCTTCAATTCCACACCTGTTGTCACAGGAGGACAGCCATTTGCTGAATGTCAAACTTCACTCTCTGCACCTGACAGCCTGGCATATTCTGTTTTGAACCATAGAGGGTCTCAACTTCCACAACAAGTTTTGAATGTGATTTTGGAAGCTAGAAGGCCTAGTACAAGGAAATTGTACGCAGATAAATGGAAGAGATTTTTATTTTGGAGTGCAGCAAAAGATTTTGATGTTTCTGAGCCTAATTTGAGTGTGGCTCTTCAATATCTTACTGAGTTACTGGACAAGGGTTTGTCTTTCTCTTCTATTAAGGTTCATGCTGCAGCAATTTCGGCTCACTATGATTGTGTCCCACCTTTGTTTTCTCATCCTTTATTCAAGCAATTTCTTAGAGGGGCAAAGAATATAAGACCCCCACGAAGAGCTCCTACTCCTGCTTGGGATCTCAATTTTGTGTTGGAGAAACTCACTCTACAACCTTTTGAGCCTGCAGCTACTTCTGAGTTGAAATATTTATCATGGAAGACTGCTTTTGTGTTGGCAATTACCTCTGCAAGAAGGGTTTCTGAATTGCAGGCCCTTATGGCAGTTGAGCCTTTCTTGATTTTCCATAAGGATAGGGTATCATTACGTACTAATCCTTCCCTTATGCCTAAGGTGGTTTCTAGTGTGGCTTTAAACCAAACTATTCATTTACCTACCTTTTATGCAAATCCCAAAATAAAGGGGAAAAGATTTTGCACACTTTAGATGTACACAGGCAGTTGCTATTATTTGGACAGAACTAAAGGGTTCAGGCAGTCTCAGCAGTTGTTTGTTTCTTTTGCTTTGAGTTCTCAGGGCAAGCCTGTGTCTAAACAAACTATTTCTAAGTGGATTGGGTTTTGCATTGCTTTCTGTTATTCCCATCATGGCAGGAGGTTCCAGCTGGGATTAGGCCTCATTCCACTAGGGCTACTGCCACTTCAACAGCTTTTTTGAGGGGAGTGGCAACCAAGGATATTTTGGAGGCAGCTACTTGGAGTTCAGTGCATACTTTCTCTAGGCATTATCACCTGCCACTTTACTCTAAATCCAGGGCTGGTTTTGCCACTGCTGTTTTGCAGGGCATGTTGTCAGCTCCTGCTTCCTTGTAGTTAGCCATCCTCCCTTACCTCTGCTTTGGGATTCTACCCAAGTGTAAGGACTGCAGCAATGTGAGATGAAGAACATAGTACAGTTTTGTACCTACCATAAATGTAGATGTTCAAGATCCACATTGCTGCAGTCAATACCTCCCTCCTTCCCTCTGTAGTTAGAGGTGGTTGTGTGGGTTGGGTTGTACATATTGTATATATTGTATATTTTGTGCATATAGTTAGTGCAAGGGTGGTTGGTTGGGTGTTTGCTGTCTTTTGGTTTTTGACCTTTATTTTTAGGGTCTTCTGACATCTGGGGCAAGAAAAGACTGAGGATATGACGTCGGTCATGCGCATTTGTACCCTGATGTCCTGATGTCAGTCAAATGCGCCTTGACCGACGTCAGCCTTATACTTTGATATTCGGGCCGACCGAGGACAGCGGACTACCCAAGTGTAAGGACTGCAGCAATGTGTATCTTCGAACATCTACATTTATGGTAGGTACAAAACTGTACTATCTCCTGGTTGTCTTTCCTGAAGCTAAAAATGATGGAGAAAGAATACTCTATACCTTAGAAGGCCACAGGTAACTCAGAGACTATCTTGACAGAAAAAAAATCTTTCTGATGTTTGGAGCAGGTGTTCATTTCTTGTGTAGGTGAAAAGAAGGAACAACCAGTGTTTGTTCATCAACCTGTGGGTCCTTGGATCCACTTTGGATCCGACATGTCTGCATTTTCCAGCTACAGCTCCGAGCTCCATGCTCCTCCCCTTACCCACAATGCCCCTATCTCCCTTCTCCCTTCAGATCACGTTTGCCACCTGAGAGGAAGCAGCATGGTCTGAGCTCCATTGTGATAGTGGTGTTCTTTAAAAAGTAATTTTTTACTTTTTTGGATTTTTCTAGCTATATATTTCACTCCTAACCTATCTATACCTTCTTGGGGTTCTTCATAGCTATTTTCTTGTAGGTTTTTCTATGTTCCTCCCCTCTTTTCTTTCCTCGTGGTGCGTATGTGTGTGTGTGTGTGTGTGTGTGTGTGTGTGTGTGTGTGTGTGTGTGTGTGTGTGTGTGTGTTTCTTGCATTTCTTTTGTGCCAGCTGAGGCATGGTGGAGGCCTCGAAACCTGGTTTCAAAAGGTGCACAGAGTGTGGCCATAAGGGAAGGAGCAAACTACATAGGAAAAAAATGGGAATTGTGGGAACAATATATGCAGAGCATAAATGAGGTTTAATAAGCTTTCCCCAGTGGATGGCCATATTCTGTGTGGTTTGTTTGGGGGTGACTCACCTCCAATCCCCCTGTCCTATTTGCGCTGGGTTTAACCCCAGAGCACTTAAGGACAGGTGGGACAAACTGACTGTTAAGGGCTTGTTGCCCTCCCCTGCTGGGACTGAGGTCCCATCTTCCCTCGCTAAGAAAGCAGCGGCTGCTGCTTCGTCTTCCCCTTCCTCGGCCTCTGGGACTCACCCTCCTGCCAAGAGGCCCGGGGAAGGGGATAAAGTCAAGAAGAACTGGCCTTTCAAGTGGTCCCCTGACTGCTTGTCGGAGGCCGGCCCCCCACCAAAGGTTAAGCCTGTTTCCAGGCCTGTTACGCTTTGGCTCAGGTCCCCGAGATTCTCTCCTGAGCCCGAGGTTCAAGTTAGCCGGTCACCCCCTAGGCCCTCTCCCCACCGGCTCTCCTGGCCCACTTTGGCGGTGTCCTCCCACACTATCTGGACCCTATCTGAAGCGGAGATGGACAAGATGATGTGGAGGTTTATCTGCACTAAAATCCAGATGGGGGTCCTCCCAGGCCCTTCTTCCACTGGAGCGGGCACCTTCCAGCCAATATTTAGACCTATCACTCCTTCTCCGAGCCGACCTGTGGTTTCGGAGTTGTTGGATCCGAGGATGGTCAGAGTTGAGGGGTCAATGTCGATTGTACCCTGTACCTCAACGCTGGCCAGTGCCTTGAGTGTGTCGGATCCAATTAGATCAGATCCGAGCTCTCGGAGCCATAGCCTCAAGGTCGGATCCAAGGGAATGCTGTCTGTTCTGAGCTTGTTGGAGAGAAGCATTTCCCCCTCAGTGTCTCGGCTCCTAGAGGCTCAGCTCTGACTCCATGGTCGGATCAGGGGGGAGCAGCTTCCACTAGTTCAGTCCAGGAGGTTTGTTCCCCCTCAGCATTCGACGTGGTGGAGAGGGTTCTCACAGGGTCGAGGCCTCTCACTATTTCGTCTTTGGAGTCCATCCAGATCCCCCCCCCGGCCTTGAATGCAGGTCCAACAATCTTGCCCTCTCAGGGACAGCCCATAGCTGTAGTGCCCCAGGATGCTCTAGTCTTGGAATAACCCGCTTGTGAGACCTCCCCAGATAGTCCCCCTGAGGACCCCCCCTCCCTGCAAGCATACGTGTAAAAGTAGGCACTTGGACTCTCCCCCAGAGTCCCTCACCAAAGACACGGACCAGGATGAAGGGGAAGGTTCCCCAAGATCACCCCCAAGGATGTCTCCTTTGGAGACATCATGAAGGAACTGCCAAAGAGGGGAGTGGTCCGCCCCAAAACCAGCCTCTAATGAGTCTATGTTTCTGGAGGCATTCAGCTTGGGCCTGTCTACCTCTTGGGTGTCCCCTTCTGCTGCTCCGTTTGTGGATTTGATAACATCTAGGGTGTGGAAGGAGTCGGACACCATAGAGCCAATACCCAAGTACCCGGACAAGGTTTTAAGCCATCCCGCAGACAAATTACACTGGTACAAGGGGTCCCCTGTAGATGCTATGCTGGTGGTGGCAGCCACCAAGAAGGAACTTACCCAGGAGAGTTCCACAGTCCATCCGACTGATCGAGAGTCAAGAACTTTGGATCGTTTTGGGAAGCAAGTTTATGCTTCAGCGACCTTCTGCATGAGGGCACTGAACTACAAGGCGCACGTTATTCAACTCCAGAGAGTCGACCCCAGGTCCATGTCAGCAGAGAACAGGAAGACGTTCGCTGCACGAATGGCCACCCCAAAATCTGTCATCAACACGTCTATGCGTTTGCTCTCCTATGCCATGAAGGGAGCCGCATGGGCAGCGGGATCAGGCATTGCCATCCGGTGCCACGCCTTGCTCCGCTTATGTCAGTTCTCGGAGGCCTTCAAGGCATCTTTTACCATTGCCCCTTATGATGGTTCTTCCCTTTTTGGGAAGACAGTCAGAGAGACTTTGGTCCAGAGCGAGAAGGACGGGAAGACACTGTCTGCCGTTGGGGTCCACTTCTCACCATCTCAAAGATCCTTTTGTAGGAACCAGCGAGGCCAGAAGAAGATGTTGTTCTGCAAGTCTCAGGCATTTCCCAGGATGCTCAAGACTCAACTTCCCCCAGAGGCAGAGGGGGATATGATAGACAACGCCCTAGAGGCAGAAGGGGTCCTAGGAATTTCGGGCCCTGCGAACCTTTCTCGGATAAACCTGGACAGAAACCGTAAAGGGTTGCCCGGCTGTCCATCTCTGGAGGCAGTCAGAGGTCATCTGTCGCTTCACCCACTAGCATGGGAGTCCATCACTACAGATCAGTGGGTGATGCAAGTCATATCCAGAGGATATTTTGTTCTCTTCAAGGATCGTCCCCCATCTAACAACGTCCTACCTTACGTCACACCCACACAGCAGGAGGAAGCAGCAGTACTGATAGACTCACTGCTAAGAAAACAAGTCATCCAACCATTCCCCCCAGACCAGTCCAGATCTTGGGTTTATTCCAGGTTCTTTTTAGTGCCAAAAAAGACGGGGGACCTCAGACCAATATTCGATCTGTCCAAATTGAACCTGTCAGTAACCAAGACAAAATTCCGGATGGTCACGATTCAATCTATCCTGATTTATCTGCAGGACAGAGAATGGATGTGCTCGCTCGACCTCCGGGATGCGTACTATCACATCAAGATGCACAGGCACTTCCGGAGGTTCCTTCACTTCCGTCTGGGAGCCAATCATTACCAATTTTGAGCCCTCCCCTTTGGTCTCACCACAGCTCCCTCTCCCTAGGTGTTTACCAAGGTAATGGCAGTAGTAGCGGTTCACCTGAGGCTTCAGGGCATTCAGGTCTTTCTTTACCTGGACGATTGGCTCTTTACTGCCCCCTCAGAGCATCTACTATGTCAGGCCAAAGACTCCTTCCTTCAGATAGCCAACAAGTTGGGCGTTAATATGAACATGTCTGCTCTTCACCCGGCTCAGATTCCAGATTTCATTGGGGCATGGCTGGACATTATAGAATCGAAGGTGTTCCTCACCTCAGACAGGATATGCAGCTTGAGGTTACACATCTTACACAGTCTTCAGACCCATTTACCAACAGACGAAGCAGTGTTAAGAGGTCTAGGTTCTATGGTGGCCACGGTAAATCTTCTCCCCATGGCATGCCTTCATATGAGGGTACTGCAGTGGACACTGGCGGTTCAGTGGTCATTGTTAGATATTCCTTTGTCTTTTCCAGTGAGAATTTCAAAAGCATGCAGGGAATCCCTTTGGTGGTGGATTCAGTCCCCGGATCTCCTCAAGAGATGTCCTTTTCAACCCTCTTTACCCCAAACCACAGTGACCACGGATGCCACCCTACTAGGGTGGGGGGGCAGTGCTCAGGAAGGACAGTCCAAGGCACGTGGTCCCCTTCCGAGATCTATCTGCACATCAGTGTTCCAGAGATGAGACCGGTTCTTCTTGCATTGCAGGCTCTCCATGCTAATCTTCCTGTGGAAATGATTGCAATTCAGACGGACAACATGTCAGTGGTCTGGTATATCAACAAACAGGGGGGGACCAGATCTTATCCCTTATGTCGAAAGACCATTAGAGTGTGGGAATGGGCGATCTACACCGCCCGTTTGCTGGTGGCAACGCATATCCCGGGATGATCCAACATTTTAGTGGACAGGCTCAGCACATCTATCCTGATGCCTTACGAGTGGTCTCTGAAGCCGTCAGTAGCAGAACAGATCTTCCTAGAGTGGGGTCGTCCTTGCTGTGATCTCTTCGCATCTCCTCCCAACGTGAAATGCAGTGAGTTTTTCGCTCTGAACCCCCCGCCGGGGAAGCCCCCAGAGTTGCTCTGATTCATGCTTGGCCTCCTGGGCTTTTTTATGCATATCCTCCTCTTCCCCTCATGTCGAAGTTTCTACAGAAAGCCGAAGGCTGGGGAGCACTGTGATCCTCATTGCCCCATTCTGGCCTCAACAGATTTGGTTTCCCTTACTCAGGTCTCATCTAGTTGTTCCACCATGGACCTTGGATCCGGTCCCGAATCTGCTTTCACATCCCTCAGGGATTCCACATCCAGAGCTTGGCTGCTCCAGTTCTCATGATTCTTAGGACTCCCAGTCTGCCATCTCCATTTAAGTCCATTCTGGTGGCAGCTTATTAATCGTCCACCAGAAAAGTTTATCGCAGTAAATGGAAACATGTTTCTATATGGGCCATTCAGAGGTCTTTGGACCCTTTCACTGCACCGCTTTTGGTGGTTTTAGATTTTCTAGCTAGCATTTTTTCATCAGGGCGCTAGTTCCTCAACGGTGAAAGTCCAACTAGCCGCCATTTCTAATTTTCATGTTGAGGTAGACGTGTCTTCATTGGCTTCTTCTAAACTTTGTAAAACTTTTCTCTAAGGTGCTTTTCTTCTCAGACCCCCGGTTAAGGACCCGATTCCTCCATGGGAGTTGCAGGCATTGATTTCTCCTCCCTTTGAGCCTGCGGCATCTGTGGATCTACAGTTTTTGACCTGGAAAACTGCTTTCTTGGTTGCCATTACATCTCCTAGAAGAGTGTCGGAGCTTTATGCTCTTTCTATCAGAGTCCCTTACATGATCTTTCACAAGGATAGAGTGTCGCTACGCACTAACCCATCTTTCCTTCCCAAGGTAGCTTCGGAGGCCAATATTAATCAGATTATTAATTTACCAGTATTTTTTCCGAACTACCAGAACAAAGGGGAATACAAATTACATTTACTGGATGTACATAGGCAGTTGAGGTTTTATCTGCACAGGACTAAACCTTTCCACAAGTCTGATCAGCTTTTGTGTCTCATGCCAAGCCCTTCTTAGGTAAACCTGCCTCAAAAGTGACTATTGCTCGCTGGATTTCCCAATGCATTGGCTGGGCTTACTCAGATAGAGGTTTGTCTCTTCCAGGAAGAGTGAAGGCTCATTCGACCCAATCTATGGATACGTCAGCGGCTTTTTGGTCTAGTGTCTCTTTGGATGATATTTGTTCAGCTGCTACTTTGGCCTCCTCTCACAGCTTTATTTCTCATTATAAACTTGATTTGGTCTCCATGAGTAGAGCATCCTTTAGTTCTGCAATGCTCCAGAATATCCTTCTATGAGGGCCTCCCAAGAGTTAGGTAGCTGGGGACTCGGTCCCACAGGTTGAAGAACAAATGAAGTAAACTACTTCAGATAAAGAAGTTGTGTACTCACCATAACGTTCCATCTAAGTAGTTCTACTTCATTTGTCTTCAACCGTCCCCCCCCCTTCCCTTTAAACATATCCATTGGGATATGACATGTCCTTTGTGCTGGACAGTTATTGCTGGGATCTTTGGTTCTGTCAGGGCTAAAGTTCTTTTGTAATGTTTGTGTTGGAGGATAAGGTGTTATTTGGTCGGGTATCTGATACCTGTTAGGCAGCAAACTCGATCTGAAGGGAGAAGGGAGACAGGGGCATTACTGGTAAAAGGAGGAGCATGGAGCTTGGAGCCATAGCTGGAAAATGCGTCTGTGTTGGATCCAATGTGGATTCGAGGACCCACAGGTTGAGGACAAATGAAGTAGATCTACTCCGATGGAACATTATGGTGAGTACATAACTTCTTTTTTCCAGATGGTTGTCTCACACTATTACTTTTTCTTATTCTTACAATTGAACTATTCTAGGCACTCTGTCAGGGCCTTGGCTTCATCAATGGCTTTTTTGGAAAGGATTGAATTCTCAAAGCATTCTAGCAGCAGCAACTTGGTCCTCTGCACATACCTTTACAAAGCACTACAGGCTTGATTCCCTCTCAATGTCTAGATCAAGCTTTGGTAGGGCCATTCTCCGGTGTTTCCCAGATTCTTCTCCTTCCACCTCCCAAGTGTTGTAGCTAGGGTTATCTACCCATATAGCTATGACTTTTGCAGCAGTGACGAATATGATTAAAATAGTGTAGTTCTATAAGTAAGCTCAACGCAACAATAGATGTTCAAATGATTACTGCTGCAGTAGCCTCTCCCTTCTTCCATCCCACTTTTTGTTTTTTTTTTTATTATACAAAGGGGTGTATATAATATGTATATATTTTTACTCTTAGCTATGTCTTGTCAGGGCTCAGCCTCCCTCTCTCATTTGGCTTGAAAGCTGTGAAGGTCTTGGCACTCATACTTGTTTTTAGTCAGCTCAGTTTAAACTACCTAACTGTTTTAGTGCGTGCAATGTACCCTGAAGCTTTGCAATCTTGCTGGCTGTTATAACCTTGGCTAAGGCTACTGCAGCACTAATCATTTGAGCATCTACTGTTATGGTAAGTTTACTTGCACAACTGCACTTTCGTAGACCTTTTTCAGTAGGACTCACTCCTCTGCTTTTTAATACTGCAAACACTGGACGTGATGCCAGCAACAGCTATTCCACTGATTCCCCATGTCAGATATTATGAATACTGTAGTGGACACTGTGTATAATGGTCACAGTCCACTCATTCTCTTCAGTTTCCTATCTGTCTATCCAGCATTTTTCAAAACTCACCTAAAGTGGTGAATTCAATTCCCTCTCCTTGTTCAAGCAAGCTGTCCCTTTCTTCTACTCCTGTTTGCTACAGTTACCATGGAACCTCCTCACTGGGGTTGGGGGGGCATTATGAAGGAAGAACAGTGCATGGAATATAGTCACAATAAGAGGCTTAGCTTCATATAATTTTACTGGAGATGAGGGTGGTCCTCCTAGTGTTTCTGGCACTACATGGCCTTCTTCCCCAGGGTCTGATTTTGATACACACAAACAACATCTTAGTTGTGTGATTCATCATCAAGCAAGGAGGAACCTGATCATACTCTTTGTGATGAGAGACCACGAGAGTGTGGCAATGGGCAGTGTTTCACAGCATTTTCTGATAGCAATGCTCATTCCAAGTCAGAATAACTTTTTTGCAGTCAGGCTAAGTTACTGCATCCTGATGCCTCACAAGTGGTCCCTTAACCTCACAGTAGCAGACAATATCTTTAGCTACTGGGGTCAACCTTGCTGAAACCTGTTTGCCTCCACAACCAGCACAAAATGTAGAAGCTACTTCCCCCTTCATACCTTCACAGGGATAGATGCCCAGGGATGTTCTGATCAAGCCTTGGCCACCTGGTCTACTGTATACTTTTCTCCATCTGTCACTAATGTCAGAGTGTAGAAAACTTCTCTGTGCAAAGCATAAGTTATGCTCATAGCACCTTTCTGGCCCAGGCAGGTTTGGTTCCCAGTGCTCTGGCTTCATGTAATGTGATCTTTATGGCTGCTGGATCCTCAGACAAATTACCTATCTTATCAGACCAGTCTCACTCAAATGTTAGCTCCCTCAGATTAACTGCAATATTTGATGTTGTCATTTTCATTCATTCCTCCTCTGACTCAAATCTGACTCAGCCTCTTCTTCCAGATCCTCAAATCCAACTCTAGAGCTCCTCCCTTTACTCGTAATGTCCACCAGCCTAACATATCTCAGATGTCATTTGCTGATGTATTGCTAGAGACACAGATCCACCCTCTCTTGAGCTATTGGGTGTATTTTGCTACAAAATAGTGATTTTTCTCATTTTATTTTATTTTTTTTAGCAGGACTATCCCTTGAGCTTCTTCACCTGTCCTCCCTTAATTTAAGAGTTCTTTGATTTTTCCTCTACAAGGAGTGTCCACTGTTTTTTGTATTGTGATCTCCTGTGGGAATTTAGCACATCACATGGGTCATTTTTCAATTTGAGACCAGCCCTCCTTTCCACTATTGTTGAGCTCTTTCTTTCTAATTGTCAGGTTCTTTCCTTTTTCCCTTTTACCAAAGCTTATGTATTTTCACAAGTACTATTGCTGGTACCTCCACTTTCCTTTTCTTGCCCTTTCTCTTTCTACCCTGTACAGGGTATTTCTTGCTACCACTGTTGGCAATTTTTCTGTGTTTAAAAAAAAAAAAATATATATATATATATATATATATATATATATATATATATATATATATATATATATATATAAAGTTTGCTATCAAAATGTTGAAAGGCAGTTCTCTGAACACTGTGTGTTCGAATGTGCTGTTTTTAAACTATCACAATGCTGAACTGAAATAGTACGAACTCATAATAGTGAAAGTAGAGCTTGATTCACTATTATGAGTTTGGCATTGTGAATGCAGATTGCGGTACAGTGTGGATCGGGAAATTTGCCCTTTTCCTAACTGTAGTGCAATCTCAGATTTTATATAGAGTATATATATATATATATATATATATATATATATATATATATATATATATATATGGAGGGTGCAGCCTCCCACATGAGGTGTGCATGGGGGTTTGCCCCCCACAAAAACATAAATGCTAACATGGGCTTTCAAAAATGGAAGTTCGAATGTCGATCTTCGTGGTTACGATTTCTGACATGATGGTAATACGGTATTACCAAATTCATCAAAACAATTTGGTAATTTTATTAAAAAAATATTGTTTCGACATTTTGATAGTAAACTATATATATGTGTGTGTGTGTGTGTGTGTGTGTGTGTGTGTGTGTGTGTGTGTGTGTGTGTGTGTATAAATATATATATATATATATATATATATATATATGTATGTATATATATATATATATATATATATATATATATATATATATATATATATATATTCCACCTTTCTTTCTTTTAGTTATTTCTCAGTGGTTTAAGACTGATTGTCTTCATTATTATGGCACACAAGCCAACTGGATTAAAAAAATGCATTTCTTGTGGGCACAAGATTCCCAGCTTGGGCACTACTCATTTGGACTCTGGATGTTCCATTTGTACTGGCTTCAATGCCAGGGCACTTACTGATAGAAGAAACAAGTTAGTTTTGATGGGCCTAGTTCATTCTTCCTCTTCTTCTTCTCCTTCTATTTAAACTGGGACTCAAATCCCCTCCAAGAAATCGGATAAAGGAAACTTTGATTCAGCTTTCAAAGACAAGGATACCAGAAAAAGGTCACCAGATCTGTAGATCAAGGGTCTATATTATATTGTGAAACGGCATTACAGCGAATGCCGTTTCAACGACGCATAAAGAGCGAAATTCAAAAACAGCGAAACCCCAGGTCATTGATTTTTTTCCTAGGGAAAAAAATCGGTAGACAAGCAATATACAACACTGTGCCCCCCACCCCCCCTAACTAAATGTACCAACTCCGAGATCGCACTACACTGGGGTAAAGGGCAATGTCACGGCATAGGCCAAGCGATTTTTTTTCCCTAGGGAAAAAAAATCGCAGACTTGCAGCTTTCGCTGTTTTTGAATTTTGCTCTTTATGTGATGTCGAAACGGCATTTGCTGTAATGCCGTTTCGACAATATAATATAGACCCGTAGATCAATATGTGTGTATATACCTTTAAGAAGCTATCCAAGGGCTTGGACAAGTATATAAATACTGAACACGTGTGAGCCTGACTGCCATTTTGTAGTTAGCTGTTGAGATGTATGTATGTATGTATGTATGTATGTAAGCTCTGTTTGTTAACTATTTCGTTCATAGTTAATGATGCTGCTATCTATCCTGATGTGTTTGTATGTATCAAAAGCATCTGAACGAAACCCCAAGCCTTCTTGTTATATGTACTGGAGATGAACAAGTGACATGGTGTCAGAAGAGGCATGTCTAAAGGACATGGTGCCAGAAGCATCATATCCAAAAGGACCTGGAGTTAGTAGAACCATACCAAAGGGGCATGGAGTCAGAAATGGCTTGGCTAAAATGACTTAAGGCACTTGTGTAGATGCTGGTAGAATATACTTGAGTGGATCATCCCAAAATGTACAAACCTTGGAAAACAGGTCAGAAATTAATTTCAGGTATTAAAACTTGCTCAGCATTATTTCTTTTTGCATAATATAAAACAGGGCATACAGAACATATTAAATAATTTTTGCATCAACCGATATATATGATATTGATAAAAATATTCAAACTACTACAGAAAATGTTTGAAATAAAGTCCAAATTTCATAAAACGAATAAACTAAGGAGAAAGGGCTGCATTTTTCAATGCGTGCTTTGCGAATCTGTATTTTTCATATTAAGCAAAGATATCCAAGTTATCATGTGTATAAAGTGTTCACATGTTTGTGCAGTGTTACAGTAAAGCTATTTCACAAAGTACAGCCATTGCAAGGTATATTTCACAAAAGTACAGCCATTACAAGGCATATTTTGCAGAATACAGCCATTACAGAGCATATTTCCCAAAGTACAGTATTTCAAAGAGTTTATTATGCATTTGAATGTTGTTACAAGCTCACAGAATTGTTTTTTTTGTATATAATTACAAGGGCCATATTTTCAGTGTATTTGCATATACTTTGTGGGCATGTCTGACAGATTTCAAAAACCCAGTGCACTTGTGTTTGACAGTAATATTGCTGAGAACTGGAGAGTGCTTGAGTTAGAGTATGACATTTTCATACAGGCTGCATTTTCTGGTAAAGATGACCATACAAAGGCATTTATTCTGCTTAATTTAGCTGGGTCAGAAACCATAGGTTCATAGGTTAGTACTAAGCTAACTGCCCTTGCGAGCCATTTTAAGCCTAGCCAATTATCCCTTGTGAGACTCAAACCCTGCACCTTGTGTTTGTAAGGCAAACACCTTAACCCTTAGGTCACCCTCCCAACCCAACCCATAGAAAGGGAATGCTCATTTGTGTATGCACCTGCTATCTATGCTGGAGGGGGGGGGTGGACTGTCATATTGTTGTACCGGCTGAATCAAGGGAGGACTCAGAGTGCTTAAAACGTAATTTTAGAGAAATATGTAACCCCCGAGACAAATGTTACTATGGAAAGGCACTTATTTTACATAAGGGATCAAAAGCCTGATGAAACTTTTGTAGAATATATAACTGACCTGAGAAATAAAGCTAAAACATGCAGATTTGGTGATTTAAGGGATGAGTTGATAAAGGACAGACTTGTGTGTAGCATAAAAGATAATGCTGTAAGAAAGATTTTGCTTTGTGACAGTGATTTAACTTTGAATAAGGCCATTGAGATTTGTCAGATATACAAGCTCACAGAAAAGCACACAAATATGCTTACAAATGAGGGCAGCTCTAGAAGGCACAGTGATAAAGCTCATGTTGATAATATGCAGCACGTTATTAAAAGAAACAGGTCCAAGCACGTGATAACGGTAACCCCTGCAGAACTCACTGGTAAACCCCAGAACTTTCCAGCAAATTCCAGAGTTCACACAGTCTCAGTGAAGCATGAGTGAGTCAGCAAACTCAAAGCATGGGCCCCCACCCACTTTCATTGCCAGCTGTCATAATTCTGGTGGAAGTCATGAATCTAAAAGGGAAAAATGTTTAGCTTTTAGTCAGCAATGCCCCAAATGCAATAAATGGAATCACTTCAAAAGGTTTTATAAATCAAAAGGCCCACATTCTTTTATTAAAAGGGAACATTTTTAAGAAACAAGTTGATCCATTAGAAAGCTGTAACCCAACTCTTTATGTTGATGGTGTGTCAGTGCTTCATGAAACAGTCACTGCTGTAGATTTAAGGGCAAAGAATGAAGTAATTTGTACTGTTTGGATAAATGGCAAACCCGCAGAACTCAGAGTTGATACAGGTTCCAAGTGCAGTGTTATGTCAGAAGAAACATTAGCCAGAATATGTAAAGGTGAAAGGCTTGATTTGGCAAGGTATGCGAAGCTTGTTGCTTATGGAGGTGAAGAAATTCAAACTGAAGGTTCAGTAGTGTTTTCATGTTACTCTGCTGGAAGAAGATACGACTTGTTATTTATGTGGTCAAGAAGTATGTCCAGTCATTATTAGGGCTCAGAGACAGTTTGAAAATGGGACTGCTTTCATTTAATAAGGAAGTCCACCATGTTAGCTTAAAAGACCACTACTCTGATTTTGCCCAGCACATTTGTTTGACCTATAATGATCTTTTTGAAGATAAACTAGGTAAACTTCCAGTTGTGTACTCCATGAGGTTAGACCCAGAGGTCAGTCCAGTTATCAGGCCAGCATGTAAAGTTCAAATAGCCACGCAGGACAGAGTCAAAGCCGAGCTCGATAAAATGGTGTGACAAGGTGTGATATGTCTAGTTGAAACTCCAACTGAATGGGTATCTTCCATGGTGGTAGCTCATAAGAAAAGCTCAGATGACATCTTAATATGTATTGACCCACAAGATTTGAACAAAGCACTAAACAGACCTCATCATCCAATGCACACAGTTGAGAAAGTTGCAGCTTTGATGCCAGAAATCCACTATTTTTTTCTGTCTTAGATGCAAAGAGTTCATTTTGGCACATTCAACTTGTCAAAAAATCCTCATTGCTCACTGCGTTCAGTACTTCGTTTGGCAGGTACAGATTTTTGAGAATGCCATTTGGGGATAAATTGTGCAAGTGAAGTCTTTCAGAGTGCAATGGACCAATTTTTTTTTCTGGGTATCCTTGTGCTATCATAGTAGATGACATACTAGTAGGAGGTCACAATGAAGGAGAACATGACAGAAACCTCAGAAAAGTTCTAGAAATGGCACATCAAGTGAATCATAACCTCAATTCACAGAAATGGAAATTCAGGCTACAAGAAGTTCCTTATGTTGGTCATTTATTTACTAGTACAGGCCTACAACCAGACCCTTCAAAGCAAACAGACATTCTTGAGATGCCAGCTCCAGACAATATTCAAGCCCTGCAACATTTTCTTGGCATGGTCAACTACCTAGTCAAGTTCATTCCAGATCTGAGCCAACTGTCAGCACCACTCAGAGAGCTGAGATATAAAAATGAATCCTGGTCTTGGTTAGAGCAACACCGAAGAGGATATGATGTCCTGAAACAGAGAATTACAAGTCCACCAACTCTCGGGTACTATGATGTTTGGACTTGGTGCAGTCATTCTACAAGAGGATCAACTTGTTGTCTATGCATCGAAAACTCTTACCTAAACTGAGATGCAGTACGCCCAGATTGAGAAAGAGCTTTTGGCAATTGTGTTTGCATGTTTGAAATTCCATGATTATGTTTATGGTAGACCTGTCCAGATCGAAACAGACCACCAACCATTAGTCACTGTCCTGAGAAAGCCTATGCATTCAGCTCCAGCCAGACTGCAACGTATGATGGTGAGATTGCAAAACTATAATTTCAGTCTTGTTTACAAGAAAGGCAAACTTCTTTATCTTGCTGATACATTATCCAGATCACCCAGAAACACCACATAACAGCATGTGAATGAGAACCTTGATTTTGAAGTCATGGAAGTGATGCATTTTTCTTCCACATGTCTTGATAAGCTGAGAGATCACACAATCACAGATCCAGTTTTACAAAGGCTTAACCACTTTATCAGTCAAGGATGGCCGCCAAAGCATTCTAGTTTACCTCAAGTGGTGCAACCGTATTTTCCATACAGAGATGAGATTTTGGCTAACAAATCTATCATTATGAAAGGCCCAAAAGTAATTGTTCCAAAGTCTTTGCAACCAGGGTACATTGCTGTTTTACACTGTGGTCACCCAGGAACCGAATCTACCAAAAGTAGGGCAAGAGGACTAGTATTTTGGCCTTCTATGTCACAAGACATTGAGAGAACACTTTTATCTTCTTCAGTGTGTAATAGTACTAAGCCACATCAACAGAAGGAGCCACTTCAGCTTAACCAGATTCTGGAACTACCTTGGTCGACAGTAGCCACAGACATCTTCGAGTGGAATGGTCAACATTATTTGGTGTTAGCAGACTCTTACTCCAAGTGGTTCAAGATTGACCTGCTTCCTAACTGAGGATCAAGTACAGTCATTACTAAGATGAAGCGTCATTTTGCTGTTCATGGGAGTCTGCACAAAGTTATTTCTGACAATGGCACACAGTTTACAATCCAACATTTCAAAAAATGTGCTGACGAATGGGACTTTACTCATGTCACAAGTAGTCCAGAGTACCTGCAGTCAACTGGTTTGGCAGAACATGCAGTTCAAAATGCAAAACAGTTACTTGAGAAGTCTAAATGAGACAATAGTGATGTTTTCCTGAATCTCTTGAATTTCAGAAATGTTCCTCGTGATAAACATCTTAGTTTACCTGCTCAGAGACTTCTGTCGAGACAAACCAGAACCACATTACCAATCAGTAGTCAATTACTGGTTCCATGTGTCAAGAACAACAGGCTAGTGAAAGCCAATCTGTTGAAAAAGTGCCTGTCCCAGAAGTCCTGCTATGATAAGACAAACCTCTCACTCCATTACGAGAAGGAGAAGTGGTAAGGATACAAACGTCCAAAGGTTATGATCGGATTGGTGTTGCGAAGAATATTGGCTCAGAGCTGAGATCATACATTAGAGGGAGCAACTTTTAGGTGGAATCAGAAACATTTGACACTGGTGTCCAAGCCTATACCACAGCAGATACCCTGTGAGAAAGACTCTTTATCTCACAATGAGTTGTCCGGTGTTCCAATTCCAGAGGAAGTTCCAGAGGACATTCCTGTTCCTGTGACAAATCCAGAAGTTCCTGATATGAATTGTGCACTGCAGACTGTCCCTGTTGCTAAATTTGGTCCCAACTGTTATGTTACGAGATATGGTCGAATCTCTAAACCCTGTAGCAGATAGGAAGCAACTTGGACATGAACATTGTGTTTTGGTTCCAATCTACATACTAATGCATGTCTCGCTTTAACATTGTATTGTATAAAGGGCAATCTTTTTTAAGAGGGAAGATGTAGATCAATATGTGTATATATATCTTTAAGAAGCTATCCAAGGGCTTGCACAAGTGTATAAATTCTGAGCACGTGCAAGCCTGACTGCCATTTTGTAGTTAGCTGTTGAGATGTAAGCATGTATGTATCTAACCTCTGTTAACTAGTCCGTTCATATTTAATGATGCTGCTATCCATCCTGATGTGTTTGTATGCATTAAAGCATTTGAATGAGACCCAAAGCCTTCTTGTTATTTGTATGAGAGATGAACGAGTGACAAGATGCATCATCATCTTTGGCTCCACTGTTAGAGCCACCATCCAAAATTTCAGTTAAATTGGATCCAACTCCCACTGATCTTACTACCTTGAAAGCAACATCTCCTTGGGTCCAGTCACCTTGTTACTTGCTAGATCCGATCCCTACTCAGCTCCCTTCCCCCTTTTTACAGGAGTCTCCATGTAAGAACTCCAGGTCACTGTCTGCTAGCTTTTTGCTTAGGTCTTCCCATTACCTGTTCTTTTAGCTACTCCTTCTTTCATCCAGCCTGTGGTTTCATAGCCTTCGGATCCTAGATCCTTGGGAATGTCCTCTTCAGATCCAAAGACAGGTCGGTCTTCAACTCCGATTGCTCACCTGAGCCACCTGGCTGTGAATCTTTCAGAGCAGGAGCATTCTCAGTGCTGAAGTGTCAGCGACAGATCTGGTGGATGGGGTGAACTCCATAATTATTGGAGCCATCCTTGCCCCTTGGAGCTTGGGTGCTGGACATTTCAAGTCTGACTCCATCCTCAGGTGGAGAACCTTGAGGGACTCAGGGTCAGCGGTGCAGGAGATTTCAGCTCTGGTGCCTCCGACTTTGTTCTCCCCTAGGCACTCTGCTTTCGAGGTTGTGAATAGGGCCTTCTCTTTATCTAGAGAAAGGACATTCCTACGTCCCTCAGATCACATATCTGTACCACCTCCGGGTCTTAGTTCTGAGCCTCGTATTTCTATCCCACTTCGACAGTCAACCCATTCAATCTGCAGTTAGTCCCTCAGGACTCCCCTGTCACTGTTGATACTTCACCAGAATATCTCCCTGATGAGGTCCCTCAGAAGTGTTCATATAAAAGGAGACACTTATATTCCCCTCAGGAGGACATCAACTTTGATGAAGGGGAAGTGTCCCCCAGATCTCCATCTGAGGATGTTTCCTTTGGAGACTTGCTTGAACTCCTGAAGCAAAAAGGTCACTGGTCATCTGACACACTGTCCCAAGAGCAGTTGGTGTTCCTGCCTAGCTACGTTTTGGATGACCGGCTGGTGAACATATAGTGCTCATGTCACTCCTGGCTTGGAAGGAACCAGATTCTGTGGAGTCCATTCGCAAGTGTCCAGATAAATTTTTAGCCCCCCCCCCCGCCAAAGAACAAAGCACACTGGAGCAAGGGGATTCTGGTGGATGCAATGATTGTGGCAGCAGCCACTAAGAAAAAGCTTGCAGAGCAGAGCTCATCAGTCCTTCCCCCTAACAGGGAGTCTAGGGCTTGGACAGATTCAATAAGCATGTTTATTCTTCAGCGACCTTTGCTCTGTGGTCATTTAATTACTTGCCACATTTCATGAGACTGCAAAGAGATGTGACTAAGGAGCTCTCCAAATCTCTTTCTGGGTCTATGTCTGTGGAGGACTAAAATAGAGTTTCTTCATAACTGGCCACACTTCAGTCAATAGCTAATGCATCCACGAGGTTGATATCCCCTGCTTCAGAAGGTACCTCACGGGTCGCCAATTCAGGTATAGCCATTAGGAGACATGTCTGCATGCACCTATGTGATTTTGTGGAGCCCTTTAAGTCTTTATTCATCAGTGCTGCATTGGTTGGATCTTCCTTGTTTGGCTCAACAATAAAAGAAACATTCTGCGAAGTGAGCATGAGGGAAAGACCTTGTCTGCCATGGAGATCTATTTTTCTGCTCCTCAAAGGCCTTTTTCCCAGAATTATTGATGAGGTAAAAGATGTGATGCTGCAGTTCCAAGGATGCTTTCCAAGACTAATTTCTCCCAGAGACAGGAGCGGGGCCTCTAATGGAAGATACAGCCCTTGTGGCATAGGTGGCCCGCAGAACCAGGGTTTCAAGGATTCTTTCTCAGACAAACCCTACCAGCAATCCTGAAAGGTTGCCTGACTATTGCATTTTCTAGGCAGTTGGAAGCCTGGCCATCCATCACAAAAGATTCCTAGGTGCAGAAAATGATATCCAGATGATCTGAAGTAGTTAACTTAATTTTATCTGCAACCTGTGGGTATTCAGATCCATATCGGATCCAAGCTGGCAACTTTTCAAGCATCTGCTCCGAGCTCCAAGCTCCTCCCCCTTACCCATAACCCATCACCATCTCCTACTTCTCTCAGATCTCGTTTGCCGTTTCGTGCTTCAGCATCATGATCTCCGTAGCTCTGAGCATAGGGTTGTAGTAAGTGCCTTTTTGGTCCTTTTTCGTGAGTAGTGAGAGTGTGTAATCAGTTAGTTCCTTTTCCTCCCTGAAACGCTTGTTCGGTGGTTATGAAAAAAAAAATGTTTGTTGTAAAGTAGTTTAATGTAGGCCCTCCCTACCCCATAGGTGTACATGCTTAGTGTGTTAGTAGGTGGGCTGTGTGTGTGTGTGTGTGTGTGTGTGTGTGTGTGTGTGTGTGTGTGTGTGTGTGTGTGTGTGTGTGTGTGTATATAGAATGGCTGATCAGCCCAAATCTACTTTTAAGAAATGCACAGAGTGTGGCCATAAGCTTTCACCGGCGGATGGTTACACTCTGTGTCTTGTTTGCCTGGGTGTTCCCCATTTATCAGTGCAGTGCAGTGTGTGCACCAAGCAACTCTCAAGGCCGAGGACGGGGAGTCAGATCTGAGGGGATGGAGGTATCTTCGGCTCAGACTTTGTCAGATCCGAGCCGTTCCTTCAGAGCTCCGGCTACCCCAGCCTCGGCCCCGATCCTCATGGCGGACCCAGGGAGAGCTTCCTCCTTGTTGCGTGCTGAGGAGGTGCGCTGTCCACTGCCGTTCCACGTGGTGGAGAGGGTTCTTTCCCAAGGATCGAAACCCCAGCCTATTTCCTTGGATTCCGCCCAGACTCCCTCGGATTCAGTTACGACTGCCTTCAGCTTGTCCCAGGGACAGCCCGTGCTAGAGGAGCCCCAGGCGGTTCCCCTGGAGGAACCTCCCGTGGCTCACGAGCCCTCTTCAGACAGAGTCCCACTGGAGAGGGTCCCCATAAGCACACGTGTAAAAGGAGGCACTTGGACTCCCCCGAGTCCTTGACAGAAGACACTGATTTAGATGAACGAGAAGGTTCCCCCAGGTCACCTCCCGAGGATGTCTCCTTTGGAGACATCATGGAGATCCTCCACCAGCCCCAAAAACTTCTACGGATGAATCAGTGTTCCTGGAGGCTTTTGGCACGGGCCCATCTACGTCCTGGGTGTCCCCGCCTGCGGATCCCTTAGTGGATCTTATCACCACGTGGGCATGGAAGGAGCCTGACACCATAGTGCCGATACCTAAACAACCGGACAAGATTCTCTCTCCACCCTCAGGCAGACAGGCCTGGTATAAAAGATCCCCCATGGATGCTATGGTGGGTGCAGCAGCCACCAAGAGAGAACTGGCTCAGGAGAGTTCCTTGGTCCACTCTCCAGACAGGGAGTCCAGGGTGGTGGATCGATTTGGGAAGCAAGTGTATTCTTCAGCGATGTTTTCCATGCTAGCGCTGAACTATTTGGCACACGTTATATGACTGCAGCGAGACCTAGTCACGGAGTTAGCTGAGTCACCCCCAGAGTCTTTGTCGTCGGTGGACAAGTGTCTGTTCTCCGTGAAAATATCGACTCTGAAGTCAATATTGAACACGTCTATGCACCTCCTTTCCCATGCTACGGAAGGAGCAGCTAGGGCGTCTGGGATTGGTGTGGCTATGAAGCGACACGCTTGGCTCAGACTGTGTCAATTTGCGGACCCCTTCAAGGCGTCTTTTACGAATGCTCCTTTGATGGTTCTTCTCTTTTTGGGAAGACCGTACGTGACACCCTTGTCCAGAGTGAAAAGGACGGGAAGACTTTGTCTGCTGTCGGAGTCCGCTTCTCTAGGCCTCAAAGATCCTTTTCTAGGAATCAGAGAGGGCAAAAGAAGATGTGGTTCCTGAAAATCACAGTTTTCCTGGGACTCTCAGGACAACTCATCCCCTAGAGGCAGAGGGGGACAGGACAGATGCCACCCCAAAGGCAGAGGGGGTCCAAGGAACTTTGGATCTAGGGAGCCCTTCTCGGACAGGCCCACGCAGCAGCCCTGAGGGGTTGCCCGACTGTCCTACTCTGGAGGCAGTCGGGGGAAGATTATCTTTGCACCCAATGGCTTGGGAGTTCATAACTGCAGATCGTTGGGTGTTTCAAAGAGTATCCAGAGGCTACACCATCCCGTGTGTTAACTCTGCCGTCCAACCAAAGCACCTCCCAGATGTCCCACCCGCTCAAAGGGAGACGGCAGCACTAGATATTTCCAAGCTGCTTCATAAACGACCCATCGAACTGCCCCCCCCCCCTCTGATCAGTCCGGATCAGGCGTTTACTCCAGGTTCTTTTTAGTGCCAAAAAAGACGGGGGACCTCAGGCCCATTTTGGACCTGTCAACCTTAAACCTGGCTGTCGCCAAGCAGAAATTTCAAATGGTCACCCTACAATCCATTCTACCTTATCTTTGAGAATGCGACTGGATGTGCTTGATAGACCTCCAGGACACTAACTACCACATCAAGATTCGCAGACGCTCCAGAAGATTCCTTCGCTTCCGGCTGGGAGCCAATCATTTCCGTACTGTCGTCTTGGCTAGATCTCCCCATGGTATATCCAATTCAAATCAGCAAAGTCTGCAGGGCATCACTTCTCTGGTGGCTCCATTCGCTGGAGATCTTAGCAGGACACCCATTTGTTTCACCCACAGACCAAGCCACAGTGACCACCGATGCCTTTCTGCCCGGGTTGGGGGCGGGGGCATTATCTGGGGAGGACGATCCAAGGCATGTTGTCCCAGATCGAGACCAGATTGCATATCAATGTTCTGGAGATAAGAGCAGTGCTTTTAGTGTTGCAAGCCTTCCACACTGTTCTTCCTCTGGGGACTATTGCAATTCAGTCAGACAACATGTTGGTTGTCTGGTACATCAACAAACAGGGAGGAACCACATCTTATCCTTTGTGTCGTGAGGCCATGAGAGTGTGGGAGTGGGCAATCTCCACCAGTCGGTTTCTGATTGCAATGCACATCCCGGGACGCTGCAATATTTTAGTGGACAGATTGAGTCGGGCTATTCTAATGCCATACGAGTGGTCTCTGAAACAGTCGATAGCGGAGGAGATCTTCCTTGCGTGGGGTCAGCCTTGCTGCGATCTCTTCGCATCTCCTTCCAACGCAAAGTTCAGCGAGTTCTTTGCTCTGATCCCCTCACCAGGAGATCCCCCCAGAGATGCTCTGGTCCATGCTTGGCTTCTCGGGTTAACTGTATGCTTATCCTCCATTACCTCTCATTCCGAAGTGTCTTCAGAAAGCTTGCCGACTGGGGTGCAAAGTGATCCTTATTGCCTAGTTCTGGCCTCGTTAGGTGTAGTTCCCCTTCCTTTGGTCTCATGTTCTAGCTCCTCCTTGGATTCTGGATTCCTGCCCTGATCTCATTTCTCATCCCTTGGGCAATTGTCCGCCCAACCTGGACAGCCTCAAGCTGACGGCTTGGTTGCTCCAATTCCTTTGATTGCCAGGACTCACGGTCTTTCATCTTCAGTAAAAATTATTCTGGTGGCGTCCCATAAGGCATCCACTAGGAAGATTTACTGCAGTAAATGGAAACGATTCTCTGTTTGGGCTTCTCAGAGAAACCTGGATCCTTTTACAGCCCCTGTTCCTGCAGTGTTGGATTTCTTAGCCAGTATTTTTCAGCAAGGAGATAGTTCCTCCACTGTGAAAGTGCAACTGGCAGCTATCTCGAATTTCCACGTCGGCAAAAACATGAATGCCCTGGCCTCTTCTAGACTGTGTAAGGCTTTCCTTAAAGGCACCTTTCTTTTGCGTCCTCCAATTAAGGACTCTGTTCCTGCTTGGGACCTTATCTTGGTTCTCCAGGCTTTAGTTGCTTCCCCCTTTGAACCTGCAGCATCAGTAGATTTGAAGTTCTTATCCTGGAAAACAGCCTTCCTAGTGGCCATTACGTTGGCTAGGAGGGTTTCTGAGATTCAAGCTTTGTCTGCTGTGCCCCCTTGCTTGATCTTCCATAAGGACAGGGTTTCTCTCAGCACAAACTCTTCCTTCTTACCAAAAGTGGCTTCTGAATCAAACATTAATCAAACAATTAACCTGTCTGTTTTCTTTCCAAATTTTCAGAACAAGGGTGAATATAAATTGCATTTGTTCATAGACAACTTTGTTTTTATGTACACAGAACAAAGCCCTTCCATAAGTCTGACCAGTTATTTGTGTCCTTTTTTAAACCCTTTCTCCTGTTAAAGCTCATTCTATCAGATCTATGGCGACTTCTGCTGCCTTTTGGTCTAGGGTTTCACTGGGTGACATTTGTGCAGCAGCAACTTGGGCAAGGTCACATACCTTCATTTCTCATTGTAAGTTGGATTTGATCTCCAGAGGGAGAGCATCCTTCGGCTCTGCGGTGCTCAAGAATATCCTTCCATGAGGGCCTTCCAGGAGTTTGAGTAGTTGGGGACTCTGTCCCACAGGTTGCAGATAAAATTAAGTTAAATACTTCAGATAAAGAAGTTATGTACTCGCCATAACGTTCCATCTGAGTAGTTACACTTAATTTTTCTGCAACCGTCCCACCCTCCTTCCCCCAAACCTGCTCATGGTTTATTGTAAAGTTGAGTTGCTGATTAGTTTGAGTAATGGCAAACTTGATCTGAGGGAAGGTAGAAGATGGTGATGGATTATGGGTAATACCCACAGGTTGCAGAAAAATGAAGTGTAACTACTCAGATGGAATGTTATGGTGAGTACATAACTTCTTTTTATATCATACCATTTTTACAAACTCCTCCTTCGAAACTAAAAAGAATCCCCGATGTTCCACCCAATCAGAGGAAGGTTGCAACATTAAAAATAAAAAGTTGCTCAAAAAAAGAATCATCTGGAAGGTCCCCCCCAGAACAGATAGGATTCAGAACCTGCTCAAGATTCTTCTTAGTGCCAAAGAAGACAGGGGACTTGAGACCCATCCTGGATCTCAGCAAACTAAACCAATACATGAAATATTCAAGGTTCAGGATGGTTACAGTTCAGTCTATTTTGTCTCTACTGCGAAAGAATGACTGAATGTGCTGGCTAGATTTTCAGGATGAGTACTATGACATCAAAATAAACAGGTGCTCCAGAAGATATCTGCGCTTCCAGCTGGAAGCCAGTCATTATTAGTTCAGAGCACAGTCCTTTGGCTTCACCACCGGGTATTCACCAAATGCATTGTGGTGGTAGCAGCTTACCGGAGACTGATGGGAGTCAGAGTGTTTCCAAATCTAGATGACTGGATCTTAACTGCCCCAACCAGACATCTACTTCTACAAGGAAGGAATTACTTGCTTCAGCTGTGTCTTCACCTGCACATCACAGTCAATTGCAGCAAATCACAACTCACATCCACGCTGAGTCTGGAGTTCATAGGTGCTCATCTAAACACAGCCAATCAGATACCCTTTCTTCCTCCAACATAAACTCAGACTCTTAGATCACAGGTCAAGAAAGTGATCTCACATTTTCCCTTCCAGCATAACTAATCTTAGAAGCCTTGGGATCCATGGCAGCAGCTATCACTCTAGTTCCTTTAGCCAGGTTTCACCTGTGAATTCTGATTTGTACTGACAATGGTCTATTCTTCAACAGCCTTCATCGTTTCAGTCAAGATCGCACAATCTTGCAAAAAGTATCTTCTTTGGTGGCTTGACTCAGATGAAGTTTCTCAAGGCCATACTTTTGTTCTTCCCCTGCCCACAGCCACATTGACCACGGATGCCTCTCAACTGGGGTGGGGTGGCACTGCTTGTGAAGGACAGTCCAAGGTATGTGGTCCTTAGAAGAGACCAAGACATATATCAATGTCCTGGAAATGAAAGCAGCTCTCCTTGCGTTGCAGTCCTTTCAGGATGCTCTCCCATCCTTGGTCAATTGCTATTCAGATGGACAATATGTATGTAGTCTGGTACAGCAACAAACAGGAAGGAACCAGATCTTACCAACCATGTCGAGAAGCAATGACAGTGTGGCAATGGGAGATGTCTACTGGACTCTTTCTCATAGCAATGCACATACCAGGGAAGGCCAGCGTGATTGCAGACAAACTGAGCAGGTCCATTCCGATGCCTCATGAGTGGTTTCTCAATGTCAAAATGATGTAGTGAATTTTCTGTTGATGGGGCCAGCCATGCTGCAAAGTTTCTGCCTCTGCCTGCAACAAGAAGTGCAGCAAGGTCTTTGCCCTGGACTCTCCAATGGGGGAGTCACTGAAAGATGCTGTAGTCCACAGTTGGCCCTCTTGTCTCCTGTATGCTTACCTCACATTACCTCTTATCCCTAAATTTCTACAGAAAGCATATTGGTTGAAGACCGTGGATCTGATGTTGTCCTTTTCATTCTTCCTCACTATTGGGTTACTGATCGAACCCTCGGATCTGACTCAGACAAATTTTTCAGACTTGGATCCTAGTCTCAAGCTCCTCCCTCTACCCATAATGCCCTGCACTCTCTGTAGCTTCTTCAGATCTCATTTACTGCCTAGCTGATTCCTAGTGTCTTCAGAGAATTTCCTTAATTGACGATAAGTTACGTTTCTTCTTAAATTTTATTTTTGTATCACTAGTAGTAGTATTTTGTTCATAGTCTCCTCCTCCCCTCCCTACAGTTTCTTGCAGGCATTAGGGACTATTTTTTTATTTTACCCCTTCTTCATGCTTCTTATTCCAGACCGCTTGACACTGCTGCCTTCTGATTTTTGTTGTGTACATCTGTATTAATAAAGGGTGGGTATTATATATACATTAATCATCTTTATATTGTTGTTGTTAGTGACCGGGTTGGTGTTTTCACTATCGGTTTTGCTGTGTGCTGTGCTTTATTACTTAGCTATTTTTCTTATAGGCTGTTAGTGGTGTGTTGTGTTATTTTTGTGTTAAGCATGTCAGATAAACCAAGAGGCTTGAAGTGCTGCTTGAAATGTGGGCATAAGATTCCCCATTCCGATGCACACAAGAAGTATGTGTGCTGCTTAGGGCCAGACCACCTGTGATCAGATTTTGTAATGTGTGAGGGGATTTAACTCCCTAGCCATCGCTGATCGCAGGAACAAACTTATACTAAAAGGACTGGTACCTGCTTCTTCATCATCATCATCAGGGGCCTTCTCTGTTAGCCTTTCTGGGTGACTGGAGCTGAGGAAACACTCCCATAAGACCTCTAGAGCCTCCTTGGAGTTTCTGGCAAAGTCTGCAAAGACCTTGGATCACAACTTTTTGGATCCAAGACCCAGTTCTGCCCCATCGGATCCAAGATGCTCCTCAGATCCGAAAGGTACCACTACTGTGACTGCCTTTCCTAGGCCATCCTCTTCAACCTTGGATCTGAGCACTAGAACTCAAACTCTGGAGTTTGCCATCAGGGCAGTTTCCCCAGTGCTGCCCTTGCAGCTTCTTCAAACCCTTCCAGACATTCCAGGCCTGCATTGGTTGCTTCCTTAGGTCCTCCAGGAGTCTGTCTGATGTTGATATGGACAGGATGATGTGGAGATTCCTCAAAGCTGAAATCCAGATGAGGGTGTTGTCAGCTCCATCCCCAGTCAGATCCATGAGTGTTCCTGCTACTCTGATTCAGTCTTTTTCTACAATCCAACCAGCGTCTTTGGAGTCCTAGGATCCTAGGTACCCAAGAAAGAGTAGGTGCCGGATCCAAGGAAGCTCCCTTTCTCTACTCCAATAGCTACCCTGACCAGCTCTGCTCTAATTACATTGGACTAGAGTGGGTCTTGGATCCGGGTTGTCAGTGTTGTATCTGAGGGGAGGGGATTGGTTCTGACTCTCTCTAATCCATCCCTTTCTCTCGGCGTTTCAGCCCTTGACAACTCGGGTCTGATTCTGTCTGGAAACCATGGATTGGAGGGGTTCCTGTCCATGCTTCTTTGATCGTTTTGGCTTTGAGGCAGATGGGGGGAGTTTCTCCTGGTCTGTCAGCTTTCCAGATTGTGGAAAGGGATTTCTTTGTTCACAGAGAACTGACCTCTTTTGCCTCTGATCCTCCCCTTTGTTCTTCAGTGGATCTAAGTGCTGAGCCCATCATCTCTGTCCAGGACCAGCCTGCCTCAAGGAGTCTCCAAGTTCTTCCCCACGAAGAAGTCCCCTTTCTTCTGATACCTCTCCTAAACACACCACAGAGGAGGTTCCTCAGAAGAAAACTTGCAAAAGGATGCACATTGACTCCCCAGTAGAGTCATTCACAGAAGGCACAGTCTTTGAGGGAGAAGGACCCCCACGATCACAATCTGATGATGTCTCCTTTGGAAACATCTTGGAGATTTTTAGGCAGAAAGGTGGCTGGTTGTCCTCTCCTTATGAAGAGTCTGTGTTCTTGGATGCTTTTGGTGCAGGCCTGTATACATCTTGGATGACCCCTCTCCGGTGGACGACCTCATTGACTTGGATTCCTGCCAGGCTTGGAAGGAGGCAGACACTATCAAGCCAATCTCCAAATGCCAGGACATAGTTCTGGTTTCCCCCCAAAAACAGAGATAATTCATTGGCCTAAAGGTATCCCTGTTGATGCCATTGTTGTGGCAGCAGCCACCAAGAAGGAGCTAGCTGAACAGAGCTCCTCTGTTCATCCACCGAACAGGGAGTCTCAAGCGTGGACTGGTTTGGTAAGCACATTTACGCATCAGCTACATTTGTGCTGAGATTGTTAAATTACTTTGCAATTTCACTCGTTTTCAACGAGATTTAGTCAACAAGGTATCCAAATCTCTTGCAGAGACTGTGTCAGATGAGGACTACAAGAAAATACCTCCCAAGTTGGCTACTCTTGCTTCCGTGATTAACTATTCCATTAGACTCATCTCCCATTCAGTAGAGGGTACCTTAAGGGCAGCTGGCTCAGATATTGCTGTCAGAGGACATGCCTGGATGAGGCTTTGTGACTTTGTGGAATGTGTGAAGGCATCCTTTGTCAATGCCCCTGTGAGAAAGGGAAATACTGCCAGCCCAGCTAGCTGGAATTTTGTAAATAATTATCTCATTTGAGAATATTAATATGATTTATAAAGAAGTGTGACAGAAGGCGATACTGCCTGCCCAGTTATCTGGAATTTTGTAAGTGGTTATGTGTCATTTGTGAATACCAACATGCTTCATGTAAGATGCTTGTGCTACAACTGTGTTAGAACTGTATGATGTTAAGTTATCCAATCTCACCTTCGTTCTTGCTGGATGGGTTCGGAGCCGATCCTTGGCTCCGACTTGTCCACTTACTATAGTTCGAAAGCTCTTTACTGGCTCGAGGCTACCTCTTATCCCAAAATGCCCAGCGCCAGCTACCCAGATCTCATTTGCCACTTTAGCTGTGAGGTTGCGATCAATACTGGCTCAGGCTTAGTATAATTTTTTTTGTCTCTTTTAAACTCAATATTGTGCTTAAAATTTGATATAATTCTTCTTTGGTAATAGTTTGTAAGTTTCTTTTACTGTAAATCCCCTTATCTTGTCCTTGTGCTTTACTCTTGTGCTGTTTTGGCCGTTGCCCCTTAGTCGCTAGGCCTTCTCTTATTCCCTGAACTCGTTTAACTTAGAGAGTTCTTCCCCCCCCTTTTAAGGACAGCCATTTAAGTTAGAGGCTATCCTTTAGGGTCTTTATTAATTTTTAGTTTTTTTATTGTAGTTTGACTTTCATGCTGTCAGAAGATGTCTCTGACAGATGGGCACACTAGTTGTGTTTATTGCTTGGGGGCTGTGCACCTGTAGGAATCTTGGGCTATTTGTCATGCCATTAGTCCAAGGGTCCGGCAGGAGCGGAAAAACAAGCTTATCCTCCATGGAGTATTAAAACAGGATTTTCAGGCTAAAGCATCTCAGCCAGTGAAACGTTTGAAACCAGTCAAGCCGTCGGCTCCATGTTCAGAACTGACCTGTGAGCTTGACAAACCAAGTGTGTCGGTGCCGGCTGGCACCGACAAGACTACCCCTCCATTGGCTCCAACTTTTACTTTGGAGCCGTCTCAGAGCCACAAAAGACCTAGGTCTCCTTCTTTGGAGCCGATTCGCTCAGTGCCACAATCACCAATACTCCAAAGCAAGTCCAGTCATCGCTCATCTTTCCACTCCTTTCGATCCTTGAGGTTATCAGATCAGGATGTGGAGAGAGTGGTCAGTAGGTTGCTTAAGTCACAGGCCCTTGCTAAAATGCTTTCGAGTCCACCTCAACAGGCTTCGGCTCCATCAGGTTTGATTTCGGTTCCTCCTCCGACTATACTTAGTTCGGAGCCAGAGTCCATGGACGCTATGATAGTGGTTCCTTCAGCTCCGATGACATCTCATGGGCTCCGACATTGACTCCGATTACCTCGATTCTTCCTCCCATCGAGGTATCTGTGCGCCAAAGCTCTCTTGTCGGCTCCGAGGGAGGAAGTGGCATCGGACCCTTGTTCAACCCCGCTCTCCCAATCAGAGCGTCGGCTCAGTTGAGCTCGGCTCCCACATCGGCCTCAGAACCGTCGCCCACGGCACAGGGTGGTATTCATGTCTCTTCGGAGCTGGAGCCCTCCTTGTTTCGAGACCATGACGCTTTCAAGGTCATGCGGAGAGTGCTATCTCCACAGACGGCTCCACTATCGGTTCCATCGGCTCCGTCCCCCTCGGTGCCTGTGACAACCTCTGCTCCTCCTCCAGCCCCAAAGTGTAGGGAACCTATGCCCTAGGACACCCCATTGGGTGAACCCTCTTCTTTCGAAGCCTCCCCAGAGCATTCTGAGCAGGCTCCGTGGAAGAAAAAGTGCAAGACGAAGCACCTAGACTCCCCTGAGTCTGTCACCTCAGATACAGACCTGGATGAATCGGAGGGGTCCCCAAGGTCCCCCTCTGAAGATGTTTCTTTTTTGGACATCCTTCAGTTTCTCAGGCAGAGGCGTAGCTGGACTTCCCTAGCCCCCTCCGAGGATGAGTCTGTATACCTGAACGCATTTGGTTCTCGACCTTCCACCTCCTGGGTGTCTCCGCCTTTTGATCCACTCATGTCTGTAGTGTCTCAAAAGGCTTGATCAGCTCCAGATTCCATGGAACCTGTCCCGAGGAGACCCAATAAATTCATCACAGCTCCCCAAGACAAATAATTCTTAACTAAAGGTGTCCCAGTTGATGCCATTGTGGTAGCAGCAGCCACAAAGAGAGAGTTAGTTGAAACCTCCTCATCTGTCCATCCACCGAATAAAGACTCGTATGATGGACAGATATGGGAAGCAAATATCTTTCCCATTTTCAGGAAAGAGCTTGGAGATACCCTACAAGATCCCACAGCTGAGGGAGCTTCAGCCAAGGTAGCTACCCAGCTGGCGACTCTAAATTCAATAGTCAACTCCTCCATGAGGCTTATTTCATACGCAGCCGATGGAGCAAGTAGAGCTGCAGGAACAGGAGTGGCTCTTAGGAGACATTCTTGGCTGTAACTGTGTCAGTTTGCGGAACCCTTCAGAGCGTCCTTCACCAATACCCCCTTTGATGGCTCCTCACCCTTTGGGCCTCAGGTGAAAGACACGCTTACTAGGTGCCAGCAGGAAGGTAAGACTCTCTCTGATGTCGGAGGCTGTTTTTCCACTCCTACCAGACCATACCCAAAGGGTCAGAAGGGTGAAAAGATGTGGTTTCGGAAATCCCAGGGACCCTTGCCTGATGCACGTGGTGAATTTTCCCCCGGGGCAGAGGGAGAAATAATAACAATGGCAGATGCCGCACTCGTGGCAGAGGGAGTCCGCAAAATCAGGGTGACAGAGATACGTTCTCTTCCAAACCCTATCAACATCCCTGAAGGGATGCCCGACTGCTCAACTCTGGAGGCAGTCGGGCGAAGGCTTTCATTGTACCCAATCGCCTGGCAAAATATTACAAAAGACAAATGGGTACTAGCCATTATATCCAGAGGTTACAATATTCCCTTTCATCAACCTCCTTTTGTTTCAAAAAAATCCGTCCCAGATGTTCCACCCAAGCTAAGGGATCAGGCAGTCACAGATGTTTCAAGACTGCTAGAAAAAAGAGCCATCCAGGAAGTCCCCGCAGACCAAGTAGGATCCGGAACTTACTCAAGATTCTTTTTAGTGCCCAAAAAGACAGGGGACTGGAGACCAATTCTGGATCTCAGCAGGTTAAACAAATCTAAAAAAGAAAAGTTCCGGATGGTAACTCTGCAGTCCATTCTCCCCTTTCTGGGTTAGAACAATTGGATGTGCTCCATAGATCCTCAGGACGCGTACTATCATATAAAAATGGACAGACGGTCCAGGAGATGTCTGCGCTTCCAGATAGGGGCCAGTCATTACCAATTCAGAGCTCTGCCCTTTGGTCTCACCACAGCCTCCAGGGTGTTCACCAAATGCATAGCAGTAGTCATGGCTTACCTGAGATGTCAAGGATTCCAGGTGTTTCCTTATCTGGACAACTGGCTCCTCACTGCTACCACCAGGCAACAACTTATAGAAGCAGGAGATTACACCATCACATCCTGTGCTCAACTGGGCATCACGATAAACTTTGAAAAATCTGCCTTGTTGCCCTGTCAGTCTATTACATACATAGGAGCAGAGGTAGACACAAGAAAAATGATTGTAAAATTGCCTCAGGAAAGAGTTTCCATTATTCGAAAACAGGTGTCGCTACTCCTGAGGAGCAAAAGAATTCAAGTAAAATATGTCTTTCAAGCTCTAGGGTCCATGGTAGCAGCCATTCTTCTAGTTCCCTTAGCACGCTCTCACATGAGAATCCTTCAGTGGCTTCTTTTCACACAATGGTCCTTCCAGGAATTACCCATATCTCACATGATGCTAATTACAGAATCTTGCAAAAGGCACCTTTCCTGGTCGATGGTCTCCCCACTAGTTTCTCAGGGCAGATCTTTCATGGAACCCCATCCGGTCGCCACAGTGACCACGGACGCTTCCCTGATAGGGTGGGGGAGACATTATCTAGGGAAGACAGTTCAAGGCACTTGGCAACCTCATGAGTACCACTTGCACATCAACATCTTGGAGATGAGAACGATGCTCTTAGCATTGCAAGCTCTTCAAGACTCTCTCCCTGCCGGGACTATTGCAGTACAGACGGACAACATGTCAGTGGTTTGATACATCAACAAACAGGGCGGAACCAGGTCTTACCCCTTATGCCAAGAGGCCCTCAGACTGTGGCAATGGGTGATTTTCTCCCAACGTTTTCTGATAGCAACGCATATCCCTGGGGCATCCAGCGTAATAGCGGACAGGCTCAGCAGGGCTATCCTCATGCCTCACAAGTGGTCTCTGAAACAGGAAACTGTAGGTCTTATTTTCCGCAAATGGAGCCAGCCTTGCTGCAATCTCTTTGCCTCTCCTCTCAACAACAAATGCAGCAGCTACTTCCCTCTTGTTCCTCCTCCAGGTCAGACACCCAGGGATGCTGTAGTCCATGATTGGCCTCACGGACTCCTTTATGCATTTCCCCCCTTCCCCATAATTCCAAAAGTCATTCAGAAAGCAAAATTGTTGGGTTGCAAAATGATCCTCATTGCCCCTTATTGGCCTCAACAGATTTGGTTTTCGTTCTTTCACCCCCACCTTCTAGCCCAGCCTTGGATTCTGGACCCAGTACCGGACCTCTTGATTCATAAATCAGGTGGGCTGCACCAATCCCTCCAATCTCAAGCTCACAGCTTGGTTACTTCACTTCCAATCCTAGCCAGGCTCCCCAATATTGCTCCAGCAGTGCATGATATTATTGTTTCCTCCCATAAGACAAATACAAGGAAAGTCTATGCTAGCAAATAGAAAAGATTCTCTTACTGGGCAGAATCCAGAAATTTAGATTCTTTTACAGCTCCCGTACACAAGGTTTTGGACTTCGTAGCAGAACTGTTTCATTCTGGTGCAGCAGCTGCTACCATCAGAGTACAACTGGCTGCCATTTCAAATTTTCATGTTGGAGTTTCTGATTCCAGCATAATGTCTCACAAACTCTGTAAGGCCTTCATGAGAGGTACATCTCTACTGAGACCCCCAGTGAAAGAGCCACTTCCACCTTGGGAATCTCATTTTGGTTCTTGCCTCCTTGATACTGCCACCCTTTGAACCAGCAGCATCATGTTCCTTGAAGTTTCTCTCTCAGAAAACTCTTTTCTTAGTTGCTATTACTTCTGCCAGACGTGTTTCAGAGCTTCATGCACTATGTGTTCGTTCTCCATACCTAGTTTTTCACAAAGACAGGGTTTCCCTGAGAACTAACCCATCTTTTCTACCTAAAGTTTGTTCAGACCACAATTTGAATCAAACCATTGAACTCCCTGTCTTTTTCCCTAATCATTTCAACGAGGCAGAATACAGACTACACCAATTGAATGTTCATAGACAACTGCGTTTCTATCTCCATAGAACTAAAGAAATGAGAAAGTCAGATCAGTCGTTCCTTTCATTTGCTAACAACAAACAAGGCCTTCCAGTTTCTAAAGTAACATTGTCAAAATGGTTATCGGGCACCATAGTCCATACCTACCACTTGTGACAAAAAGATCTTCCAACAAAACCCAAAGGTCATTCAACCAGGTCAGTAGCTACTTCGGTAGCATTTCAATCTAGATTGCCCATAGATTCAATTTGTGCAGCAGCTACTTGGGCAGATTCGCATACTTTCATTTCTCATTACAAAGTAGATGTGGTCTCCTGGGGCAGAGCTTCCTTTGGTTCCACGGCTCTGAAAAGTCTGTTCCAATGAGCCATCCAGGATTGAGGTGCTAGGGATACTGTCCCATCCAGCAAGAACGAAGGTGAGATTGGACAACTTAACATAAAGAAGTTATGTACCTACCATAACGTTCCATATTAGTTGTCCTTCATCTCGCCTTCCTTTTTGTGTCCCTCTCTTCATCCCCCTTCCTCGAGGATTGAGAGGAGTTTCTCAATGGTTTCACTGGCTAATTTGTTTTGTTATTAGTTGCTTCTCAACCAAACCATGACAATTTAAGTGTATATCCTGGTTTATTAATGGATTATCTTCTATAATTATGTCTGATGCGAGCTATCTCAAATGAGATCTGGTTAGCTGGTGCTGGGCTTTCTGGGATAAGGGGTAGCCTCGAGCCAGTAAAGAGCTTTCGAGCTATAGTAAATGGCCGAGTTGGAGCCTAGGATCGGCTCCAAACCCATCCAGCAAGAAGGAAGGCGAGATGAAGGACAACTAACATGGAATGTTATGGTAGGTACATAACTTCTTTTTATGTACTGAGCTAAAATGTAACCACAGCATGCCCTGCTAGCTTAGAACAGAAATGTATATAAACTATTGTAATTGTGTAAATGTATATGTTTTAACAGTGGGAACTAGAACATAGAGGGGTAACTTGCAAAACTTCAGGAAAATAGTTGAAATTAAATTGTTTTATGATCGTGCTATAAAAAATTAGTTTCAGTGAAGCAAGGAGACAGGCTGTCTAGAACTAGGGTGTTTTCTGCATTGTTTTGTAAGTGTTTTATTGTTCTATGTCTTCCAGCAGTTGCAAACATCTGAAGACTATGTGTTTTCACAGGGAGATGTTAAATGCTGATAGTTTCTGACAATGGAGGTTTAGCTTGGGAACTTAAGTCAGGTGACAAAAAGTGATGTATCCAAGCTAACCCTGTAGTTTGTTTGTGTCTTTCAGCTTTTCCCGGTTAGGGGTCGCCACAGCGGAACTCTGGTCCGCTAATGATTGGCAGTAGAGTTTTACGTGCTGGCTTGCCGGGCCTAACGCACAACCTTCAAGGAAGGAATGCCTGTTCACGCATGTCGCCACACAGAAGATGCTCTAACTGAGAATCGAACGGGCAACATCTAACTGTGAGGCGACAGCGCTACCGCAGCACCACCACCGCCAAGCTAACCCTGCAGTAATATTTGATATTAAATTAAGAACTCTTTGACAGAGAGAAATAGGGCATTTTGTATTTGTCTTTGACCTGACAGCAAAGTTTCTAGGGCATAATAACTCTTTTAGAGTCAGATAGGAATATAGTGAAGTATGACTTAGATGTTTTCTTTATTTATTTGAGACTGTCCTGCAATGTTGTTTTAAATATTTCTTGTGATTTTGAACTCTGAAGTTACTGTGATGAGTTATTTAGTATGTTCTTGTTCTTTTATTATTTATTATCAAATATATTTAGACCTTTCAACTGTGGCTCGTACAGTACTTGCATATCTAGTTGGTGACACCGTACAGGCCACTCCTAATAGCCTGGCTGGTCAAACTACCATTTGGATTAATAGTAACACTACACAGTAAGATTGGACACCCTTTGCTAAGGTCCTTAAAGTAATTGGCTGGTGGCAGTGAAAACTACCTTATAGTTTGGGCAGAAGGGGGCATAGCTAGTAAACCTGTGCCAGCCTTTCCCAGGTGTGTGTGTGTGTGTGTGTCTATAAATCAAACCTCAAAGTGTGTGTGTGTGTGTGTGTGTGTGTGTGTGTGTGTGTGTGTGTGTGTGTGTGTGTGTGTGTGTGTGTGTATGTGTGTGTGTGTGTGTGTCAGATACTTGGGCAGGGACACGAAGCACTGGTTGGACAGAGGGGGTTCTGAAGGTCTTATCTTAACTCTATAGCTATGCCAGTGAGGAGTCTTATTGGGGATCCGGAGGAACCAACCCCAAACTGACTGTGATCTCTGTGTGCTATTAAGGGAAATTGCACTTTACTGTGTGTGTACTTGCCATTCTCCCAGTGGCCAAGTCCCCCACTGTTGCCAGTGGTGAGGATTGAGGCTCCTTGATTACTGAGCCAGTGCAGAGGAGTCACAACCCCTTTTGATGGCTCCTCCTTGTTTGGGCCATCTGTCAGAGACTCTTAGCTGCAGCGAGTGGGAAGGAAAGACCCTGTCTGCCATTGGGATTCATTTTTCTACCCCTCAGCACACAGTTTACAGAAATCAGCAAGGTAGTAAGAAGACTTGGTTTTGAAAGTCTCAAGGGTGTTTTCAGGATCAATTTGGGGATTTTTCCTTTAGAGGCAGAGAAGAAAGTTTCAATGGTAGACACTGTCCCAGAAGCAGAGAGGGGTCCATAGAATCAGGGCTTCAGAGAACCTTTCTCTGGCAAGCCCTATCAGCACTCCTGAAGCACTGTCTGGCTGTCCATCTCTGGAGGCAGTCTGGGGTCATTGTTCCCTGCATCTAGATGCCTAGACCAGTCTGACAACAAATGCCTTGGGGCTAAACATAATATCCAGAGGTTATTACATTTTCTTTTCCCTTCTGTCCAGTGGAACAAAATAAACTCCACGACAGAAACAAAGAGGATTCAGAACTTGCTCCCATTTCTTTTTAGTGCCAGTGAAAATGGGGGAACCTAAGATCCATTCTAGATCTGAGCAATCTAAATCAAAATGTAAAGAAGTCAAAGTTCCAGATGGTTATGGTTAAGTCCATTCTACCGCTGTTGCATAAGGACAATTGGATATTCTCGGTAGACCTTCAGGATGTGTACTGTCATGTCAAAATAGACAGATGCTCCAGAAGTCATTTGTGCTTCAGGCTGAGAGACAGTCATTACCAGTTCAGAGCTCTGCCCTTTGGACTCACTACGGCCCTCCAGGGTGTTTACCAAGTGCATGGCAGTAGTGGCAGCTCACCTGAGTCTGAAAGATTCCAGGCGTTTCCATATTTGGACGACTGGCTTCCAACTGCCTTAACCTGACATCAACTACTTCAGGCCAGGGATTATTTGTTCCAGATCTTCAGCTCTTTAGGCATTACTATAAATCTTACCAAATTGAACCTGTCACCCATTCAGAGGTTGGAATTCATTGGTGCCTTTGTAGACACAATGCACCAGATTGCTTCTTTGTCTCCTCCTTACATAACATCCTTGAGAAACCAAGTACAGGACATAATTTCTTTACCGTCTCCATTGGCGAGACTGATTCTTCAAGCGCTGGACTCTATGTCAGGTGCCATCATCATAGAGCCCTTAGCAAGATACTTTATGCAAGTCCTCCAATGGAGCTTGGCTGTTCAGTGTTCTATTCTTTACCAGCAATTATCTGTTCCTATCAAGTTAACTTCAATTTGAAAATGACATCTTCAATGGTGTATTCATTCAAACTACCTTTTCCTGGGCAGGCTGTTCCTTTTTTCTCCCCCTACAGCCACAGTGACCATGGACGCCTCCCAACTAGGGTGGGGTAGCATTTCGAGGGAAAGATGGTCCAAGGCATGTGGTCTTTATCAGAGACCAGATTGCATTTCAGTGTCCTAGAGATGAGAGCAGTTCTTCTAATGCTGCAACACTTTCAGGACAGCCTCCCCTTTGGCATGATTGCAGTACACAACAACAGCATGTTAGTAGTTTGGTATGTCAACAAACAAGGAGGAACCCTTTCTTACCTGTTATACAGAAAGGCTATGAGGGTTTGTGAATGGGTGATATCTTCAGACCAGTTTCTAGTTGCAACAAATATACCAAGGAAAACCACTGTTCTAGTTGACAAACTCAGCAGGTCCATTCTGACCCCTTACGAGTGGTCCCTCAGTCAGTGGCGAATCTGATTTTCAGCCATTGAGGCCAACCTTGCTGCACCCTCTTTGCATCTCCCCAGGTCAACAAGTGCAGCAAGTACTTCACTCTGAGTCCTCCTATGGGGGAGGCCCCGAGGGATGCTCTAGTTCATGATTGGCCCTCTGGTCTCCTTTATGACTGTCTCGCTATACCATTGATCCCGAAGTTTCTGCAGAAATCCAGAAGGCTGAAGAGTTCCGTAGTCCTCATTGCCCTCTGCTGGTCTTGTCAGGTATGCTTACCCTTGCTCTGGTCTCATCTGAAATACCTCATGGATTCTGAAGCCCAGACAGGATCTCCTCTCTCATCCATCATGGAATCAACATCCCAGTCAACTCACCCTTAAACTGACCGCTTGGTATCTCCATTTCCAGTAATTCTACAAAGGTTTGGGCTTGCTTCTGTTTGAGACATAGCTTTAGCTTCCCAAAAAGCTTCTACTAAAAATTGTACCAAAGCAAATGGAAAAGATTTGCCATTTGAGCTTTCAAAGAGAATATCGATCCTTTCTCAGCCCCAAATTCAGCCATCCTTTTCTTTCTTACTTTTCTTTTCAAGGAGGGGGATAGTTTTTCCACTATAAAATTTCAATTGGCAGCCATTTCCAGTTTTCATGCTGAAGATGTTTCTGACTCCCTTGCTACATCTAAATCATCCAAATGTAACACACAGCAGCAAAGAAACCAACATAAAATACACTCAAGAGGCAGCGACTGGGAACACAGTCCAACTTTAATGGTGCTTTTGGTACCTCGGCGAACAGGTTTCAAGGAATTATATAAGCTACCATCCTTTCCCATTTTATCACAAAGCTGCTGCAATGAAACATTTAATCTAATCATTCAAATAAATAACTGAATGAGCCTACAAACAAACATGCTCCCATACAAAATTTCAGTACAAGTCCATGACTCATAAAGATACTATAAATAGTTTTTAAATAATATTGCTAACATTACACATTCAAATTCACATCCAAATTCATACCTTTAGGTTTCAGAGTATTATAATTTAAAATGAATCTATTTCCCATTCTTAAGAAACTGTCTAGAAAGTCACTACCTCTAGCAAGAAATGATGTAGCCAAAACACTAATGAAGAAACTGGCATCAGATCCCCCATGTGCATTAATAAAATGTTCAGCTACTGGGCTATCTAAATTCCTATTTGTAATGTGCCCCATATGCTCAAGTATCCTAAACTTGACCATGTGCTTAGTTTGCCCTACATACCATCTCACAGGAGTGCACCCACACCCTACAATACAAACCACCCCACAAGAAGTGCATGAAAATCTCCCTACTGAATGGAACAATTTTCCATTAATCTTCCTACCTGAGATGTTCTTAATCCTAGAACACACCTTGCATCTTCCACAAGGGAAAGATCCACACTAGCCCTTTTAGTTAAAAGTTTTTTTGAAATTTAACAATTCCTTTAAATTCAAATATCTTCCATAAGAAAATGTAACCTTTGAGGGGAACAAATGCTTTAACTGCTCATCTTCACACACCACTGGCCACAAATCCTTCACTAGTCCCTTCAAAACATTAGAAAAAGGGGAAATTAGTCACAAAAATAATTCCTTCCCCTGCTTTTCTCTATCCTGAACAGAAAAATGTCTTTCAGAAAAAACGTGCAAACTGCTACTTCTACTATTACTACCCCCACATTTAACACACTATCCTTAGCTTTTCTCAGGGAGTCACTAGAATAGCCCCTTTGCAGCAATTTTTGTTCCACCTTCTTAAACATCCCTGCTACTAACCTTTTATCAGAAGTGTTATTATAAATCCTTTTAAATTCCCCCACAAGCAATGCTTCCGTCAAATGTGACAGATGCATACTACTAGTCTGTAAGACGTTATTAACAGCAGTGAGCTTAATGTGGGGTTTATATTCCACCTTCAAATTCTCCCCAACATAAAATTCCACATCCAAAAATTGAATGTTGGTTCTTTCAACAGTGAAGGTAAACTGCAGCCCCAAGTCGTTGTAGTTCAGTTGATCAATAAATTCTGAAAACTCTTCCAGATTACCTCTACATACAAAAATCAAATCATCAATATAACATTTAAGTAAAATAACCTTTTTAACAAAAAATTCCATAGGACAGATTAATTTATTCTCAAAGAAGGCCATACAAATAATGGCATAACTGGGGGCAAAAGAAACCCCAATAGCTGTACCTTCCTACTGCAAATAATAATCACCCCCAAAATAAAAATAATTATGTGTTAAACAAAACTCTTAACAATTCCACCAAAAAGGCTGTACATGGTCCTTCCCCTAACATCCATTGAACTGCTTCTAACCCCCACCTTCTTTTGATGTTAGTGTATAATGCCTTAATATCTACTGTTGCCCAATATAAATTCTTCCACCATTGAATTTCCTTCATTTTCTGAGAAATATCAGCTGTACATTTAATATGAGAAGGAATTCTAGATAAAAAGCATTTTAAGTGAAAGTCCAACAAAATCCCAACATTTTGCAGAAATTACCCCACACCTGCAACAATAGGTCTTCCCGAGGGGTCAACCATATTTTTATGCACTTTGGGGATGGCATAAAAATAGGGTCTTCCGGAAATTTAGCAAACAATTTACTCACATCCCTGTCTGAGAAAAAGTCCAGTCTTTCACTTTTATACGAAACCTCTCTCAACTGATTGTTATATTGTTTCACAGGATTACTTGTTATTTTTTCATATTCCAATCCTACTAACAAATAAAAAAAACATTTTATAGTACTTTTCCTTAAAAACCATGCCCAATTACCTCCCTTGTCTGCCTGACAAAAAGTACACAATATTCATGACTTCTACAGTGATTTAAAGTTCCCCATTCTTCTTCAGACAAATTATAAATGTTTACTAGATTTAATGAACCTTTGATATTCAAACTCTGCTTCCTTACATAACACCATTTCAAAGCTTTGTACAACATATGAGCATCTGGGAGGAATAAAAGTGCTAGAGCTAGAAGAGCTAGAAAAATAGGGAACCGTTACTTTCCCATGACCTGTGCAATAAACATTGTTCCCTTTACCCATACCATCAGAAACAACATCAACGAATTCATTCTCATATATGGATAAATCAAGTAAAGAATCTTCCATATCGAACAATTCAACAATTTCAACTTCATTAAATACGTTTGCCTTCAAAGTACACTGTTAAATATAATTTCCTGCAAAACTTTTTAATGTCCAAAATAACATCTGCTACCGATGGAAAATATGTAGGTACAAACTTACTCCCTTTCAGCAGCAAACTCTCAAGTTCTTTAGTCATGGTGGTATTTGATAAATTTATGATATGTAACTGCTCAGGCACACAAACCATATTTTCATCCAGTCCACAAAAAGAAAAATAATTAGTCTCCGTTTGTGTTTGAAAGTACTTACAACATGCAGACCATGAAAAAACATTGGCACCAACGTTATTATGCCACTACCACACCAATTCATTTCTTCTTGCCCCCTTGATTTCTCTGATTGAGTCCATTAACCTTTTGCTGAAAATCATTTTGCAAGGCTTGCTTAGCTTTTCTCATTTAGCTGCCGAATATCCTCAAACGAAATGTTCTTTTCCCCCCAGCTACTTTTCAAATTCTGAAGAGACAGTGGAATCACGTCATGTAAACGACCTATCACCAATGACTTTGGTGATCACCCGCCCCCTTCTACTGGGCTTCCGTTGCCATAGAAACACAAGATATTTACTAAAGTCCAAAATATCACGGTTGAGCTTCTTTTTCTTCCATTCAACACCCTCGCTCTCAACCTTACACAAATGAGTTTTAATGCCCTTCATATGCATTAAAATTATATATTATTGAGGGCTGTTCAGTCATTTCTTTAGCCAAAGCATCTTGTAGCTCCTCAATATTGTATCAGACCTTATCATACTGTCTCTTATTCCTCTTAACTAAAATCCTAAGCCAATTTAACATGCATTGTGTGGAAACCTGCTTCCACTCATCCAGTAAATTGCCTTCATCATCAGTGAAATCAAAGACAGACAATTTATCAGCACGGAGACCCCTAGTGATGATTTCTAAGTCCAAGTACTTTTCTAATAACATGGTGTCATAAAATAAAGTCAATTATTTTACCATAAAGCGCTCTAATTGTTCAAAACGAATACGAAGATCCTACAAATCAAGGCCAGTCCAGGGATCCTTATCTGCCAGTTTGTCTTTCCTCTCCTTAAGCCAGTCCTGAAAAAATGCCTTATTACTAGCAGACTCCTTATATTTTTTTCACAAAAAAAAAAACAGGAACAGCAGAAGCTCCCTCCAGAGACATAATGTAAGGATCTAAATATAACACACAGCAGCAAAGAAACCAACATAAAATGCACTCAAGAGGCAGCGACTGGGAACACAATTCAACTTTAATGGTGCTTCTGGTACTTCGGCGAACAGCCTTCAAGGAATAACATAAGCCACCACCCTTTCCCATTTTATCACAAAGCTGCTCCAATGAAACATTTAATTTAATCATTCAATTAAATAACTGAATGAGCCTACTTAAACAAACATGCTACCATACAAAATTTCAGTACAAGTCCATGACCCATAACGATACTATTGCTGTGTATTTGAATGTGTAATGTTAGTAATATTATTTCAGAATTATTTATAGACTTTTATACCTTGAAGGCTGTTTGCGGAAGTACCAGAAGAACCATTAAAGTTGGATTGTGTTCCCTGTCGCTGCTTCTTGAGTGTATTTTATGTATGTCTAAATTATGTAAGGCTTTTCTGAAAGGGATTTTTCTGCTTAGACCCCTGATAAAAGATCCTACTCCGCTATGGGATCTAACTGTTCTCCTTCAAGGACTAACTCAAAAACCCTTTGAACCAGTGAATGATTGTGAAATGAAATTCTTTTCTTGGAAAACCATCTTTTTGGTAGCTGTCACATCAGCAAGAAGAATTTCCGAACTTCAGGCCTTATCATCGAAACTGCCTTACATCATTTTTCATAATAATATAAATAACTCTCCTTAGCAGTCCATCTTTTATACCTAAGGTAGCCGCAGAAACTAATATAAACCAGTCTATACAGTTGCCAGTTTTTGTTCCAAATTTTCCTAACAAGGGCGAATATATTTTGCATCTGCTTGATGTTCATAAACAACTGCGGTTCCACTTTCATAGAAAAAAAACATTGCAGAAATGCTGACCAACTATTTGTTTCTTTCTCAACAAATCATCTAGGTCAAGCATGGAAAAAATGGATTACTGACTATGTTTCACTAATTTTTTAAAAAAATGGATTGAACTCACCTTGCCTCCTAAACCCCATTCTACTAGACCTATGGCTACAGCATCTGTTTTCTTCTTCCGAGCATCAGTTGATATTTGTGCTGCAGTCATTTGGTCAAAGAGTAATACCTTTTAACACATTCTGAATTGGACATTGTCTCCAGAAGTAGAGCTTCTTTTGGTTCGACAGCATATACTTCCTTGAGGCCACCTGAGACTAAAGTAGCTGTGGCTCTGACCCAATAGTGAGGAAGAATGAAAAAGCCAACATCAGATTTAGAAGTTAGGTACTTATCATAACTTGATATCTGTGTTGTCCATTTTCATTCTTCTTCACCTTCCCTCCCAGCCATCCCCAACCTTTTGGCTCCTTGAGGACCCATTGGATTTACAAGAACCTTTATGTTCCTGGTTTGAGCCTCTGATTTCTTTCTCTCTATACTGTCTCTTTATCCGGTAGGCAGTAAGGCAGCAAACTCGATCTGAGGAAGCCGCAGAGAGTGTTAGGCATTATAGGTAGAGGGAGGAGGTCGAGACCAGGATCCAAGTCTGAAAAGTGCAGCCAAGTCAGATCCGAGGGTCAGATCCATAACCAATAGTAAGGAAGAATGAAAATGGGCAATACAGATGTCAAGTTATGGTAAGTACATGACTTCTAATTATACTTATTGCACCTTCTTGACCTCATCAAATTTGTTTTCCTTTCCTGTGGCATCTTCTGCATCCACCCTGGATACTGAACCCCAGTCCAGATCTCCTGTCTCACTCAACAAGTTGACTCATCCAGATTTACTAGGCCTCAAGCTGACGACATGATTTCTGTAGTTTCACTGATTGCTAGACAACCCAAGCTTTCCTCCCTGGTTTATCACACTTCATTATCTTCTCAAATTACATCTGCTAGGAACATTTACAGACGTAATTGGAAGAGGTTTGCTTTCTGGCCCCTTAAGAGAGATTTGCACCTTTTTGACCTCATCAAGCCCCTATACCAGCTGTACTTGAGTTTTTAGCTTCAATTTTTAATGCAGGGACTAGATTTTCTACTATTAAGATGCAGTTGAATGCCATTTCGAACTTCAGTCTTGGTGAAAATAATTCCTGCTTAGCTTCTTCTAGGTTATCCAAGGCTTTTCTCAAAGGAACATTCTTGCTTAAGCCTCCAGTTAAGGATCCTACTCCTCCTTGTGATTTAACTATCTTGCTTCATGATCTGGCCCAGGGCTTCTTTGAACCTTCAGCCAAGACAGACCTTAAGTTTTTGCCCTGGAAATCCATTTTTCCAGGTGCTATTACATCAGCTAGATGAGTATTCAAGCTCCAGGCTGTCTCCTCCAAGCCTCCTTACTTAGTTTTCCACAAAGACAGGGTTTTCTTAAGGACCAACCCGTCTTTTTTGCCTAAGGTACCTTCTGAGTCTAATATCAACCAGGTAATTAAACTCCCAGTTTTTTTTTCGAGTTTCTCAATTAAGGGAGAGTACAAGTATCATCTTTTAGTTGTAAATAGACAATTTCAGTTTTATTTTCATCAGACCAAAGATTTCTGGAAGACAGACCAGTTATTTCTATCCTTCTCACCTTACAGATTGGGCATATCAGTTTCTAAAGTTACCCTGGCCAAATGGTTAACTGATTAAATATCTTTTGTGTATAGTTAAAAAAAGTTATCCTTGCCCAAGCCCACTAGAGCTCATTCCACAATATCTATGACTGTATCCTCAGCTTTTTGGACAAGAACTTCCATAAAATACATTTGTGCAGCTGGCACTTGGGCCAGTGCTCATACTTTTATTGCACATTACAAACTGGATTTAGTTTCTAGGAGCAGAGCTGCTTTTGGCTCCGCAGTACTCCGAAACATCCTTCCATGATGACCACCCAAGGTTCATCTAGGTGGGGGACTCTGTCTCATCAGTTGAGGAATGAATGAAAATGACATCTGTGTTTTCCATTTTCATTCTTTCTCAACTATTCTGCCCTCCTAACCCCCTTCCCTTTGCTCCTGGAGAGATCTAAGGGATATTACTTTGGATACTGTTGTTCCTTGTTTGAGTTCCAGTTCTTTTTGTTAATTTGTACCTTTTAAGTTTTATTACGGTGTTATCAGTTGTCTACTGAGGGCAGCAAACTCGATCTGAGGTATGTTAGGCTGGCAGGGCATTGTGGGTAAAGGGAAGAGCTCTAGAGTTGGATCCGAGGATCTGGAAGAAGTAGCTGAGTTGGATCCGAGACCCCATCAGTTGACGAAGAATGGAAATGGACAACACAGATGTAATGTTACAGTGAGTACATAACTTTTTTTTTTGCTCCAATTTAAGTGATTGCTATTAACCGTACTCTTCCTACCAGAGTTGTTCAGATTCTGTCTGTTTCTCATAAGCAAGCTTTGAGAAAACTGTACAAGAATGAATGAAAAAAGTATATCGTATATAGTCAATTTTTCATCTCATCCTCATATATAGGGTCCTGATCCGATCCCTTGGCTCCAACTCGGTCATTAGCAAGCTCGTGGCAACCAAAAAGCTCTTGGATACCTCCCATTACCCACAACACATCACCCCCCCATTACTTCAGATCTCATTTGCCGCTTTGCGAAAGCATGGTCCGATCAGCTACCTCTTGATGTCAGATCATATAATTATAAATCTTTTCCTTTTATAATCTCCATTTTCTTATATTTTTAGTGTAATAAATCCTTTCTGTCTCTCTCTTGTAGTTTAGAACCTTTTCTTGCAGTAACCATTTTTTAATTAGGTTGCTTTCGTTTCTTCTTTCTCTTTCCCACCAGCAACCATTTTTTATAGGTTACTTACCTCCCCTTTTAGCTTTATAGGTATATCTTAGACTGTTATTGTTAGTAGTTCTCTCCCTCCTTTGTTTCTTTCTATTTAAAAAAAAACTTTCTCTTTCGCTGTCACTTTTTTATCTAAGTGTGTGTGTTCATGTGAGTGGATTCTCTACCTATTCCTTCTTTCCGTCATGGCGGAGAAACAGGGGAAACTGTCTGGTTTCAAAAAATGCATGAAGTGCAGGCATAAAATTCCTGTTAGCAACTTGCACACTCTGTGTGTGTATTGCCTTGGCCCCCTTCATTTGCAAGAGGATTGTGTGATATGCCATTTTTTTAATCATCGAGCTTTAGTAGAAAGGAAGAATAAGCTCATTTTATAGGATATGTTACCATCCTCTTTTGGAGAGGCTGTTTCTAGAGACAAAGATAAAGACAAAATCGGCTCATTCCAGCCCAGCTTCATTCTTGTCCTCTAGATCTTCTGACAAAGGAAAAAAAGACCTTCTTCGGCACTGACAGATATTTCGGAGCTGAAACTGAAAATGTTGAAATCTCCCAGGTCTGGGAAGTCTGTGATCCGATCAGAGTCTTTGGCATCGATCGATCTCCTCTCTATTGGCTCCGACTTCTTCAGCTCTGGTCCCATGTGTAAGGATGGATCGGTTCCATTGATGTTGGATCTGCCAGCTAGTCCTTTTAAGCCTATTTTGACTTTACCGAGGACACAGTACTCTTTCAATTATGATCCGGTTCCATTGAGGGTGCTGTCTCCCTTTTTATTAACTCATTCACTCCAATGGAGCTCAGGAAATTTGCACTCTAACTTCCAATGGGCAGAGCCTAAGCCATTTGACAGAATCAAGTTATGTCCTCACATTTCAAACAAATGTTCATATCTCTGGAGTCATAGGGGTTATGAAAGAAGTATAAATGGCAAACCCTTCAGCATAAACTATTTTTATAGTGGTAGTATTCTTTAGGTTGTAGGTCTTAAACTGAATTTTATAAGTCACAGTAGCTATTATGTTTGTAATATTGTTAACAACTTACAATATCTCAACAACCACTCAAGTTACAGACATACTGTCAGCAGCATTTTAGTCATCTAGCTGAGAGCTTTCATATGAGACTAAGGAGTTCTGTTAGTGTTATTTGGCTGTTGAGATATTTTGAAAAATGTGAAATTTATATCTGTATATGTTAATATCCTAAAAACAACAGATGTAATGGGATCCTATCTCGCCTACATTCATAACTGATGGGCTCGGCTCCGACTCGGCCAACTAGTACACTAGAACGAAGTCTCTTATTGGCTGGGCTACCCTCTATCCCAGGATGCACCACACCTGCTTCTCCAGATCTCGTTTGCCGCTTTACAAGCTGGACGTGGTCTCGACTTGGCTGGAGCTAAGTGTTCTTTTTTTACCTTTTACTGGTCTTTGACCTTGGGGTTTCTTCAGAAATTAATACAACAGCTGTTTTAACGGCTATTTTTGTGTATTTTTGGTATTTTGTACATTATTGTGTGTGAGTGATTGACTATTCTGATACTTCTATATCGCTGTCGGGCAAGGGCCGTTTAAGTTAGAGGGCCTTTGCCCTTCTTATTGAAGTCTGTGTTATTGTTTTCTCCGGGCAAAGCCCGTTTAAGTTAGAGGGCCTTTGCCCGTTGTTGTTGTTGTGTTCTTACTGTGTTTTCTCTTGTGAGGTAAATCTCTCTGAGAGCTCGTACATTTTTTCTCGCGCTCTACAGTTTGGCGCTAAGTTTTTGGTATTTCAACACTGCTTTATATCCTGACAGACATGTCCAAAGAGCAAAAGTCAGGGTTCAAAAAATGCACTAGGTGCAATTACAAAATGTTTATTACGGACAGTCACTCTATATGTGTGTATTGTTTAGGACCTAAACATTTACAGGAGACATGTAGTGTGTGTCATGCTTTTTCCTCTAGGGTTCTTCAAGAGCGAAAAAATAAATTGATCTTGAAGGGTCTTATTAAGCCCTCTTTTGAGGAAGCCTTGGATTCTTCTCCTACTGCCTCTAAAAAGAAAAGGTCGTCGGCTCCAAGTCTGTCGGAACCGACTGCTAAGAAGCATAAGTCGACCTCTTCTTCCTCGGCTCCACTGACTTCGGGGCCGAGGGTCGAAGGGTCTGCCTCGATGCCTCTTTCCTCGGCTCCATTAGTTTCGGAGCCGCAGGTTGGAGTATCGAGGGGCGAATCACCTCCATCGGTTCCGATGGTATCGGAGCCGGTGGAGGTGTGCATCTCAGACTCTTCCCCCTCTGCTCCTAAGAAAGCTCCTTCGGCGCCGATTGTTATTCATACTGTGGCGGATCCGGCGCCGATAGTGTTGGAGCCTTTTTGGAGCCGGTCCCCTACATTGTTGGAGCCAAGAGGAAAGTCGTCTCGACCCTTGTCTACCTCCTCTAAATCCTCAAAACTGTCGGATTCGGATTTGGATAGGGTTATTCAGAGGCTTTTCCAGTCTCCAGTTTTTGCTCAAATGGTCTCGACTCCGGCCCAGTTGGCTTCGGAGCCGATCCCCCCTCCGAAACACTCGATTCCTCCTCCAACCTCCTCGGAGCCGTTGGAGTCGGTGATGGTGGAGCAAGGCGGAGCCGTACGGTCGGAACCGAGACCCCTTCGAGGTCTATCGGCACCGACTATTGTTCCTACCCTGTCCTCGGGTTCAGGGTTTGGTACTGGGACTTCCTCAGCCGGGCCCGAGGGGAACATCTTGGGACTGGGTGCCTCGGTACCTAGTCTTCCCCTCGGAGCATCGGCTGCCGGAATCCCTAGTGCCGTCGTGGCCTCTCGGCCAGTGATCTCCATGGAGTCTGGAGGTCCGGCCTTTGAGGCCATGAGGAGCGCGCTGGCCATGTCCTTGCTGGCTCAGCAGGCTTCCACCTCACCGTCCCTAGACCTGGAGACTGGTGCTTCTGCCGTATTGCAGTCCCATGGCAGCGGGGCCCCAGGGCCTGAGGATACCCCCATCGGGGGTTCCCTTCTTCCGGGAGGTCCATCCGAAACTGCTTCGGACGAGCCCCCACGGAAGAAATTGTGCAAGAGGAAGCACGTGGACTCCCAAGATGAGTCTGTCACATCGGACACTGACCTCAATGACGCGGAAGGGTCCCCTAAATCATCTTCGGATGATGTCTCTTTCTCAGATATCCTTGAGATTCTGAGACAGAGAGGAGATTGGCAGGCCAAAACCCCTTCCGCTGAGGAGTCAGTCTTCCTCAAGGCCTTCGGGGCCCAGCCCTCCGCCTCCTGGGTGTCTCCGCCCTTCGATGAACTCCTTGATTTGGTTTCTCGAAGGGCTTGGGAACACCCTGATTCTGTGGAACCGGTGCCTGCAAGACCTAATAAATTTCTTTCAGCCCCCCCCCAGAAGGAATTTTTGACTAAAGGAGTTCCCGTAGATGCTATGGTGGTGGCATCTGCCACACAGCAGGACGTGGCAGAGGCTTCAACGTCTATCCACCCTCCTAATAAGGATTCCAGGAGCATGGATAAGTACGGGAAGCGTACCCTTTCTTCAGCAGCCTTTACTTTATGGTCGCTGAATTACTTATGTCATTTTACCAGGCTCCAAAGGGACCTCCTTAAAGAGCTAAGTGAGTCCCTCACTGGTAATCTACCTGAGGCGCTAGCCCACACTGTTGGCGCCCAGATGACTACCTTATTTTCCATTGTAAACTCGTCCATGAGGCTCATTTCGTATACGGCCGAAGGGGCGAGTAGAGCAGCGGGAACAGGCGTTGCCCTCAGGAGACACGCCTGGTTACGCTTGTGTTCATTTGCGGAGGCCTTCAAGTCTTCCTTCGCCGATGCCCCCTTTGATGGGTCATCTTTGTTTGGACCCAAGGTGAAGGACACACTGACTCGATGCGAGCAGGAGGGGCAAGACCTTGACTGCCGTTGGGGCCCGCTTTTCCGCTCCCTCTAGGCCTTACCCCAAGGCCCAGAGAGGAGGGAAAATGTGGTTCAGAAAAACTCAGAGGTCTTTCCTTACTCCACCCAGTGATCCCCCCTCCAGAGGCGGGGGGGGGAATTCAGGAAGACGCCGCCCCAGAGGCGGCAGAGGCCCCCGTAACTCTGGAGACCGCGATTCCTTTCGTGGTTCTTCCTACACTCAACGTCCCTGAGTTGTTGCCCGACTGTGCAGCTCCGGAGCCAGTCGGGGGTCGTTTTGCGGAACACCCACAAGCTTGGGAAGCTATAACCAGCGATCAGTGGGTGCTCCGGATTATAACCGGAGGCTATCTCATTCCCTTCATCAAGCCCCCCCTTCCCTTAAGGGAAATCCCGGATGTGCCACCCAGTCAGCGGGATCAGGTAGCAATAGAGATTTCAAAGCTGCTAGAAAAAGGAGTCATCCAGCCTGTCCCCACCGACCAGATCGGATCAGGAACTTACTCAAGATTATTTTTGGTGCCAAAAAAGACAGGGGACTTCAGGCCTATTTTGGACCTCAGTTCATTGAATCGTTTTGTGAAAAAGTCCAAATTCCGAATGGTCACCCTTCAATCCATTCTCCCACTGTTGGAGAAGGATGCATGGATTTGCTCCATAGATCTCCAGGACGCTTACTATCACATTCTGATAGGTCAAGAGTCCAGGAGACATTTACGCTTCCGCCTGGGAGACAGTCATTTCCAGTTCCGAGCACTGCCCTTTGGTCTCACCACAGCCCCCAGGGTGTTCACCAAGTGTCTGGCAGTGGTGACTGCTCACCTGAGAAGTCTAGGATTCCAAGTTTTTCCTTATCTAGACGACTGGCTCCTTACTGCCACCTCCAAGCATCTACTATTTCAGGCGCTCATGGCCACGGTCACCTTGGGCCGTTTCTTGGGAATTACGTTCAATTAGCAAAAATCTGTACTACAGCCATCTCAGCGTATTACTTTTATAGGCGCAGAGTTAGATACAGAAAGGATGCACGCCTTCTTACCGGCAGCAAGAATTCAAGTTTTGCAAAACCAAGTCAGATCCTGCCTCCCCCTATCAAGAGCTCCGGCCCATCTGATCCTACAAGTGTTGGGCTCGATGGCATCAACTATACTCCTAGTCCCCTTAGCCAGACTCCACATGCGAATTCTGCAATGGCTTCTGTCGGTTCAATGGTCCTATCAGGAACTCCCCTTGAACCACTTAGTCATGATCACGGAGAGTTGCCATCGGGATCTGCGTTGGTGGCTCCTCCGATCCAATCTCGACCAGGGGCGACCCTTTATTCCTCAATCCCTGGACAGGTCGGTCCAAGGCACATGACAACTCCAGGAAGCGCATTTGCATATCAATATCCTGGAGATGAGAGCGGTACTCTTGGTACTACAAGCTCTCCATCACGCTCTCCCGCAAGGTCCGATTGCTATCCTATCCGACAACATGTTGGTGGTTTGGTATATAAACAAGCAAGGTGGAACCAGGTCATACCCACTGTGCAGAGAAGCCATGAGACTTTGGCACTGGGCGGTAGCTACCAACCGCTTTCTAATGGCAACGCACATACCGGGGAAATCCAATGTGATTGCGGACAGACTAAGCAGGACCATTCTGTTACCCCACGAGTGGTCCCTCAACCAAAGAGTGGCTGCGAAAACCTTCGCCAAATGGGGTCTCCCTTGCTGCGACTTGTTTGCCAGCCCCCACAATGCGAAGTGCAGAGAGTTCTTCACTCTGATCCCCTCTCAGGGACAGATTCCCAGGGATGCTCTGACCCACATTTGGCCCCCCGGTCTTCTTTATGCCTTCCCTCCGGTTCCCCTCCTGCCGAGGGTGATACAGAAGGCGATTTACCTGGAGAGCGAAATGATTTTGATTGCCCCGCACTGGCCTCGTCAGGTTTGGTTTCCCTTCCTTCAGAGGTATGCGGTAGAAGGTCCATGGTTTTTGGACCCAGTGCCGGACCTGTTGACTCATCAGTCAGGACAGTCTCACCCGTCTCTCAGGTCCTTGAAGTTGGCGGCATGGTTACTCCGCTTCCATCCTTAATCTGAGACAATTCCCTCTCTCCGGAGGTGATCCACATATTGTCTTCTTCTCACAAACCTTCCACTGTCAAACTCTATTCCAGCAAATGGAAAAGGTTCGCCTTCTGGGCTCAGCAACGAGGTATAGACCCCCTTACTGCCCCAGTATCGGAGGTTTTGAATTTCTTGGCCTCTCTTTTTCAATTGGGCTCTTCAGTTTCCACGATTAAGGTTCAACTAGCGGCTATCTCTAATTTTCATGCTTCTTTTGAACCTTCATTAATGTCTCACAAACTTTGTAAGTCTTTCCTTAAAGGAGCATGGCTCCTTAGGCCCCCAATATCTCACCCTGTTCCCCCTTGGGACCTAAATTTGGTTCTTGTTGCCTTAACTGCCCGCCCTTTTGAACCAGCTGCTACCTGCGATTTGAAATTTCTGTCCTGGAAAACTGCCTTTTTTAGTGGCCATAACTTCGGCCAGGCGGGTTTCAGAACTTCAAGCTCTTTGTTCTGATCCTCCTTATTTGATATTTCACAAACATAGAGTGTCCCTGAAATTAAATCCCTCCTTTTTACCAAAGGTAGCTTCTTCTTTCTGTATTCAACAGACTCTAGAGCTCCCTGTATTTTTTCCCGAGTTTTCTAATAACGCAGAATATATTCTTCATCAATTGGACGTCCATAGACAACTGCGTTTTTATTTGAATAGAACCGCTCAGACGCGGAAATCAAATCAACTGTTTGTTTCCTTTGCAATAAACAAATTGGGTCAACCAGTAGCTAAAACCTCCATAGCTAAATGGATTAAAGATTGCATCTCTTTCATTTATTCACAGGCCAACAAAGAGCTTCCCTTTCCAGTCAAGGCTCATTCTACCAGGGCAATGGCTACTTCTGTAGCTTTTCACTCCAAATTATCAATAGATGATATTTGTGCTGCGGCTACCTGGACTTCTCCGCACACTTTTATTTCTCATTACAAACTAGATGTGGTTTCTCGAGGCAGGGCTTCCTTTGGTTCCACAGTTCTCAGGAGTGTTTTCCAATGAGCCACCCGGGATTTAGGTGCTAGGGACGCTGTCCCATCAGTTATGAATGTAGGTGAGATAGGATCCCATTACATCTTTTAGTTATGTACTTACCATAACTTCGGATGTATGGGATCCATCTCGCCTACATTCATACGTACCCACCCTCCTTCCCCCTTCCATTAGGATTTAGAGGAAATGTAGTTCCATTTGGAGATCTTCTCTTGAAGAACTTTAATTGGTTGAAGTAACTACTATTTTTTCTGTGTTTGCATGTAAGTATGAAAGCGAACAAACAAGATCTGGGGAAGCAGGTGTGGTGCATCCTGGGATAGAGGGTAGCCCAGCCAATAAGAGACTTTGTTCTAGTGTACTAGTTGGCCGAGTCGGAGCCGATGGATCGGCTCCGAGCCCATCAGTTATGAATGTAGGCAAGATGGATCCCATACATCCGAAGTTATGGTAAGTACATAACTAAAAGTTAATATTTCTTCACCTGCATTAGATAGAGGTCAAATATTAATGTAGTTGAGTTTGCCATTGTGTAAGCGCTAAGATGAAATATTTTAAAACTTTGTACATAGCATGTTTTTGAAATTATTGATGCAAATATGAACAAGCAATATTTGACATCTAGATATGTCAGTAAGAGCTAACTACAGATGCACCTGGAGGCTTCACTCAGATGTAAGGAGTTAAGACCAAGGTCCCCATCTGCCTCCTCCTCCTGTTCAACCAGGAGTCTTACCAAAAAAGATGCGGAACGGATGGTGCAGAAGATTTTGTGGGCACAGGGCATTACTAAGTCACCCTTGACCCTTACAGTACCAGGTCTGTCTAAACCATCCACTCCCCATCTTCCTCCTCCTCCTCCGACTTCAGGCAGGCTTTGGAACTGTCAGATCCGATAAACCCAGTGCCTTTTAGCTCTGATCCGAAGATGCCGTCTTTTTCAGATCAGACTTTTGCTCGAAGTTTATCAGCCTTTTTGGGGATGGAGAGTTCCTGGAGCCATAGTGAGCCTCACGAACCTTGAATGTGCTTGACTCCCAGGTCTTTGGAGCAGTCAATACACCCTGGGGCTTTGGCAAAGGTAAGCTTGGCTCTGGCTTTGGCCCCGGGTGAGCTATCTTCTGGACTGGAGGGGACCCATCCCGAAAGCATGGTTTGTTGGAGCTGGAGTCCTCATCCATTCAGGAGCAGTCAGCCTTTGGGGCCTTGGAGAGAGCCATAGCTGCCACTGCAACTAAAAAGTCACCTTCCCCCTCGGATCTGCTATCTCAACAGGAAACCCTGCATTCCTCTTCTCATCACCAAGTTCCACAGGGACAGGGGGATCTCAGGTGCCGCGATTCCCATCCGGTTACCCCTGACTCTTCTGATATCTCACCAGACTACCCCACTGAGGAGGTCCCTAGAAAGAAATTATGCAAGAGGAAGCATTTGGACTCCACAGAGGAGTCAACCATGGAAGACACTGACCTTGACAAGGGTGAGAGATCCCCATGGTCACCCACTGAGAACGTTTCCTTTTAGGAGATTCTGTAGATTCTGAAACAGAGGGGTGGCTGGCAATCCAGCAATCCTTCACCTAAGGAGTCGGTGTACCTGGCTGCCTTTGGTTCCCACCCATTCTACCTCCTGGGTGGCTCCACCCATTGATGAGCTCATAGGTTTGGTCTCATGGCGGGCATGGGAGACCCCAGACTCCACTGAGACTGTTCCCAGGAGACCAAATAAAATCATAACCACTCCCTCAGATAAGGTCTTCTGGACAAAAGAAGTTGCAGTAGATGCCATGGTCTTGGCAGCAGCGACAGTGAAGTGCAACTATCCACCCTCCTAATAAAGATTCTAGGATGATGGCTAGATGTGGGAAGCATGTCTTCTCATCAGCGACCTTTGCCTTGTGGTTGCTGAATTACCTTTCTCATTTCACCAGGTTGCAACGGGATCTGATCAAGGACCTCTCAGATACCCTTGAAGGAGAGTAGTTGAGGGAGCTAAAGGGAAAGTAGCTTCCCAGTAAGTCAACCTACATTCAGTAGCCAATTCTTCCATTAGACTCATCATGCATGCAGCCGAAGGAACAAGCAGAGTGACGAGTTCCATCATCTCAATAAGGAGGCATGCCTAGATGCTCCTTTGCAATTTTGTGGAACCTTTTCAGTCTTCATTCGTCAATGCTACATTTGACGGCATGTCTCTTTTTGGTCCCAATGTTAAAGATGCTCTATCCAGGTGTGAGAAGGAAGGTAAGACCCTTTCTGCTGTGGGCCTACATTTTTTGGCTCCTCAGAGACCTTATCCCAAGGGTCAGAGAGTGGCAGAAAAATGTGGTTCAAGAAGTCTCAAGGGTTCTACCAAGACACACGTGGAGATTTTTCCCCCAGAGGCAGACAGGGAAACAATAATGGAAGACGTCACCCTCATGGCAGAGGGGGTCTGCAGAACAAAGGTTCCTGGGAATCTTTCTTTGGGAAGCCGTTTCAGCTTTTCTGAATGGAGGCCCGATTGTCTTCCTCTAGAGGCAAGCAGGAGTCGATTATCCCTGCACTGGAGAGCCTGGCGAAAGATCATTTGTGATGTGTGAGTGCAGAGGATAATATTCAAAAGTGACCAAATTCCCTTTTCTTAACACCTCCCTTCCCAATGAAAAAATCCATGATATTCCACCCATTCAAAGGGATCAACTCAAATTCAAAAACTGCTAGAAAAAAGAGTCATCCAAGAGGTCCCCTGAGATCAGTGAAGGTTCAGAACTTACTCAAGGTTCTTTTTGGTTCCAAATAAAACCAACCTTGGATCTCAGCAGATTGAACAAGTCAGTTTGACGGTGCAAGTTCTGAATGGTCACTGTACAGTGCATACTTAATTTTCTGGAACAGGATGATTGGATGTGCTCTGTAGATCTTCAGGATGTGTACTACCATATAAAAATGGACAGACACTCCAGAAGATATCTATGCTTCTGGCTGGGAGCCAGTCATTACCAGTTCAGAGTACTACCCTTTGGTCTCACTGCCGCCCCCAGAGTGTTCACAAATGCATGGCAGTGGTTGTGGCTCACCTGAGACGACAAGGATTCCAGGTGTTTCCTTATCTAGACAATGGCTCATATCTGCCCTGAACAAGCATCTATTTGTTCATGCAAGAGACTGTGTTCTTCAGCTTTGTTCAGAACTAGGCATAACCATAAATTGCCAAAAATCTCATCTGGAAACCACTCAAATACTATAGTTCATAGGAGCACTGCTAGACACCAGTCAGCTGATTGTGAAATTTCCTACTTCCAGGGTTTTAACAATCAGAAGGCAAACTTCAAGGTTAATCAGAAACAAGAAGGTAGCTGCCCATCATGGTCTACAAGCCTTAGGATCCATGGCCACAGCAATTGTGTTGGTTCCACTAGCCAGGTATCACATGCAAATTCTGCAATGGCTTCTGGCTTCTCAGTGGTCAATAATTCATCAACCAATGTCTCATCAGATTCTCATAACAAATGTACGCAAAAAGGATCTCTCATGGTGGATTCATTCAGAACAGGTGACACAAGGTTGACCTTTTGTTCTCCCTTCACTACAGGCTATGGTGACCACGGATGCTTCCCAGATGAGGTGGGGTGGGGCCTTATCTGGGGAAGACTGTCCAAGGTACCTGGTCCACAGATGAGGCCAAGCTCCACCTAAACATCCTGGAGATGAGGGCGATGCTTCTAGGTTTGCAGGTATTTAAAACTGCTCTTCCTCTAGGGATGGTAACGATTCAGTCAGACAGCATGTCGGTAGTTCAGTACATAAACAAACAAGGAGGAACCAAATCATGGCCTCTGTGTCGAGAAGCACTGAGGGTGTGGCAATAGGCAATCTCATGCAACCGCTTTCTTATAGGAATGCATATTCCAGGAAGGTCCATTGTCATAGCGGACAAATTGAGCAGAGCCATTCTTATGCCTCACAAGTGGTCCCTCAGCCAGAATGTAGCAGAGATCATTTTCCACACATGGGGCCAAATGCAGCAGCTACTGTGCCCTAATTCCCCCACTGGGGCAGTCCCCAAGGGAAATTGTAATACACAATTGGCCTCCTGGGCTATTGTATGCTTTTATCCCCATTCCATTAATTCTCAGATTCCTTCAGAAAGCCAAAAGGTTGAAGACAGTAGATGTTATGTAGTCCTATCTCGCCGTAATTCTTGCTGGATGGGTTCAGAGCTGATATTCGGCTCTGACTCGGCCGATACTAAAGCTCGAGAGCTTTTACTGGCTCGAGGCTAGCCCCTATCCCATTGTGCCTCATAGCAAATCCCCAGATCTCGTTTGACGCGAAAGCTTTGAAGTTGTGTCTTACTGGCTCGTTGGCTAAGTAAAATGATTTTTTGCTATATTTAGTCTTTTCCTACTTTTTTCTATCAGATATATATATATATAGATAGTTTCTTGTCTCTTGTGTGATTATTTTTGAATGTTCTTCAACCCCTATTCCCCCCCTTAGGACTGTATGGCCCGTTTAAGTTAGAGGGACGTAGTGCCCATTTAAGTTAGAGGGCCTTTCCTCCCTGTGTGTGTGTGACTATTAAAAAAAAAAAAAAAGTTACCTTCTTCTCTTCTCACTTATTATTGTAGTTAATACCTTTAGTTCATAGGTTCATAGGTTCATACTAGGCTATCTGCCCTAGGGCATTTATAAGCCTAGCCAGAGTGTGTTTGGCTTTCGCCACCCATTTTAAATTAATTTTGCTATGCCCTTTTTCGAGGTTAGTATACTGTGCCTCTGTCTAACAGTGACGCAGAAGTGATACCCGGGGTAAACCTACGATCCCCCATCCACTCATCAAGATTCCTCTTGAAGAGAGTCAGTGAGGGACTCTGCCTAACCTGGACTGGGATTTTATTCCAGAGTGAAGGGAGCCTCTGGGTTATGAATCTGTCCCTCCAGCATGTCCTATTTATTTCAGTGCTGAGGTTCAAGTCTCTCAAGCGCATAGCTCGATGGGATTTGGATTTTCTGAGGTGCAGCATGTCCATTAATTCCGGGTTGGACATGGCTTTATACGTCAGGCACAGATTGCCTCTGAGCAGGCGGTATGCCACTGAGTACAGCTGGAGTTTCTTTAACCGGGCAGCATATGGCATCTGTTTGAGCCCTTTGATCCTCTTGGTGAGGTACTTTTGGGGTCTTTCCAGTTGCTGCAGGTGTCTGGTAAGGTACATCCCAAAAGGGGCATTGTACTCAATTATGGGCCTGATGAGGGATGAGTAAAGAGGCACGATGACCTTCCCTGATCTAGATGTGAATCCCTCCATGATTAGGTGGGCTATATAAAATGTTTTTCTAACCACTTTAGCCACGTGGTTGTCAAATGAGAGATTGCTATCAACTTGGGTCCCCAGGTCCCTAATTACTTCTTCCGTACTTAATGGATTACCACCTATGTGGTAATTTGTGGGCACTTTGTTTTTGCCAAAGGGGGTGACTATACACTTTTTGGCATTTAGCTTAAGGCCATGGCTCTGGCACCAGTTGTCTGTTTCTATGAGGCTCTTTTGGAGGATGCTTGTGTCGGCTGGAGAGTCGATTATGGTGCCTAGTTTGCAGTCATCTGCGAACTTGGTCAGCCACAGTCCTTCCGTGTTGGCCTGTACCTCTGAGAAATATATACTGAACAAGAGAGGTCCCAGGACTGAGCCTTGTGGGACGCCACTTGTAACTGGCTTGGAGTCTGACGTGGCTCCAGCAATTCTAACCATGTGGGTTCTGTCCTTGAGCCAGTTTGCAACCCATCTAGTGACATAGGGGTTTATATTTAAGCTGGTGAGCTTATCTATAATGCCCGAGTAGGGTATTGTATCAAAGGCTTTTGCGAGGTCCACGTAAGCTGTGTGGACCACCTTCCCCACGTCAATGGCCTTGGTGACTGTTTCAGAGAAATCAACCAGGTTTAAGAGGCAGGATCTGCCCTTAATAAAGCCGAACTGGGTAGGATCCAGTGTCTGTAGGTCCCCAATATCTTTATTTATGAGGTCCATGATGATCCTTTCCATAGCTTTGCAGACCAAGCTAGTCAGACTTATGGGGCGATAATTTCCAGGATCCGTTGCGGCACCACCTTTGTGGAGAGGGACCACTGTTGCTGTATGCCACTCTTTGGGTACATAACCTGTAGTAAGGCTGAGATTGAACAGTAGTTTTATGTTTGGGTTTTGCTCTTCTTGGAGTTCATGTAGGACACAGCCCGGGACACCGTCTGGTCCCACTGATGCTGTGTTTTTTGCTTTGGAGAGGGCAGCTCTTACCTGAGCATCTGAGATGTCAGGGGGGCAGCACTCTGCTGGGATAGATATTTGCCCTTTTGGTGGGGGGGGGAGTTTGCGCTGAACCCGTCAGCTAGGATGTTGGCAATGTCTGTGGTTTCAGTGTATTTTTTGTCATTTTGGACTAATTCTGAGCATATCTGGGAATTCCCACCCAGGTTCCTAACATAACTAAAGAAAGCCTTGTGATTATCCTTAGTGTCCTGTGCAATTTTTCTCTCGAAGCTGGCCTTAGACGATTTTATGAGTGCCTGTAGTTGCTAATACTGATCAGAGATGCCTTCCCTTTTTGGGATTTTGCTCTATCATGTAGTAGCTTCCTCCTTCTATTGTATAGTTTGTTTATGGCTGGGGTCCACCAGACAGGACGTCTGCCTTTGGAGGATTGGGTCTTGGCTTTATTTGGGATTGCATGATCCATGCATTCCTGATGGTGTTCATAGAATGCGTTTATAAAGGATTCTGTGGTCTGGGCCGTATTTTCCACAGGCCCGGGGGCTTTGAAGGATTCCACCTCGGTTTTGAGGAATGTGAAATTTGCTTTAGAGAAGTGGTTTTCTGGGCAGGGGGTGGGGTCGGGATGTGAATATCCAGTGAGATTAGTTTATGGTCTGATCTTACCAGTGAGGGATACACTTCTAGTCTGGAGCATAGAGTCCCCATGTTGGTGATGATCAGGTCCTCTTGTGGGAGCGGTAACAAGTTGTTCCATAGCATTTGAGTTTATAAATTCTAGGAACCCTTGGGCTAGGGTGTTGGAGCTAGAGTAATGCTCCCAGTCTATGTTTGGGTAGTTGAAGTCGCCCAATATAATGGTGTTTGGAGAGACCTTCATATTTTCCAGTGTTCTCAGGAAGGCCGAGTGGGGTTCCTGGGTTTGGGAGGGTGGTCTGTAGCAGGCTATAAACTGGAAGGCAGTTTTACCCACTGTTAGTTGCACATGGATAGTCTCTGATGCTTTGTGCTGTGCCACCAACCTGGAGGTGTGGGTATCTTTGACTAATATTGATACTCCCCTTCTTTTGTGGTTCGGTCCAAGTTTTGGGGCCGAAAAGCATGGTATGAGGTATAACCTGGTAGTGCTGGGGTGCTCTCGGGAGCCTTGAACCAGGTTTCTGTTACTGCACAGATATCGATGTTCTCCATGCTAAGGAGAGTTTCGAGTGCGTGCATCTTGAGGTTTAGGCTTCTGGCGTTGAGTAGCACTACTCTTAGTTTCTTATCCCTTGTGATACCTATGGAGGTGGGTTTGTCTTTTGAGCCTTGCCTAAAAAGGCACTATGGGGGTAGCAAGAGCCTTTGCCAATATCCGAAAGCCCAGGGGTGATAGGTGCAAGCCGTTCCTAGCGAAGCATTGTGGCTTGTCGAGCATGTCATCCCAGGCTGACAGGCATTGGTTCCCCTTTGAATGACACCAATACTTAAGCCAATTGTTGAAATTGATCATCTTGTCTTCATATTGTGGCATCATTCTTGGTGAGGGTAAGATGCTATTCAAGGTCAGGGTCATACCAGCCTGGGCTACATGCTCAGAGAGCTCCTCTATGTCTCTTTTCATGTAGTCCAGGGAGGTACATCTCAGGTCATTCACACCAGCATGGACAATGACTGAGTCATATTTGTACTTGCCTTGGAGTGACCTGAGTGCTTGTGTTATGTGATGGATCCTAGCGCCCGACAGGCAGCACACCGTGACCTTCTCCTTGTTCAGCCTGGTGAGCGGGACGTCAGTGTGCCTGACGATAGAGTCACCTATTACAAGTGTATCAGGTGTGTTGTTTAGCCTTAAGGGCTGTGACTGTTCGGTACACTGGCTTTGTGAGCTATGTGTTGCACGTGTTTTGTTTTGGGGTAGCGGTTGCTTGGGTGTCTGCTTTGGAGGTCTCTGCTACTTAGGCAGATTTTTATTTAGAGCCTCCGAGTATGTTTTTGTGTGTTTATGTGTTTGGTTTGCTGTCGTGGTAGGTCTATGTGAGACTGGAATTGTAGTGAGTGTGGTTTCCTTCTCCTTCTGACTGGTTACGCCAGTACTGAGTTGAGAGAGCTTAGCCTCCAGTTTGGCTATATGGTTGCATCTCTCACATGTGTTGGAATTTGTTGGGAGGAGGAGAGGGTTGTCTGTGTACATGAGGCAGTTGTAACATTGCCTCAAGATTCCCAGATTCACCAGCTGGACCGGAGAGGAGATTGACAACTGACATTTGGACATGCTAGAATAGTATTGGGAATTCCTTTATAATTGAAAAAAGGGCCAACGGGGAACAAGGTACTCAAGGGGAGTTTGTGAGGGTGTAGTGCTTTTAATTTTTTAATGCTGACTTATATAATTGCTTTAATGAGCAAGTGCCAGGTAACTTAAATGCAATGTGTTACAGGTAACTTAAATGCAAAAACGACAAACAGTAACTTTCTTTCAAGTGAAACAAGGAAATAAGTACAGTAAGCAATGCAGATATCACTAGTGATCCACAGAAGCGCTGAAAAGCCGCGTTTTAGGTGAAATTAGCGTTTCAGGGAAATAACAAGCAAACAAACAACAAGCATACAAACAAAGCTAGATTCAGCTTAGTATTGTTATCTAATTTGTCTTTCGATTCTAGAAATGTCAAAAGATAAAGATAAGGGGCATAAGGATCATCGCCCTTCAGGGTTCAAAAAGTGTGATAGCTGTGCACAGAAAATGTCTCTTACAGACAGCCACACCAGTTGCGTGTATTGCCTTGGTGAAGCCCATTTGCAGGAACCCTGCACCTTTTGTCACGCATTTATCACTAGAGTTTTAAATGAGAGAAAGAGGAAACTCATTGACAGGGGTCTCATGACCAGTTCCTTCCAGGAACAGCTGGAACTTGGTCAGGCAGCTCCAAAATCCTCTAAGAGAAAATCATCGAAAGTTCCGTTCGACTCAGCTTCATCTATTTCGGTGCTGTCGATTTCATCAGTTCTGAGACGATCTTTGGTACCGAAAATTTTGCCTGACATCGAGACTGTATCTCCCACATTGAGATCTCCTGTTTTGGAGAGAAGGAGGTCTCCTTCTGTCTCCAACAGATCCTCCTGAACCCTATCAGATGAGGACATCAAGAGGGTGGTGAAGAGGTTGCTTTTGGATCCAGCTCTGGCAAGAAAATTGGCCCCTCCAGACACAAAGGTCTTGGAGCTGACAACTGTTCCTCATCCGACTGCTTCGCTCTCGGAGCCTATTACTTCAGGTTCCTCTGTCCTGGACCCTTGGGGATTCAACATGTTTCCTCGGGGCCAATTACTCTATCCTTGATGGCTCAGGCTGGAGTTGAGGGTTCTGGGAGCCGATGGTTTCGTGTCGACTCCGAGGGGGAAAGTCACCCTGGGTTCTCATCGGAACCGACCCTCCCTCCCAGAGCCTCGGCTCTACTCAGCTCAGATCCCACTTAGCCGTTCTCTCTTGCTAGGAGTCGACCATCTGCCCCCTTGGAGCGGAGGTCTTCTTCGGAGTGAGGGGGAAAGGCTTTTGCAGCTATAGAGAAGGCTTTATCCTCTGCCAAAACCATTCCATTAGAACCTGTGTCCCACCAGCAGCAGGCAGCAACCTCTTCCCCCCTGCCACCCCCACAGTGTAGGGAACCAGAGGCCCAAGTAGCCCCATTTGGAGGTACCCCCTTTTCCAAGACCTCCCCAGATTATCCCACTGGAGAGCTCCCTTGGAAGAGGCTATGTAAAAGGAAACATGTCGACTCACCTGAGTCTGTCACGTCAGACACTAATTTAGAGGAATCAGAAGAGTCCCCTAGATCCCCCTCTGAGGATGTCTCTTTTTCTGACATCCTAGAAATCCTTAGACAGAGGGGTGATTGGAAGACCTCTAACCCTACTGAGGATGATCCAGTGTATCTTGAGGCCTTTGGTTCCTGACCTTCCACCTTATGGGTGACGCTGCCTTATGACCAACTTTTGGAGGTCATATCACGGAAAGCATGGACCTCTCCAGATTCAGTGGAAGCCGTCCCGAGGAGGCCAAATAAGTTTATGACAGCACCTGAAGACAAGTCGTTCCTTAGTAAGGGAGTTCCAGTTGATGCTATGGTGGTAGCAGCGGCCACCAAGAAGGAATTATCTGAGTCGTCTTCTAATATCCATCCTCCTAACAAGGAGTGCAGGATGATGGATAGGTACGGGAAGCTTACTTTTTTTTCAGCGGCATTTACACTAAGATCACTGAATTACCTGACTCATTTTACTCGTCTTCAGAGGGATCTCCTGAAAGAGTTAGGAGACACCCTCCAGGGTTCAGTAGCTCCGGGTTCCATGGATAAGGTTTCTACGCAGCTCTCCACCCTTGCTTCCATAACTAACTCCTCCATGAGGCTTATCTCATATGCGGCAGATGGAGCGAGTAGGGCAGCCGCAGCAGGAATATCCCTCAGGAGACATTTGTGGATGCGTCTTTTTAATTTTACGGAATCCTTCAAGGCTTCCTTCACTAATGTTCTCTTTGATGGTTCATCTCTTTTTGGACCCCAAGTGAAAGAGACTTTGACTAGGTGCGAGCAGGAAGGGAAAACCGTATCTGCCGTTGGAGTCTGTTTCTCTCTCCCATCCAGACCCTATCCCAAGGATAATACAGGAGGGAAAATGTGGTTCCGCAAATCCCAAAAAGGTTTCCCTCAGGCACAAGGTCAACCCTCCCCCAGAGGCAGAGGGGGAGGATATAATGGAAGATGCCACCCTTGCGGCAGAGGAGGTCCTCAACATCAGGGAGACAGAGAAGCTTTCTCTGATCATCCCTTCTATCTACCCTGAAGGGTTGCCTGACTATCCATCTCTGGAGGCAGTTGGGGGTCGCCTATCGCTGTACCCAAGCGCCTGACTAGCTATCACTCAAGATCGTTGGGTACACACAATAATATCCAGAGGTTACCTGATTCCCTTTATTTCCGAACCCCCAACAAACCGGTCTCTACCAGACGTACCACCCATCCAACTAGACCGTGCAACATCAGAGGTCATCTCATTTCTACAAAAAAGAGTCATCCAAGAAGTCCCCGCAGAGCAAGTAGGATCCGGAACTTACTCTCGATTCTTTTTAGTTCCCAAAAAGACAGGGGACTGGAGATCAATTCTAGATCTCAGCAGGCTCATCAAGCATGTAAGGAAATCAAAGTTCCAAATGGTCACTCTGCAGTCGATATTTCCCTTTATCGGGAAAGACAACTGGATGTGCTCAATCGATCACCAGGATGCGTACTACCACATTAAAATGGACAGGCGCTCCAGGAGACACTTACCCTTCCGGCTGGGAGCCAGTCATTTTCTGTTCAGAACGCTGCCCTTTGGCCTCACTACAGCCCCCAGAGTGTTTACCAAATTCATGACAGTGGTAACGGCTCACCTGAGACGTCAAGGATTCCAAGTGTTTCCGTTCCTAGACGACTGGCTCCTCACTGCTACCACCAAGCATCAACTCATAAGGACCAGGGACGAGACTCTATCCTTGCGCATCAATCTAGGCATCACTGTCAACCTACAAAAGTCAGTCTTATCTCCCTTGCAGCACATTGTATATTTAGGCTCAGAAATAGACACAAGTAGGCCAGTTATTTTACATTAAGAAGGTTCGTGGTCTGCACTCTTGTGAGAGGAGAGGCTGGACTCTGCCCTTCTGAGCTGGGAATTTCTGGTTAAAGGCTTATAGTGCCTGCATATTTTAACTGTTTCTTACTGAAATTGGTACACCTTGTTTGCTGTAGCATAGACTAGATCCAGGCCTGGCCTACAAAAGTAAGTCTTATCTCCCTTGCAGCACATTGTATATTTAGGCTCAGAAATAGACAGAGATAGCAACGCATATCCTGGGGAAATCCAACGTAATAGCAGACAAACTCAGCCAAGCAATTCTGATGCCTCACGAGTGGTCCCTGAATCCAATGGTTGCGAAAGAGATCTTTCACAGATGGAGCCAGCATTGCTGTGATCTATTTGTCACTCACCTGAACACCAAATGCGGCAGCTACTTTGCCCTCATTCCCCATCCGGGGATATCACCCAGGGATGTTCTAGTTGACGACTGGCCCCTGGGAATTCTTTATGCCTTTCCTCCTTTTCCACTCATCCCCAAAGTAATACAGAAAGCAAGACAGTTGAGGAGTTCCTTGATCCTCATTGCTCCTTACTGGCCTTAACAAGTTTGGATTCCCTTCCTGTGGCCCTACCTCTTGGAGGAACCATGGATTCTGGACCCATCTCCAGATCTCCTGATTCTTCAGTCAGGACCGTTCCACCCCTCCATCCACACCTCCAAATTGACAGCTTGGCTGCTCCAGTTCCACGAATAGCCAGGTCTATTCCTCTATCCCCTGCGGTCAAACACATTCTAATTTCATCCCATGAACCTTCCACTCAGAAAGTATATTCCTGCAAATTGAAAAGGTTTTCCCTTTGGGCTACGAATCAGGGCTAAGATCCATATACGGCTCCGATAGAATCTATTTTATCCTTCCTAGCGTCAATTTTTCATGAAGGAGTGACAGCCGCTACAGTTAGAGTTCAATTAACTGCTATTTCCAATTTCGTCTTTGGTTTCATGGGAAATCCAATCATGCAACACTCCTTGTGTAAAACTTTCTTAAAAGGAGTTCTTCTTCTTAGGCCCCCAATAAAACAACCATTAGAACCCTGGAATTTAAACGTAGTCCTCTCATCTTTGATGTCTGCACCCTTTGAGCCATCCTCGTCGTCAGACCTAAAATTGTTATTATGGAAACATTATTCTTAGTAGCCATAACATCTGCTAGGAGAGTTTCAGAACTGCAAGCTCTAACTATTCGACCTCCTTACATTATCTTTCACAAGGATAGAATCTCTCTCAGGACAAACCCTTCCTTTCTTCCCAAAGTATGCTCAGAGCACAATCTGAAAACTACCATTGAGCTACATGTGTTTTTTCCAAACCACTCTAATAAATCAGAGTATAGACTACACCAGCTAGATGTTCACAGAATACTCAGGTTTTATCTACACAGGACTAAAGAATTCAGAAAATCCGATCAACTTTTTGTTTCCTTTTCTGACAAAAAGAAAGGCTTGTCTGTTTCTAAGATTACTCTTTCAAAATGGCTTTCGGATTGCATATGCTTTGCTTATCAACAAGCTGGTAGACAATTACCTGTCAAAGTTAAAGGTCACTCTACTAGGGCTGTAGCTACTTCATGTGCCTTTAGCTCTAGACTCCCAATTGATACTATTTGTGCAGCAGCTACTTGGGCAAGACCACATACGTTTGTCACTCATTACAAATTGGATTTGGCCTTCCGGGACAGGTCTTCCTTTGGGTCCACTGTGCTGAAGAGTCTCATTGCTTGAGCCACGCAGGTTAAAGGTGCTAGGGATGCTGTCCCATCCAGCAAGAATTATGGCGAGATAGGACTACGTAACATAAAGAAGTTATGTACTTACCATAACGTTCCATGTTTATAGTCCATCTTGCCTATATTCTTGCGTCCCTCCATCCAACCCCCTTCCTGTTTCTGGGGTATCTGGTGGACTATTCTGGTGCTTCCTGACATTGTTCTTTTTGTTGTTCACCTGGAATGGATTATATTTCTAAATCCTTTGCTGTATTTATACAGCTCTTATATTGCTCTTACCTGATAAGTATTTTTTGCTTTCTTGCAAACAAGATCTGGGGATTTGCCATGAGGCACCATGGGATAGGGGCTAGCCTTGAGCCAGTAAAAGCTCTCAAGCTTTAGTATCAGCCGAGTCGGAGCCGAATATCGGCTCTGAACCCATCCAGCAAGAATATAGGCGAGATGGACTAAAACATGGAACGTTATGGTAAGTACATAACTTCTTTTTATCCTCATTGCCCCATATTGGCCTAGACAAATCTGGTTTCCTTTCCTCTGGCCTCATCTACAGAAGGAGCCCTGGATTCTGGAACCTTTTCCAGGTCTGTTGTCACGTCCAACAGGAATGCTTCATCCCAACCTTCACAATTTCAAGCTGACAACTTGGTTCCTCCAGTTCCGTTGATTCATAGACAGCCTATGCTCTCCTCCTTGGTCCGTCATATTCTGATATCCTCCCATAAGTCATCCACTCAAAAACTATATAGGAGTAAATGGAAGAGGTTTGTAATATGAGCACAGCAACACAATATGGGTCCTGTTATGGCTCCCGTTCACTTCATTCTGGAATTTCTAGCCCACATTTTCAGTAACGGAGCTGTGGCATTTACTATAAGGTCCAGTTAGCAGCCGTTTCAAATTTTCCCATTGGGACAGACAACATCATTAATTTCCCACAAACTTTGCAAAGTGTTTTTAAGAGGGACCATGTTGTTAAAACCTCCCCACAAGGATCCTTCTCCTCCTTGGGATCAAAATCTGTTTCTGTGTATGATTGTTCAACCACCCTTTGAACCTGCAGTATCTTGTGATATTAAGTTCCTTTCATGTAAAACTATCTTTTTGGTGGCTATCACATCACCAAGGTGGATATCAGAAATTCAGGCACTATTTTCCCAGCCCCCCGTATTTTGTTTTTAATAAAGACAGAGTCTCTTTGCATACCAACCCCTCTTTCTTGCTCAAAGTTGTTTCTCAAACAAATATTAATCAGACTATGCATTTGCCTGTTTTCTTCCCTAATTTTAGTAATAAGGGCAAATATGTACTACATTTGTTGGATGTTCATAGACAGCAACATTTCTATTTGCATAGAACTAAAGAATTTCAGAAAGCAAACCAATTGTTTATTGTATTTGCAGGCCCTAGGAAAGGCCTACTAGTTTCCAAAGTTACTTTGTCAAAATGGCTTTCTAGTTGTATTTCCTTTATTTACACCTCAAAAGGCATGAAACCTGACAAGTCCATTTGGGCTCATTCTACCAGGCCAATGGCCACATTTACAGTCTTTAATATGAATGTCTCTTTGGATGATATTTGTGCAGCAGCCTCTTGGGCAAACCATCATACCATTATCACTCATTACAAGTTAGATTTGGTCTCTAGGGGAAGGGCCTCCTTTGGTGCAATGGTTCTGAGGAATATTCTCCTGTGAGTCTACCTACCTGGGGTAAAGGTAGCTGGGGACTTGGTCCCATATGTGAGAATGAGATGAAGAATTGACAATGTCAGATAAAGAAGTTATGTCCTCACCATAAAGTTCCATCTGTATTGTCGATTTTTCATCTCCCCTCACATCCCCTCCCTCCAACCCCCTTCGATGGGTTTCTTGATTTAATGGGAGGAGATTCTAAAGGATTAGGATGTTTTCCTTATACTCGAGAAAAGGTCTCTTTTAAGCTCTTCTATTGTGTTAAGTATTGAAATTCCCTTTTTGCTATGAATATAGTTATAGCTAACAAGCTCTGAGGTAACGGGGAGAGATGCATTGTGAATAAGGGGAGGTATCCAAAAGCTTTTTGGTTGCCACGAGCTTGCTATTGGCCAAGTCGGATCTGATGGATTGGATTTGGACCCCATATGTGAGGAGAGATGAAAAATCGACAATACACATGGAATGTTATGGTGAGTACATAACTTCTTTTTTCTACGGGTTACCACAAGGACTAGGCCCCTTTACAGTTCTCATTCCTTTAATCTTACAGTTCCTAGCTAATTTAATTTACTCCAATTCCAGCTATTCAGCCATTAAGACTTAGTTAGCAACTATTTCAAATTTTCATCAAGGCATTAATTCAGGTTCCCTGGATTCCCAAAATTCTGCAAGGCCTTTTTAAAAGGCACATTCTTGCTCACCCCCCTCCCCCATGGGACCTTATCCTTGTAGTACATGGTCTTATTCAGCCCCCATTCCAACCTGTTTCAAGCTGTAGAATAAAACATCTCCCCTGGAAACCTTCGTCCTAATAGCTGTCATCTCAACAAGACGAATATCTGAACTTGTTGCCTTAAGAGTCTCCTTCAGACCAAATCTTTCCTTTGTTTCTAAAAATTGCTTCCAAGGCAGCCATGAACCAAACCATTTATTTGCCAGCTTTCTTCCCAGACCACGCAAACAAAGGAGAATATACGGTGCATACTCTAGATGTTCACAGACAATTTAATTTCTGTTTTCATAGGGAAAAAAAACTTATGTAAAGGCAACCAACTCTTTATGTTCTTTCCTCAGCAAGACTAGGAATTAAAGTTTCCAGAGTGACTTTCTCCAGATGACTTTCAGATTGTATCACATTCATTTATTTTAAGTATAATAAACAACTGGGTGCTAAACAAAAGAAAAATTTCACAAAATCAGTCTCAACTTTCACGACTTTTTTAAGAACTCATTTATAGATGGCATTTTTGCTGCTGCAGCATTGTCAATAATGCATTCCTTTGCCAAACATTATAAACTTGATCTTATATCGTTAGCTGATGCTTCTGTCCCATCATCGAGATGGACAGAGAGGACAGTATATGTTACAAAAGGTATATACTTACTACAGTGATAACAGCCTTGTTGTCCTTCTCAATCCGTTGTGACAACCCTCCCACCACCACCCTTCCTAATCTACCACTTTCATTCCTGAATAGACCTAGTAGGCCTAAACCGAACTGAGAAACAATAGGAATGCCTGCATTATGGGAGAAGAGAGGAGCTCAAGCACTGGAAAATCATCTATGCAGAAAAGTTACTGGCTTGGCTTCACCACTAGCACAGATAATCCATCAGTTGAGATGGATGGGGAGGAACAATAAGGATCCATTGTTATGGTAAGTAAATGGCTTTTTTAATATAATTAGGAAAATGTTGACAGACTTTTGAAAACAAAAAAAGTAATGTTGAATTACAACGAAGAATGTAGTTTATTTATATACTGCTATTTATTCTTATTTATCCAGAGCTATGTTTCAGAATTCTTCGAGAGGACAAGTGTTGTGCAGGATCAACACAGATCGTTAAATGGTGAGTTACATTACCTCCTGATAATAAATATCATTATTTTATCATCAGATACATATAATAACAGAAAATTCAAATCATAACCAGTAGTGCACAACAGAGGTAAATCCAAGCCGTAACTATAATACAAATAATAAAAACACAGATGAGCGCTTTCACATATAGCTTCTTCAGATTTAATGCCAGAATAGAATGCATACTACTTGTAGTAATAATTCAATAATACATCCAATCAAATGAAAGTGCATTTTAGGTTGCTAGGTGCTGTTAAAGCAACAGATGATAACCGACAATTCTAAAAATCAATATTTTATAATTATATGCCAAAGCGAACCTTAAAAACTTAAGTGCATATGTGTGCACATGTACACACACACGTATACAAAACTATTTAACATGGTATTAAAATTATTCAGCATATCATCTTTTTAAAAAAAGATTTAAAAAGTTGTAAAACTCAGTCAAAGTTAATGAAATGACCAGAAGCTGTACATGTATGTATCTCAGTGTATCTTTATGCAAAACAAAGAATAGTCTATATGACATGGTATATAGCAACTGGGTGTGTGTAAATTAATGTTATATACACAAACCTTACTGTGCATAATAAGATATACAATACTGTATTGTTACAATTAATACAACAAATATGTGTTGTCTGAAAGAATGTAACTAAACAGGAAACAGTTAATGTTAAGTTGTCTATCTCGCCTTCATTCTTGCTGGATGGGTTCGGAGCTGATCCTCTGCTCCGACTCTGCCTTTTTCTAAAGCTCGAGAGCTATTTACTGGCTCGAGGCCTCCCCTTATCCCACAATGCTAGGTGTCAGATATCCAGATCTCGTTTGCCGCTTCAGCTACGAGGTTGCGTTTTTTACCGGCTCCAGGTCGTATAATTCTTTTTATAACTTTTCATAGTCAGGGTTGTTGTTACTATTTTAGATTTTCTTTTCTATTAGAGTTGTTAAATTGTAACCCCTTTAGACCCACTTATAACCCCCTTTTTTCTGTTGATTACAGAGTTTTATTCCCTTCCTCCCTTCCCCTCCCCATCCCCCTTTGGGGTAGTGGTTAGGCCTATCTCTTTATAGTGTGGTTATAAAACTATATAGTTTTATAGTTTTTGGTTAATTATAACTGTTATAGTTGTAGAGGTTGTATTGTCTGTTCTAGTGCGTGTGTGTCTATGTTTAGTGTTTAAGCACTAGCTTAACTTCCCTTGGTATCTCTTCTACCATGTCCAAAGATACCAAGGTTTCAGGTTTCAAGAAGTGTGACTCGTGCTGTCAGAAGATGTCTCTGACAGACGGTCACACTTCTTGTGTTTATTGTTTGGGCCCCCTACACCTGCAGGACTCTTGTTCAGTCTGTCATGCTTTCAGTCCGAGAGTCCTGCAGGAACGTAGGAATAAACTTATATTGAGAGGCTTGTTAAAGCCTGAAGGATCCCTGACTAAGCCTTTGTCGGGGAAATCCTTAAAGCCCGCCAAACCGTCGGCTCCCTGTTCGGAGCTGACGCCAAGCGGAGCTTCTACTGCCTTGTCGGTTCCGGCTGGAACCGACACTTTGAGACCTCAGTCGGCCCCGACTTTGCCATCGGAGCCTTCTCTGAGCCGGAAGCGTTTGAGATCCCCCTCTTTAGAGTCTGTTCGCTTGGCTCCTAGATCCCCATTACTACAATCGGAGCGGAGTCATAGGTCCCATTCCTCTTGGTCCTCCAGATTATCTGACCATGACTTAGAGAGGGTGGTCAGTAGGCTCCTTAAGTCGCAGGCACTGGCCAAAATGTTGACTAGCCCTTCTCAGCAGACTGTGGCTATCCCTGTTTCTTCAACTATTCCTACTCCGACTCTACTACCGTGTTCAGAGCCGGAGCTTGTTGGGGCTCGAATCGTCAGAACGTCAGAGCCGATACCCCACCATTCGGCTCCTTTGTCAGCTCCAATCTCTTCATTGGTTCCGTCCTTGGAGGGATCTGGGCGCCGAGACTCCTTCGTTGGCTCCGGGGGGGCGAGTGGCATTGGACCCTTGTCCGACCCCGTTCTCCCTCTCGGGGCCTCGGCGCAGGTGAGCTCGGCCCCGACATCGGCCTCAGAGCCGTCCCTCTTGGTGCCGGGAGGGGTTCACGTCTCTTTGGAGCGGGGGCCTCTCTTCTCTGCCTGATAGGGGCGCCTTTGAGGTCATGAGGAGCGTGCTGACTCCTGGGTCAGCTCCGCGATCGACCCCTTCGGCTCCTCCCCTCATGGTGCTTGTGTCGGTCTCTGTCCACCCTCCTGACCCCAAGCGTGGAGAACAAGCACTCCAGGTAGCCCCATTGGGTGCATTTTCCTCTTCTGAGGCCTCCCCTGATCATTCGGAGGAGCCCCCTCAGAAGAGAAAATGTAAGAGGAAGCATGTTGACTCCCCCGAGTCAGTCACCTCTGACACTGACTTGGAGGATTTGGAAGGGTCCCCAAAAATCCCCCTCTGAGGATGTCTCCTTTTCAGACATCCTTGAGATCCTTAAGCAGAGGGGGAACTGGACTGCCCTCAACCCTTCCGAGGACGAGTCGGTGTATCTGGACGTGTTTGGTTCTCGTCCTTCCACCTCCTGGGTGTCTCCGTCTTTCGACCCACTCATGGAAGTAGTGGCTCGGAAGGCGTGGACGGCCCCTGACACAGTGGAACCAACTCCCCGCAGGCCCACAAAATTCATCACAGCCTCGTCCAACAAACAGTTTCTCACTAAGGGTGTCCCTGTTGATGCCATGGTGGTTGCAGCAGCCACTAAGAAGGAGTTGGCTGACCCTTCAGTGCCTATCCATCCACCTAATAAAGAATCTAGGACGATGGATAGGTACGGCAAGCGGATGTTCTCTTCAGCGACCTTTTCTATGCAGTCGCTGAACTATCTGTGCCATTTCACCCACCTTCAGAGAGATCTCCTTAAGGAACTGGGTGATACCCTTCAGGATCCATCTGCTGCGGGGTCTCAGGAAAAGATTAACTCCCAGCTGGCGACCCTTAATTCTATAGTCAACTCCTCCATGCGGCTCATTTCTTATGCAGCCGATGGAGCAAGTAGGGCCACAGGCACAGGCATGGCTTTGAGAAGACATGCCTGGATGCGGTTATGCAGTTTTACTGACCTGTTTAAGGCGTCCTTCACAAATACCCTCTTTGATGGTTTGGCTTTGTTCGGACCACAGGTGAAGGATACCCTTACCAGGTGTGAGCAGGAAGGCAAGACTCTCTCTGCCGTGGGAGTCCGTTTTTCTACTCCTTCTAGACCATACCCTAAAGGTCAGAAGGGTGGGAAAATGTGGTTTTGCAAACCCCAAGGAGTCGTGCCTGACACACGTGGAGAGTTTCCCTCCAGGGGCAGAGGAGGGAACAACAACAGGTGCCGCCCGAGGGGCAGAGGGGGTCCGTAGAATCAGGATAGCAAGGAATCTTTTTCCGACAAACCCTTTCAGCACCCCTGAGGGGCTGCCCGACTGTCCACTCTCCGAGGCAGTCGGGGGAAGATTATCACTGTACCCAGAAGCCTGGCGACTCCTCACACAAGACAAATGGGTACAGGCTATCATATCCGAGGGTTACAAAATCCCCTTTGTCCACACCCCCATTCAAACAAACAGATCCCTTCCAGATGTTCCACCCGGTCTAAGGGAGCAAGCAGTACTAGAAATCTCAAAACTGCTAAGAAAAAGAGCCATCCAGCCAGTCTCAGCAGACCAGCAAGGATCCGGGATTTACTCCAAGTTCTTTTTGGTACCAAAGAAGACAGGGGACTGGAGACCCATTTTGGATCTCAGCAGATTAAACAAATCTGTTCAAAGAACGAAGTTCCGGATGGTCACGCTTCAGTCCATTCTACCCTTTTTGGGTCCGGACATTTGGATGTGCTTCATAGACCTTCAGGATGCGTACTACCATATCAGAATGAACAAACGCTCCAGGAGGTTTCTCCACTTCTGGCTGGGAGCCAGTCACTATCAATTCAGAGCCCTGCCCTTTGGTCTCACCACAGCCCCCAGGGTGTTCACCAAATGCATGGCAGAGGTTACGGCTCACCTGAGACGGAGAGGATTCCAGGTGTTTCCATATCTGTACGACTGGCTCCTAACTGCTTCCATCAGGCATCAACTAATCTGAGCCAGGGATTATACCATCAGAGCTAGGTATCTCTATAAACTTCGAAAAGTCTGCATTGTCACCTTGTCAATCTATAACCTTTATAGGTGCCATATTAAACACAAAAGAACTGTCGGCAAAACTTCCATTAGAAAGAGTATTAGACATTCGCCGATATGTTCAAATGTTGCTACAATGCAAGAGAATTCAGGTCAGATTTGTATTGAAAACCTTGGGTCTCATGGCAGCAGCTGTCACATTACCTCCCCTGGCTCGTTTTCACATGTGAATTCTTCAATGGATGCTCTTTACCCAATGGTCCTTTCAACAGCTTCCAATGTCTCACAACATAATAATTACTCAATCATGCAAAGACCACCTTTCTTGGTGGATGGTCTCCCCTCAAGTTTTTCAGGGCAGGCCGTTTGTACTTCCTCCTCCAGTTGCCATGGTGACAACGGATGCCTCCCTGATCGAGTGGGGGGGGGCATTTTCAGGGCAGGACTGTCCAGGGCACTTCGCAACCCCTATAGTACCATCTGCACATAAACGTCTTGGAGATGAGAGCGGTACTTTTAGCGTTGCAAGCTCTTCAGGACTCTCTACCTACCGGGACTATTGCAGTTCACACGGACAATATGTCGGTAGTGTGGTACATCAACAAGCAGGGTGGAACCAGGTCCTATCCCTTATGTCGAGAAGCACTCAGACTTTGGCAGTGGGCGATCTCCTCTCAACGGTTTCTGATAGCAACGCACATCCCCGGGAAGTCCAACGTCATAGCGGACAGGCTAAGCAGAGCAATCCTTATGCCTCATGAGTGGTCTCTCAATCAGTTAGTAGCAGACAAAATTTTCCGCAGATGGGGTCAGCCTTGCTGTGACCTTTTTGCAACCCCTCTCAACAGCAAGTGCAGCGACTTCTTCACTCTCTTCCCCCTCCCAGGCTATTCCCCCAGAGACACTCTAGTTCATGATTGGCTCCGGGGTCTGCTCTATGCATTCCCTCCTTTTCCCTTAGTTCCAAAACTAATTCAGAAAGTGACCGCTTTGGGATCTAGGATGATCCTCATTGCTCCTTACTGGCCTCGACAAATTTGGTTCCCATTCCTGCATCGTCACCTGCTGGAGAAGACCTGGAATCTGGACCCAGTGCCAGACCTCTTGATCCATCAGTCGGGTGGGCTGCACCAATCCCTTCACTCTCTCAACCTCACAGCTTGGTTGCTCCACTTCCAACCTTAGCCAGGCTTCCACTTGTTTCTCAGCCAGTGCGTGAAATCATACATCTGAAGTAGTTAACTTCATTTGGTCTGCAACCTGCGGGATATGGATCCGATCTCGGATCCGAGCCGGCAACTTTACAAAGCTTAGATCTGAGCTCCTAGCTCCTCCCCTTACCCATAATCCCCTGCCAACCCTGACTGACCTCAGATCTAGTTTGCCGCGCTTCTGAACAGCAGCTAGATTGTGAGCTCCTGGTCTTTTGGTCAGATAAGTCCTTGTATCTTAAATTTTTCTCCTTAAACTTGTGTGATTGTGTTGTGTTGGTTAGGTTTCCCTTCTTATAACCTTACTTTATATAACCTCTTTAAATTTTTCTAGTCAAATTTTCCTCCCCATCCCTCGCTGGTCGTAGTCTGTGTGTGTGTTTAGTGTGTTTGGGGCCTACTGAGTGAGTTTTCTTTAACTAACATGTCTGAGGCCCCAAAACCAATATTTTCTAAGTGCACTGAGTGTGGCCATAAGCTCTCCCCAGTGGATGGCCACACTCGGTGTGTCCGGTGCCTTGGGGTTGAACACCTCTCCTCTGGGTGTTCTATCTGCGCGGCGTTCAACCCCAGGGCACTGAAGGACCGGAGGTCGAAGCTGATCCTAGCGGGACTCTTGCCCCGGATTCGGCTTCCGCCTCCGGTGCTTCTGTGGCCTCCTCCCAGGCTTCTGTGGCGGCCACTCCTGCTTCTCTCCCCCCGACCGGGACTCAATCTCCCGCTTCTACGCCGGAGGAGAGGGAGGCCAGGAAAGAAAAAAGGAGGGAGAAGCACCACAAGCGGCGTGCCGAGGCCTCCGCTTCGGCCCCCCCTGGCTAAGCGGGCTTCTCCCTCCACGGCTTCCAGGTCTCCTCCTTCTCAGCTCCGGTCTCCATGCTTCTCACCGGGACCCGAGGAGGAGGAGACCCGATCTCCGTCGAAGTCATCGAGGCGGCACTCCCGGCCAGCCTCGATGGCCTCGTCGAGATCAACGCATAGCCTTTCTGAAGCTGATTTGGACCAGGTGATGCGAAGGTTCATCCAGGCCCAAATGCAGATGGGAGTGCTCCTGCCTCTCCCCCCCCTCCGAGGGGGAGCTCAACACCCTTCTTTGCCCCGATAGCTCCTTCTCCGACCCGCTTCCCGGGTTCAGAGCGCTCGGAGCCGGGCAGCGTTGGAGCTGGGGGTGGGTCGGCACCGACAGTATCTGGTACTTTGGCTCCGACTCTTCCTTCGAGTTTACCGGATCCGTCCTTGTCGGATCCGAGCTCTCGGAGCCGTGCTCTGAGCTTCAGATCCGAGGGGTTTAGTGTGCCTTCGGCTCCGTCCAGATCGGAGTACACTGGCCCTTCGGATCCAATGGTCTCGGCGCCGGCTCTGATCCATCCATCGGATCCGAGTGAGGGTCGGCTCTCGGATCCCAGAGAGAGTGGCTCTCCTTCAGCCTTCAATGTGGTGGAGAGGGCTCTGTTGAGTGCATCCAGGCCCCCGCTCCCTGCTACGGCTCCATCCCGCACTCCCTCTCGTTTGGGTAGGGCTTCCGTCGCCCGGCCACAGGGACAGCCTGCTTTGACGTCTCAGGTCATTACCCTGGAACAAGACGTTGCTGGTGAGTCGTCCTCGGACAGTCCCCCCGAGGATGTTCCTCACAAGCGGAAGTGTAAGAGGAGGCACGTGGACTCCCCCGAGTCCTTGACAGAAGACACGGATTTGGATGAGGGGGAAGGCTCCCCAAGGTCACCCCCCGAGGATGTCTCCTTCGGAGACATCATGGAAATGCTTAGGATAAGAGGGGGGTGGTCTGCCCCCAAGGCTTCCTCGGACGAATCCGTGTTCCTGGAGGCGTTCGAAGCAGGCCCATCTACCTCTTGGGTGTCCCCTCCGGCCGACCCCTTAGTGGACCTTATCACCACTAGGGCGTGGAAGGAGCCGGACACTGTGGAGCCAGTCCCCAAACGTCCTGACAAGATCCTGAGCCCCCCGGCAGAGAAATCCCATTGGAGCAAGGGACCCCCCGTAGATGCCATGTTGGTGGCGGCAGCCACCAAGAGGGAGTTAGCCCAAGAGAGTCCCTCGGTCCATCCCCCGAGCAAGGAGTCTCGCTCGATGGACCGTCTCGGGAAGCGGGTCTTTAGTTCAGCGACCTTCACTGTAAGGTCCCTGAACTACATGGCACATATGATTCGACTGCAGTGAGACCTTATCAAAAAGTACGCTGCATCGCCCCTGGAGTCCTTGTCGGGGGAGGACAAACAGTTGTACTCCACTCACATGGCCACTCTTAGGTCTATATCCAACACTTCTATGCGGCTTTTATCTGCTTTTTTAGCTGCTGCCTCCCTCTGATTGGAAGGAACATGCTACAATGGGAGCCGCTAGAGCCAGCGGAGCAGGCCTAGTTATGAGGCGCCAGGCCTGGCTCAGACATTATGATTTCGCGGAACCCTTCAAGGCGACCTTTGCGAATGCCCCCTTCGATGGTTCTGCCCTATTTGGCAAGACAGTTTGCAAGACTTTGGTCCAGAGCGAAAAGGACGGGAAGACGTTGTCTGCCGTCGGAGTCCGCTTCTCTGCTCCCCAGAGGTCCTTCTCCAAGAACCAAAAGGGACAGAAGAAGATGTGGTTCCGAAAGTCACAACAATCCCAGTCTGCTCCGGACTCCCAGTCCTTCCGTGGCAGAGGAGGACAGGGTGGACGCCGCCCTAGAGGCAGAGGGGGCCCGAAGAACTTTGGGTCCAGAGAAGCCTTCTCTGATCGGCCCACGCAGCAACCCTGAGGGGTTGCCCGACTGCTCCACTCTGGAGGCAGTCGGGGGTGTTTCTCAAAGCACCTGGCAGCTTGGGAGTCCATTGCAACAGACCGCTGGGGGCTTCGTATCATATCCAGAGGATACAGAATTCCCTTTTCCTACGTTCCCGACACCCCCGGACTCCTCCCCGATGTTCCTTCCAATCAGAGGGAGGCAGCAGCTGCGGAAATTCGGCTGCTTTTAGAAAAAGGAGCCATCCAGCACATCCCCCCAGGCCAGTCCGGATCGGGTTACTACTCCAGGTTCTTTTTGGTGCCAAAAAAGATGGGGGACCTAAGGCCCATCCTCGATCTTTCCCTACTAAATCTGTCAGTAACCAAAGAAAAGTTCCGGATGGTCACTCTTCAACCTAGTCTCCCCCTCTTGCGGGAGAACGACTGGATGTGCTCCATAGACCTCAAGGACGCGTACTACCACATATTGATGGATGAACTGTCCAGGAGGTTTCTCCGCTTCCGGCTGGGAGCCAGTCATTATCAATTCAGGGTCCTCCCCTTTGGTCTCACCTCAGCCCCCAGGGTGTTCACCAAGGTATTAGCAGTGATAGTGGCCCACCTGAGACTCCAGGGAATGTAGGTCTTCCCGTACCTGGATGACTGGCTTCTCACCTCCTCGACAAGGCATCTACTATGCTTAGCCAGGGACTACTTTCTCAACCTTGCTCCGCAACTAGGGATCACTATAAACTCGGACAAGTCCTCTCTCACCCCGACTCAGGTGATAGATTTTATCGGGGCCAGACTGGACACCAACAGGCAACTAGTCTTCTTAACTCCCGTCCGGTTGCACACTTTAAGGGCACATATGCGGGCCATCTTTCAATCTTCAAAACCTCCGGCGGGATTGGTTCTGAGGGCCCTGGGGTTCATGGCAGCCGCTATAAACCTTCTTCCCATGGCACGTCTGAACATGAGGATTTTACAGTGGACTCTCCAAGTCCAATGGTCCCTTCATCAATACCCCTTGAGTCACCCCCATTTCTCTCAGCAGGGCCTGCAAGAGGGCTCTCGTTTGGTGGCTTCAATCGCCAGACCCCCAGGCGGGACGCCCCTTTGCAACGGCCCCCCTCTCGCCACGGTGACCACGGACGCCTCACATCTTGGGTGGCGGGGGCATTATTCGAGCAGGACTGTCCAAGGCACGTGGAACGATTCGGAGACCTTATTGCACATAAATGTTCTAGAGATGAGGGCAGTGCTGTTGTCGTTGCAAGCACTTCAGAGCCTTCTCCCTGTAAGAACAATTGCAATCCAGACAGACAGTATGTCTGTGGTATGGTATATCAACAAACAAGGGGGAACCAGGTCTTACCCACTCTGTCGAGAAGCCATGAGAGTGTGGGAATGGGCGATCTCCACCAACCGCTTTCTCATTGCAACACACATTCCGGGACGGACCAACATCCTGGCGGACAGACTGAGTCACACCATCCTTTCACCTTACGAGTGGTCCCTCAATCCTCGAGTAGCGAGTCGAATTTTGCCATTTGAGGGTAGCCCTGTTGCGATCTTTTCGCATCTCCCTCAAACACGAAATGCAACAATTACTTCGCTCTCATTCCCCCTGCCAGGAAAGCCCCGAGGGACGCCTTGGTGCATGCTTGGCCACCCAGTCTTCTCTATGCCTACCCTCCTCTTCCCCTCATGCTGAAACTTCTTCAGAAAGCCAGTCGGTTGGGGAGCAGGATGATCCTCATTGCCCCATTCTGGCCTCGCCAAGCTTGGTTCCCTTACCTCTGGTCTCATCGAGTGAATCCGCCCTGGATTCTAGATCCCCTTCCGGATCTAATCTCCCACCGCCAGGGGCTCCCAATTCCCGACCTGGCCAGCCTCAAGCTAGCGGCTTGGCTGCTCCAGTTCCACTTGTAGCTAGGATTCCTGGTATCTCTTCTCCAGTTAAAACTATCCTAGTAGCAGCGCACAAGCCCTCTACTAGGCAGGTCTATGGTAGTAAATGGAAGCGTTTCTCTATCTGGGCAGAACGCCATAATTTGGATCCTTTTACAGCCCCCTTGCCTGCGGTGCTGGACTTTCTTTCAGGTCTTTTTAATGGCGGAGCTAGCTCTTCTATGGTTAAGGTTCAGTTAGCAGCTATCTCTCATTACCACATAGGTACTGAAATGGGTCTTTTGATTACTACAAAATTGTGCAAAACGTTCCTAAAGGGCACCTTTCTTCTTAGACCTCCAGTAAAGGAAGCGGTACCTCCATGGGATTTGACCTTGGTATTACAAACCCTGACAGCCCCTCCCTTCAAACCGGCGTCTTCCGTAGACCTCAAATATTTGTCTTGGAAAACAGCCTTTCTTGTGGCTATTACTTCAGCCAGGAGAGTATCTGAATTGCAAGCTCTTTCTGTGAAACCCCCATACTTAGCCTTTCACAAGGATAGGGTTTACCTCAGGACCAATCCCTCCTTCCTCCCGAAGGTAGTTTCTGCATCTAATATTAACCAATCTATCAATTTGCCGGTCTTCTTTCCTAACTACCAGAACAAAGGGGAGTACAGACTACATTCTTTGGATGTGCACAGACAACTTAGATTTTACATTCATAGGACATCTGGTCATAGACAATCCGACCAGTTGTTCGTCTCCTTTGCCAGATTTAATCTAGGTAAACAGGTCTTGAAAGTTTCCTTATCGAGATGGATTTCACAGTGTATCATTACAGCGTATCAAAATTCCGGCAGGCCCGCACCTCAAGGAATTCGTGCCCATTCAACTAGGGCTATAGCTACATCTGCCGCCTTTAAATCCAGGGTTTCCTTGGATGATATCTGTTCAGCAGCCACTTGGGCCTCATCTCATACCTTCATCAATCATTATAAATTGGACATTACCTCCAGAGGGAGAACTTTGTTTCGCTCCGCAGTGCTCCGGAATATCCTTCCATGAAGGCCGCCCAAGGTTTAGGTAGCTGGGGACTCTATCCCACAGGTTGCAGACCAAATGAAGTTAACTACTTCAGATTAAGAAGTTATGTACTCACCATAACATTCCATCTGAGTAGGTAAATTTCATTTGTCTGCAACCGTTCCCCCCTTCCGTCCCCCTGACCTTCAGATGTGTTTCATGTCATATAGTGATGTACCAATTCTGATAATGTAGTTAGTTATCCGCTATAGTGCTTGCAGGCAAACTTCATCTGAGGTCAGTCAGGGTTGGCTGGGGATTATGGGTAAGGGGAGGAGCTAGGAGCTCGGATCTAAGCTTTGTAAAGTTGCCGGCTCGGATCCGAGATCGGATCCATATCCCACAGGTTGCAGACAAATGAAGTTTACCTACTCAGATGGAACGTTATGGTGAGTACATAACTTATTTCTTCGCACAAACCTTCTACTAGAAAGACTTATGCTAGTAAGTGGAAACGTTTTTCTTTCTGGGCAGAGGCTAGGAAGGTAAACCCCTTTACAGCCCCTGTCCATAATGTTTTAGATTTTTTGGCGGAACTTTTTCGAGCAGTTTCCTCAGCTGCCACCCTTAGGGTCCAACTGGCTGCTATCACAAATTTTCACGTTAGCCTGAGTCCAGTATCATGTCCCACAAACTTTGTAAGGCTTTTCTAAAAGGGACTATGTTACTTAGACCCCCGGTTAAAGATCCCCCCCCTCCGTGGGATTTGAACTTGATATTAACTTCATTGATTCTCCCTCCTTTTGAACCTGCAGCATCTTGTTCCTTAAAGTTACTCTCCTGGAAGACTCTCTTCTTAGTAGCTATCACCTTGGCCAGAAGAGTATCGGAACTTCAAGCCCTTTGTGTTCACCCTCCATATCTTATTTTTCACAAAGATAGAGTTTCACTCAGGACTAATCCTTCCTTTTTGCCCAAAATACCCTCAGAGACAAATCTCAATCAGGCTATTGATCTTCCTGTCTTTTTTCCTAATTATTCAAACAGAGCTGAACAAAAGTTACACTATCTGGACGTTCACAGGCAGTTACGTTTTTATTTGGATAGGACCAAACAGTCAAGAAAATCAGATCAACTCTTCCTGTCCTATGCTGAGGGGAAGCAGGCCTGCCAGTTTCTAAGGTAACCTTGTCCAGGTGGCTGGCCTCTATTATTACCTTGATCTACCAACTGAGACATAAAGAACTTCCTTCAAAACCAAAAGCTCATTCCACCAGAGCATTAGCTACGTCGGTAGCTTTTCAGGCTAGACTTCCAATGGAATCTATTTGTGCTGCAGCAACATGGGCCATTCCTCATACCTTCATTTCGCATTACAAGTTGGATATGGCCTCCAGGAGTCGAGCTGATTTTGATTCCACTGTGCTCAAGAGTCTGTTTCGATGAGCCACCCAGGGCTAAGGTGCTAGGGACGCTGTCCCATCCAGCAAGAATGAAGGCGAGATAGACAACTTAACATTAAGAAGTTATGTACCTACCATAACGTTCCATGTTCGTTGTCTTCATCTCGCCTTCTTTCTTGCGTCCCACCCTCCATCCCCCTAGCCTGGTTAGGACCAAGAAGAATCCCTTTTGAGGCCTTCTTCCTACGGTTGACCTTGTTTTTAGGTTACGTCCTCCTCTGTTTGTAGCACTGTAGGTAAACCTTTGGTGGGAACTAATGTGTTTTTTCCATGGTGTTAGTTTTTCAAACGAGATCTGGATATCTGACGCCTAGCATTGTGGGATAAGGGGAAGCCTCGAGCTGGTAAATAGCTCTCGAGCTTTAGAAAAAGGCCGAGTCGGAGCCGAGGATCGGCTCCGAACCCATCCAGCAAGAAAGAAGGCAAGATGAAGACAACTAACATGGAAGGTTATGGTAGGTACATAACTTCTTATTTCTTGTTTAAAGGTCTTGCTCTCAGTGCAGGTTGTATAGAGACGTGTTCATTTAGGCCAGGGGAATAGTGTGCTCCTAGTCTAAGGATCCATTTCATCTCTGCTTGATACGTCTTATTAATCAAATCACCCATTCTGACATCTTGGTTGAGAACCTCTAGCACTAAGAATTTTAAATTGTGTCCTTCACCAGATGTGTTCATGTGCTTGGCAATTGCACTGGTGAGGTGATTTGGTTAATAACACGTATCAAGCAGAGATGAAATAGATGAACATGTCTCTATACAACCTGCACTGAGAGCAAGACCTTTAAACAAGAAATAACTGATGTAATGGGATCCTATCTCACCTACATTCATAACTGATGGGTTCGGAGCCGATCCATCGGCTCCGACTCGGCCTACTAGTATACGAGAACGAAGTCTCTTATTGGCTGGGCTACCCTCTATCCCAGGATGCACCACACCTGCTTCCCCAGATCTCGTTTGCCGCTTTACAAGCTAGACGTGGTCTCGACTTGGCTGGAGCTAAGTGTATTTTTTCTTATTTTTTTCTGGTCTTTTGACCTGGGGTTTCTTCATAAATTCAATCAACAGCTGTTTTAACAGCTATTCTGTGTATTGTTTGAGTGTTATTGGCAGTTTTTGTATCTGTTGGTATTTCGGGCAAGGCCCGTTTAAGTTAGAGGGCCTTTGCCCTTCTTAGTGGAGTGAGTGTGTTGTCTATTTTTACTCCTTTTCTTCTCCGGGTAAAGCCCGTTTAAGTTAGAGGGCTTTTGCCCGTTGTTGTGTTCCCTTGTTGTTGTTGTTCTCTCCTGTGAGGTAAACCTTGTCTTCAGAGGGCTCACGCCCTTTTCTCGCGCTCTAACAGTTTTTGGTCAAGTACTGTTCTTTGGGTGGCAGTTAGATTGTTCATTAAAATGTCTAAAGAGCAGAAATCTGGGTTTAAAAAGTGCACTAGGTGCAATTATAAAATGTCTATCACGGATAGTCATGCCATTTGCGTGTATTGTTTAGGGCCAAAGCATTTGCAAGAGACATGTAGTGTGTGTCATGCCTTTTCCGCTAGGGTTCTTCAAGAACGTAAAAATAAATTAATCCTGAAGAGCCTTATTAAGCCCTCCTTTGAGGAAGCTTTGGCTTCATCTTCTGCTACTGCTTCTAAAAAGAAAAGGTCGTCGGCTCCGACCAGTCCGTCGGAGCCGACTACTAAGAAGCATAAGTCGACCTCTTCTTCCTCAGCTCCACTGACTTCGGAGCCGAGGGTCGAAGGGTCTGCCTCGATGCCTCCTTCCTCGGCTCCATTAGTTTCGGAGCCGCAGGTTGGAGCATCGAGAGGCGAATCACCTCCCTCAGCTCCATTGGTCTCAGAGCCGATGGAGGTGTGCAGCTCAGACTCTTCCCCCTCGGCTCCGAAAGCTCCTTCGGCGCCGATCCTTATTCATACTGTGTCGGAGCCGGCGCCGATAGTGTTGGAGCCCTTTCGGAGTCGGTCCCCTACCTTGTCTGAGCCGAGAGAGAAGTCGTCTCGACCCCTTTCCATTTCCTCTAGATCCTCCAAATTATCTGATTCGGATTTGGATAGAGTTATTCAAAGGCTTTTCCAGTCTCCGGTTTTTGCAAAAATGGTCTCGGCTCCAGCCCATTCAGCCCCGGAGCCAATCCCCCCCTCGAAGCTTTCGATTCCTCCTCCAACTTCCTCGGAGCCGTTGGAGTCGGTGATGGTGGAGCAAGGCGGAGCTGTACAGTCGGAACCGAGACCCCTTTGGAGTTTATCGGTTCCGACCATTGTTCCTACCCTGTCCTCAGGTTCGGGGTTCGGCACCGGGACTTCCTCAGCCGGGGCCGAGGGGAACATCTTGGAGCTAGGTGCCTCGGTGCCTAGTCTTCCCCTCGGAGCATCGGCTGCGGGGATTCCTAGTGCCGTCGTGGTCTCTTGGCCAGTGACCTCCATGGAGTCTGGAGGTCCTGCCTTTGAGGCCATGAGGAGCGCGCTGGCCATGTCCTTGCCAGCTCAGCAGGTTTCCATCTCACCGTCCCTAGACCTGGAGACTGGTGCGTCTGGCGTACTGCAGTCCCATGACAGTGGGGTCCCAGGGCCTGAGGATACCCCCGTGGGGGGTTCCCTTCTTCTGGGGGGGTCCATCCGAAACCGCTTCGGATGAGCCTCCACGGAAGAAATTGTGCAAGAGGAAGCACGTGGACTCCCAAGATGAGTGTATCACATCCGACACTGACCTCGATGATGCGGAGGGGTCCCCAAAATCATCTTCGGATGATGTCTCTTTCTCGGATATCCTTGAGATTCTGAGACAGAGAGGAGATTGGCAGGCCAAAACCCCTTCCGCTGAGGAGTCAGTCTTCCTCAAGGCCTTCGGGGCCCAACCCTCCGCCTCCTGGGTGTCTCCGCCCTTCGATGAGTTACTTGATTTAATTTCTCGAAGGGCTTGGGAGCACCCTGACTCTGTGGAACCGGTGCCTGCAAGACCCAACAAATTCCTTTCAGCTCCCCCTCAAAAGGAATTTTTACGAAAGGAGTTCCTGTAGATGCGATGGTGGTGGCATCTGCCACACAGCAGGACGTGGCAGAGGCTTCAACGTCTATCCACCCTCCTAATAAGGATTCCAGGAGCATGGATAGGTGCGGGAAGCGTACCCTTTCTTCAGCGGCCTTTACCTTACGGTCGCTGAATTACCTGTGTCATTTTACTAGGCTCCAAAGGGACCTCCTTAAAGAGCTAGGTGAGTCCCTCACAGGTAATCTACCTGAGGCGTTAGCCCACACTGTTGGCACCCAGATGACTACCTTATCATCCATTGTGAACTCGTCCATGAGGCTCATCTCGTATGCGGCCGAGGGGGCGAGTAGAGCAGCGGGAACAGGCGTGGCCCTTAGGAGACACGCCTGGTTACGCTTGTGTTCCTTTACGGAGGCTTTCAAGTCTTCCTTCGCCGACGACCCTTTTGATGGGTCCTCTTTGTTTGGTCCCAAGGTGAAGGACACACTGACTCGGTGCGAGCAGGAGGGCAAGACCTTGACTGCCGTTGGGGCCCGTTTTTCCTCTCCCTCTAGGCCTTACCCCAAGGCCCAGAGAGGAGGAAAAATGTGGTTCAGGAACCTCAGAGGTCTTTCCCTACTCCACCCAGTGATCCCCCCTCTAGAGGCAGGGGGGGGGATTCGGGAAGACGCCGCCCCAGAGGTGGCAGAGGCCCCCGTAACTCTGGAGACCGCGATTCCTTTCGTGGTTCCTCCTATGCTCAACGTCCCTGAGTTGGTGCCCGACTGTGCAGCTCCGGAGCCAGTCGGGGGTCATTTTGCGGAACACCCACAAGCTTGGGAAGCTATTACCAGCGACCAGTGGGTGCTCCGGATTATTACCGGAGGCTATCTCATTCCCTTCATCAAGCCCCCCCTTCCCTTCAGGGAAATCCCGGACGTGCCACCCAGTCAGCGGGATCAAGCAGCAATAGAGGTTTCAAAGCTGCTAGGAAAAAGGAGTCATCCAGCCTGTCCCCACTGATCAGATCGGATCAGGAACTTACTCAAGACTATTTTTGGTGCCAAAAAAGACAGGGGACTTCAGGCCCATTTTGGACCTCAGTTCATTGAATCGCTTTGTGAAAAAGTCCAAATTCCGAATGGTCACTCTTCAGTCCATTCTCCCACTATTGGAGAAGGATGTCTGGATGTGCTCCATAGATCTCAAGGACGCTTACTATCACATTCTGATAAGTCAAGAGTCCAGGAGTCATTTACGCTTCCACCTGGGAGACAGTCATTTCCAGTTTCGAACACTGCCCTTTGGTCTCACCACAGCCCCCAGGATGTTCACCAAGTGTCTGGCAGTGGTGACTGCTCACCTGAGAAGTCTAGGATTCCAAGTGTTTCCATATCTAGATGACTGGCTCCTTACTGCCACCTCCAAGCATCTACTAATTCAGTCGCTCATGGCCACAGTCAGCTTGGGCCGTTTCCTAGGAATCACTTTCAACTGGGAAAAATCTGTGCTACAGCCATATCAGCGTATTACCTTTATAGGCGCAGAGTTAGACACAAGAAGGATGCGCGCCTTCTTACCGGCAGCAAGGATTCAAGTTTTGCAGAACCAAGTTCGATCCTGCCTCCCCCTATCAAGAGTTCCGGCCAATCTGATTCTGCAGGTATTGGGGTCAATGGCATCAACTATTCTCCTAGTCCCCTTAGCCAGACTGCACATGCGAGTGCTGCAATGGCTACTTTCGGTTCAATGGTCCTATCAGGAACTCCCCTTGAACCACTTGGTTATGATTACGGAAAGTTGCCATCAAGATCTGCATTGGTGGCTCCTCCGATCCAATCTCGACCAGGGGCGACCTTTTATCCTTCAGTCCCCCATTGCCACTGTGACCACGGATGCCTCCCAGGTAGGGTGGGGGGGGGGTCATTATCTGGACAGGTCTGTCCAAGGCACATGGCAACCCCAGGAAGCGCATTTACACATCAATATCCTGGAAATGAGAGCAGTGCTACTGGTACTACAAGCTCTCCATCACGCTCTCCCGCAAGGTCTGATTGCTATCCTATCCGACAACATGTCGGTAGTTTGGTATATAAACAAGCAAGGCGGGACCAGGTCGTACCCACTGTGCAGAGAAGCCATGAGACTTTGGCACTGGGAGGTAGCTACCAACAGCTTCCTAATGGCAACGCACATCCCAGGGAAATCCAATGTGGTTGCGGGCAGACTAAGCAGGACGATCCTGTTACCCCACGAGTGGTCCCTCAACCAAAGAGTGGCTGCGAAAATCTTCGCCAACTGGGGTCTCCCTTACTGCGATTTGTTTGCCAGCCCCCACAATGCGAAGTGCAGAGAGTTCTTCACTCTGACTCCCTCTCAGGGACAGATTCCCAGGGACGCTCTAACCCACATTTGGCCCCCCGGTCTCCTCTATGCCTTCCCTCCGGTTCCCCTCCTGCCGAGGGTGATACAGAAGGCAATTTACCTGGAGAGCGACATGATTTTGATTGCCCCTCACTGGCCTCGTCAGGTTTGGTTCCCCTTCCTTCGGAGGTATGTGGTGGAAGGTCCATGGCTTCTGGACCCGGTGCCAGACCTGTTGACTCATCAGTCAGGACAGTCTCACCCATCTCTCAGGTCCTTGAGGTTGGCTGCGTGGTTACTCCACTTCCATCCTTAGTCAGGGACAGTTCCCTCTCTCCGGAGGTTATCCACATTTTGTCCTCTTCTCACAAACCTTCCACTATCAAACTGTATTCCAACAAATGGAAGAGGTTTGACCTTTGGGCACAGCGAGGTATAGACCCTCTTACCGCCCCAGTACCGGAGGTCTTGAATTTCCTGGCCTCTCTTTTTCAGTTGGGCTCTTCAGTTTCCACGATTAAGGTTCAGCTAGCGGCCATCTCTAATTTTCATGTTTCTTTTGAACCTTCATTAATGGCAAACAAGCTTTGCAAGTCTTTCCTTAAAGGAGCGTGGCTCCTTAGGCCCCCAATATCTCATCCTGTACCCCCTTGGGACCTAAATATGGTCCTGGCTGCCTTAACTGCCCGCCCCTTTGAACCAGCAGCTACCTGTGATATGAAATTCCTGTCTTGGAAGACCGCTTTTTTAGTGGCCATAACTTCGGCCAAGCGGGTTTCGGAGCTCCAGGCTCTTTGTTCTAATCCTCCTTATTTGATTTTTCACAAAGATAGAGTGTCCCTTAAGTTAAATTCCTCTTTTTTACCAAAGGTAGCATCTTCTTTCTGCATTCAACAGTCCCTAGAGCTCCCTGTATTTTTTCCCAAATTCTCCAATAACGCAGAATATATCTTTCATCAGTTGGATGTCCATAGACAACTGCGTTTTTATTTGAACAGGACTACTCAGACGCGGAAGTCAAATCAACTGTTTGTGTCCTTTGCAGTAAACAGGTTGGGTCAACCAGTGGCTAAAACCTCCATAGCCAAATGGATTAAAGATTGCATCTGTTTCATTTATTCGCAGGCTGACAAAGAGCTTCCCTTTCCAGTCAGGGCTCATTCTACCAGGGCAATGGCTACTTCTGTAGCATTTCACTCCAAATTATCAATAGATGATATTTGTGCTGCAGCTACCTGGTCTTCTCCGCACACTTTCATTTCTCATTACAAAATAGATGTGGTTTCTAGAGGCAGGGCTTCCTTTGGTTCCACAGTTCTCAGGAGTGTTTTCCAATGAGCCACCCGGGATTTAGGTGCTAGGGACGCTGTCCCATCAGTTATGAATGTAGGCGAGATAGGATCCCATTACATCTTTTAGTTATGTACTTACCATAACTTCGGATGTATGGGATCCATCTCGCCTACATTCATTCGTACCCACCCTCCTTTCCCCCTTCCATTCGGATTTAGAGGAAGTGTTGGTCCATTTGGAGATCTTCTCTTGAAGAACTTCAGTTGGTTGGAGTAACTGGTATTTTTCTGTGTTTGCATGGAAGTATGAAAGCGAACAAACAAGATCTGGGGAAGCAGGTGTGGTGCATCCTGGGATAGAGGGTAGCCCAGCCAATAAGAGACTTCGTTCTACTATACTAGTTAGCCGTGTCGGAGCCGATGGATCGGCTCCGAACCCATCAGTTATGAATGTAGGCGAGATGGATCCCATACATCCGAAGTTATGGTAAGTACATAACTAAAAGTTTCCTGTTTAGTTCCATTCTTTCAGACAACAAATATTTGTTGTATTAATTGTAACAATACAGTATTGTATATCTTATCGTGCACAGTAAGGTTTGTGTATATAACATTAATTTACACACACCCAGTTGCTATATACCATGTCATATAGACTATTCTTTGTTTTGCATAAAGATTCACTGAGATAAGTATAGCTTCTAGTCATTTCATTAGCTTTGACTGAGTTTTACAACTTTTTAAATGTTTTTTAAAAAGGTGATATGTTGAATAATTTTAATACCATGTTAAATAGTTTTGTATACGTGCGTGTACTTGCACACATATGCACTTAAGCTTTTAAGGTTCGCTTTGGCATACAAGTATAAAATGTTGACTTTTAGAATTGTTGGTGATCATCTGTTGCTTTAACAGCACCTAGCAACCTGAAAATGCACTTTCATTTGATTGGATGTATTATTGAATTATTACTACAAGTAGTATGCATTCTATTCTGGCATTAGATCTGAAGAAGCTATATGCGAAAGTGCTCATCTGTGTTATTATTATTTTTTATTAAAGTTACAGCTTGGATTTACCTTTGTTGTGCACTACTGGTTGTGATTCAAATTTTCTGTTATTTTCTGTATTTTACACACCAGTGGCTTATTTCCCTAACATCTTTTGTTTTTTGGATCAGATACATATGGTTTAACAAGATGAAAAGCTTGATCAGATAAGAATTCCATCTTTAATAACCTTTTAGGACTGATGCAACAGACATCGGGCTGCTTAGCAGATAGAAGTTCCTTGGCACCCAACACCTTACCATCATGCATCTTTCACTGTCCAGTTGTTTGCCACACTGTTGGTTCTATCAGAAGAAATTTATCTTGGTCTGCTTTGGAACAAAAATTGTTAGATCTGATGTTATCTCGTCTGTCCATTCCTCAACAGATGTGTGTTTGGATCTGTCTTCAGTCATTCAAGACTGGATCTCAAGCTCAGGCTCATCCCCTCACCCATAACCCCTTGCAAAGCCCAACTTTACTTCAGATCTCATTTGCCATTCCTATCAGACAGATGCGGATCTCCTTTATAAGGCATGGGATTAAAACTGTAAGACTTTTCATTGTTGTTGCTTCGTCTTCTGTATCATTTTTCTTTGATAGTTCAGTAGCTGTATTTTCAGTATATTTTACCTCCCCTGTCATGATTATATTATATAGATATTTTGTAAGGTTCTTACATACTCTGGTATTTCTTCTTGCCTCTGTGCCATCTTTCCTATATAACATAAAAAAACCCTTTATATTTTATTCTATCATATCTTTTTGATAACTTGAGGTTACTGCCTTTATAGTTTGTTTCTCCATTTTGGGGTCACTCTCATTTATGTCTGAGAAACATTTGGTTTTTAAAAATGTGTGACCTGTGGCCATAAGATACCCAAATTGGACGCCCTCTTGAAATGTATAACCTGCCTCAGTGACACACACTTGGATGAACAGTGTGCTGTATGCACAACCTTTGTTACCCGCACAGTAGTGGAGAGGAAGAGCAAGCTTATTCTTAAGAGACTTCATCCAATTTTCAGCATGCTGATTCTGGAACTTGCCCTTCTCCTAAAAAGTCTTCAGACAAATCTAAAGGGAACAAAGTCATAGGCCTTAAGGAGAAGACTAAGAAGCCAAGAAAGTGATGTCCTGATCTGTCTTCATCTGCTCTTGCTTCCTTGGTTCAGAAATACTCCATATCCTCTGATCCAACACTTTTCTCCTAGGTGATCCTTATCAAATCCAAAATTCCTTCTCACCTAGAGCCAGTTTCTCCTCAGCACTGATCATCCTTTCTTCAGGACAGGACTAGCCTTCAGTCATTGAAATATCCTTCTACTAATTCACTCCTGCATTCAGTTCGGTCACCAGAAGCCTTTCTGAAGCAGATGCAGTCCACATGATGAGGACATTTCTGAAGTCCCAGATTCAGTCTGGGGTCCTGTTGGCTCCAACGATCTCTGGATTCAAGAGTTATATATCTCCCCCCCATCCTGTAGTAGCTCCTCCCCTGATCCTTTTATCGAATTCAGGAGTTAATGGATCCAACAATTTCCCAAAGTTTATGCATACCAGAGCCAAAAAATTGGCTATCTTCTACTCTGGCTCCATCTGTGACTCAAGCTGCTCCTATATCATCAGAGCCAGGATCCTGGAGCTGGATCACGGCTCTGGATCAGAGGGAACGTATTATACGTAATATAGATATTTCTTCTTGCCTCGTGACATCTTTCCGATATAACATAAAAAAAACCTTTATATTTTATTCTATCATATCTTTTTGATAACTTGGGGTTACTGCCTTTATAGTTTGTTTCTCCGTTTTGGGGTCACTCTCAATTATGTCTGAGAAACATTTGTTTTTTTAAAAATGTGTGACCTGTGACCATGAGATACCCAAATTGGACGCCCACTTGAAATGTATAACCTGCCTCAGGGACACACACTTGGATGAACAGTGTGCTGTATGCACAACCTTTGTTACCCACACAGTAGTGGAGAGGAACAGCAAGCTTATTCTTAAGAGACTTCATCCAATTTTCAGCATGCTGATTCTGGAACTTGCCCTTCTCCTAAAAAGTCTTCAGACAAATCTAAAGGGAACAAAGCCATAGGCCTTAAGGAGAAGACTAAGAAGCCAAGAAAGTGATCTCCTGATCTGTCTTCATCTGCTCTTGCTTCCTTGGTTCAGAAATACTCCATATCCTCAGATCCAGTACTTTTCTCCTAGGTGATCCTTATCAAATCCAAAATTCCTTCTTACCTAGAGCCAGTTTCTCCTCAGCACTGAACATCCTTTCTTCAGGAAAGGACTAGCCTTCGGTCATTGAAACATCCTTCTACTAATTCACTCCTGCATTCAGTTCGCTCAACCAGGAGCCTTTCTGAAGCAGATGCAGTCCGCATGATGAGGAAATTTCTGAAGTCCCAGATTCAGTCTGGGGTCCTGCCGGCTTCAATGATCTCTGGATTCAGGAGTTATGTATCTTCCCCCCCATCCTGTAGTAGCTCCTCCCCTGATCCTTTTATCGGATTCAGGAGTTAATGGATCCAACCATTTCCCAGAGTTTATGCATACCAGAGCCAAAGATTTGGCTATCTTCTACTCTGGCTCCATCTGTGACTCAAGCAGCTCCTGTATCATCAAAGCCAGAAGGATCCCGGAGCTGGAGCACGGCACTGGATCAGAGGGAATGTGTTCACCTTCAAAGAGTTCAGAGCTGTCCTTCCCTCTTCAAGCTTTGGTGCTGGATAGCTTGAATCAGGTGTCAGCCTCAGATTTGAGTCAAGTGGGGTTCTGGGATTTTTCTGGAATGGTGTCTTTGGCTCCCATCAGCAAATGTCAAGATCTCTTTCAGCTTCAGCAGTCAAGGTTGTTAAGAGAGCACTTTCTTGATCAAAATGAGTGGACTTCTCTTTCTAACTCCTTCACACATTCCTCATTGAACACCCCTGAGTCCTGATCCTTCTCATCTGGTACACTTGGGACTTTCAGGGCCAATGAGTCTACAGTCATTCTGTACAGAAGACTTCCAAAACTCTTCCAAGTCTTCTCTAGAACACCTAGCATGGAGGCCGCTTGGAAGCACATGTATAAAAGGAGGCATGTAGGCTCCCTCCAGGAGTCTCCCACAGAAGACATGGATGTTGTTGATGGGGAGTGTTCCCCCAGATTCTGTCTTGAGGATGTCTCATTCAGGGAAATTATTGAACTCCTGAGACAGAAAGGTGGATGGTGCACTGACGCCCTTTCTCAAGTGTTACTCGCTGCCTTCGGATCTGGCTCAGCTCCATCTTAGGTGGTTCCTCCCCACCAATAAGATGGTGGATCTCATCTCTAAGCAGGCTTGGAAGGAGACAGATGTGGCTAAATCAATGCCCTGTAAGCCAGACAAGTACTTAGTTTCCCTGAAAGATTGTCAACATTGGAGCAAGGGACTGGCTATGGATTCCATTGTAGTGGTGGCAGCCACCATAAAAGAGCTCTCAGAGGAAAACCCTTCTGTCCATCCCCCTAACAGGGATTCATAGGCACAGGACAGATTTGAGAAGTGGCCCTACACTTCAGGTACCTTCACTCCGAGGGTGCTGAATTACTTGGCACACATCACAAGGTTTCAGAGGGATTGGACCAAACAAATCTGCTAGTTCCTGTCCGGGGTCTATATATGTAGAAGAGAAAAAAAACTTGGATTCTCAGTTAGACACCCTACAGTTGTTGTCCATTGTCTCTATGTGTCTTATTTTCAATGCCACTGATGGCGCTTCGAGAACCACAGTATGGGCATTACTGTAAGGAGGCATGCCTTACTGTATTTGTGTGACTTTGCACAGCACTTTAAGATGTCCTTCATTAATGACCTGTTTGATGGAGCAACACTCTTTGGACCTAAAGTGAATGAAACAGTGACCAAAAGTGAACAAGACAGACCCTTTCTTTCACTGGAATGCAGTTCTGTACCTCTAGAGGTTTTTTTTCTAGGAATAAGAAAGGAGATAAGAAGTTATGGGTCTGGAAATCCCAAGAGTTCTCTCCTGACACTAACAGAGACAGACCCCCACCCCGCAAGGTGAGGGGGGAATCTCATAATAGAATTCATCCATAAGGCAGAGGTGCACCGCAAAACAAAGGCTTCAGAGGTTCCTTCACTAGGCTCTCTTATTAGCACTCTTGAAAGATTGCCTGACTATTGTTCTCTGTAAGCAGTTATGGGTGCCTATTCCTGCACCCCAAAGCCTGGATGTCCATCACAAAAGACAAATGGATGTAGAGGATAATAACCACAGGCTATTAAATTCCCTTTTTGTGCTTTCCTCCATACTCAAAAAAGTTATCAAATGCTCCGCCCTTTCATAGACCAGCACCACTCAAAGAAATACAAAAGCCGCTAAAGAAGCGAGTCATCCAAGAAGTTCCACCAGGCCAGCTAGGATCCAGAACTTACTCAGGCATCTTTTTAGTGGCAAAAAAGACCGGGAACCTCAGGTCAATTTTGAACCTCAGCCATCTCAACTAATATGTCAAGCAATCAGTATTTCAGATGGTCACAGTACAGTCCATTCTTCCACTACTGAGAGTAAAACAGTGGATGTGCTGCATAGACCTACAGAATGTGTACTATCATACCAAGAGGAACAGTCGATCCAGAAGGTTTCCTCCTCTTCTGGCTCGGAGATAGTCACTTCTAGTTCAGAGCTGTAATCTTTGGCCTCACTACAGCCCCCTTGTTCATCAAATGCATGGCAGTAGTAGCAGTAGTGTAACTCAGCCTGCAAGGCTTCCTGGTGTTCCTGTATCTGGACAAGTGGCTCATTTCCACTCTGCTAGAAATGTACTTATCCAAGCAAAAAACTCCTTGCTCCAAATTTGTTCAATTTTAGGCATTACAGTAAACCCAGAAAGTCCAAATTCCATCCTGTGCAACTAATAGCAGTTCATAGGAGCACACTTGGACACAATTCATCAGACAGTGAAACTTCCATAGAGCAAGTTATCCACACTTCACAATCATGCTCAAGTCATTCTTTCATCTCAAAAGCCAATCATGAGAATGTTTTTTCATTTACTGGATCTGCTGGCTGCATCCATTTATTTGATCCCTTTCACCAGATACCACATTAGAGTACTTCAGTGGACACTATCAGTGCAGTGGTCCATCAAGCACCAACCAGTATCTTTCCAAGTGTATGTGCAAACATTTGCAGGACTTACATTCGCTGGTAGCTCAAATCCCCTATAATTATGCAAGGTTGTCCATTTGTCTTTACCCAACCCTCATCCACTGTGACTGTAGATGCTTGCTAGTTGAGGTGGAATGGGGCACTACAGGTAAAAGACAGTCCAAGGAATGTTGTCCCCCTCCAAGGCCAATCTCCATATCACCTTTTTATTGATGAGGCCATTTCTTCTAGAGTTGTAAACCTTCCAGGTCTCCTTCCCTCAAGGACTGATATCTATCCTAACCAGCATCATGTCAGTAGTCTGGTACTTTAACAAGCAAGGGGGAACCTACTCTTACCCATTATGCCAATGTGCCACGAGGGTTTGGCAGTGGGCAATATTTTCCAATCACTTTCTTCTAGCAATGCACATTTTAGGGAAATCCAAAGTTTTAGCAGACAGTTTAAGCAGATCTATTCTCTTGCCTCATGAATGGTCCCTCAATCAAAAGGTGACAGCACAGGTTTTCCACCACTGGGACCAACCATGCTGCAATCTTTTCTCCCCATAACACTAAATGCAGCAGGATGTCTGCCCATCTGAGAGGGAGTCACCCAAGGACACCCTGATCCATACTTGGCCTCTCCCTCTGATCTCTTTTACACCTTTCCTACAGCTGCTTCATCCCAAAATTTCTTCAGAAAGCATCAGAGAGGAAGGTCTTTGTGATTCTCATTGCCCACCTTTGGCCTCATTAAGTTTGATTTCCATACCTGTGGCCTCATCTCTCCACTTCCAAAGATGGCTAGTCAATCCAGGCTTTCTTGCCAGGGGATCCACATTCTTACTTCATCTCAGAGACCATCCACTAGGAAGATTTACAAAAACAAAGATTTTCTATTTGGGCTACTCAGAGGAATTCAGTCCCTTTCTTGGTGCTCTTCTTGCTGTCCTAGCCTGTCTTTTTTAGAATGGTGCCAGCTATTTTCAGAATGTTGCCAGCTACTCTACCATCAACATCCAGTTGTCAGCTATTTCTAGTTTCCAAGATGGAGAGAATCAGTCCCCATTTGCCTCTGTCACATTATCCAAAGTCTTTTTGAGGGACACCTATGTTCTCAGACCTCCTGCTAGAGAGCCTGACCCTCCTTATGCTATCACTGTTTTACTTCATGCACTGAATAAACCTCCATTTGAATCTGTTGTCAAGGTAGGTCTCCAGTTTCTTATATGGAAAATGTTATTTTTAGTGGCAGTTACTTCTGCAAGGAGATTATTAGAACTCCAAGCCTTTTCATGCAAACCTCCACACATTATTTTTCATAAGGACAGAGTTTCCCTTCAAACCAGTGCTTTGTTTTTACTAAAGGTAGCTACCAAGACCAGTTTAAATTAGAACATTAATTTTCCAGTTTTCCAAATTATTCCAGTAAAGGAGAATACATGCTGCATTTGTTGGATGTTCATAGATGATGTAATGCCCCTACATTGGCCCAGTAATCAAGGAGTCTCAATCCTAACCACTAGCACCAGTGAGGGATGTACACATTGGGAGGATGACAAGTACACACACAGTAAAGTACAATTTCCCTTAAAAGCACACAGAGAGCACAGTCAGTCTGGGGCTGGTTTCTCCCTCTTTCTCCAGATCCCCAATAAGACTCCCCACTGGCACAGCTGTAGGGTTAAGATCTCAGCAGTGGCCAAGCTAAGACCTCCATCACCCTCTATATCCAACCAGTGCTTTGTGTCCCTGTCCAAGTAGCTGACACATACCCCCACACACTTTGAGATTTGATTGATATACAAATACACACACACACATGGGAAAGGCTGGCACAGGTTTATTAGCTATGTCCCTTTCTGTCCACACTATAAGGTAGTACCAGCTGCCACCAGCCACCCTTCCTTATCAGCTACCACAAGGCCATTCCCAAATGGTGTCCAATCCTATTGTGTAATGTTACTATTATCCAAATGATAAGTGTGACCAAGACTTTCAATGCTATTTAGGAGTGGCCTGTGTGATGTCATCAAATAGATATGCATGTACTGTATGAACTTAAATATCTCTAAACAAACCAGCCACAATTAAAAGGTTTAAATATATTTAATAATAATAAAAGAACAAGACAGTACTCAACCAACACAGTAACTACAGAGTTCAGAATCACAGGAAATATTTTAAAACAACATTGCAGGACAGTATCAAATAAATACAAAAAACATCTAAACTAATCTTACTATATTCCTATCTATCTCTAAAAGAGATGCTATGCCAAAATCTTACTTACAGAGCAAAACACAGGCAGAAGTGCTGAGTGAATGTTTCTAGGTCCAAGACAAGATACAAAATGCACTGTCTCTGAGAGAGTTCCCAAAGTAATATCAAAACATTACTGCTAGGTTAGCCTAGCTGACATCACTGTTTGTCACCTGCCTTCAGTTCCCAGGCTAACAGAAACTTAACAAAATTTAACATTTCTCTGTGAAAAATACATATTTCTCAGATGTTTGCGCAGAACTGGAAGTCATAAAATAATTAAATACTTTTACATTTTAGCTCTAGTAATTACTTCGTTTCAAGACAATAGAAAGAAACTTCTAGCTCTAGACATCCTGTCTTCTTGCTGCATTAACTAACTTTTATAGCACATCGTAAAGCTCTTCAATTTTCAACTTTTCTTGAAGGTTTGCAAGTTAACTCTGTATGTTCCAGCTTCTTCTATTAGAACATACATTTGCAAGGGTATATAGCTGATATACATTTCTGTTCTTTTCTAGTAAGGTGCACTGTGGTTACATTCTTGAAGCTCAGTACATAACATAGAGATCTGAAGTAGGAACTTCATTTGTCTGCAACCTGTGGGATACGGATGCGATCTCGGATCCGAGCCGGCAACTTCTATCATAGCATAGATCCGAGCTCCTAGCTCCTCCCCCTTACCCATAATCCCTTGCCTGCCCTAACTGACCTCAGATCTAGTTTGCCGCTCTTCAAGCAACAGCTAGGTTCAGAGCTCTTGGCGTTTTGTGAGAGAAAAAGTTTTGTATTTCTTCTTTCTGAGTGAATGATTGTGTGTGTGGTAGGTTTACCCTTACTCTTTTTTATATCTTATATAATTTTGATTTAATTTAAAAATATTTCTCTCTCCCCCGCTGGTCGTAGCGTGTGTGTGTGACTGAGTGTTAGGGGCCTAGTGAGTGTGCTTTTCTACAGTATGTCGGAGGCCCCTAACGCAATTTTTTTGAAATGCACCGAGTGTGGTCACAAGCTTTCACCGGCTGATGGCCACACTCGGTGCGTTAGGTGCCTTGGGGTAAAACACCTCTCTTCGGGTTGCGCAATTTGCGCGGCGTTCAACCCCAGGGCACTCAAGGATCGAAGGTCGAAGCTAGTTCTGGCGGGCCTTCTACCCCCAGACTCTGCTTCGGCCTCCGGTACTTCGGTGCCTGCTACCCCCCCCGGTAGCGGTCACTCCTGCCTCCCTTCCTCCGACCGGGACTCAACCTCCCGCTTCAGCTCCGGAGGATAGGGAGGCCAGGAAAGAAAAGCGGTGGGAGAAGCACCTTAAGCGGCGGGCCAAGGACTCCTCATTGGCCCCGCCCGCCAAGAGGGCTTCCCCGTCCAAGTCTTCTCGATCTTCTCCTCCTCGGATCCGATCCCCTTGTTTCTCCCCGGGACCCGAGGAGGAGGTGATCCGGTCCCCGTCGAGGTCATCGAGGCGACACTCCAGGTCTGCCTCGGTGGCCTCGTCGAGGTCCACTTTTAGCATGTCTGATGCGGACATGAACCGAATGATGAGGAGATTCATCCAGGCCCAGATGCAGATGGGAGTGCTCTTGCCTCCCCCCCCTTTGGGGGAGAGCTCGACCCCTTTTTTCGCTCCTATAGCTCCTTCTCCGACCCGCATTCCGGGCTCGGAGCCGAGCCACGTTGGATCCGGGGGTAGGTCGGAGCCGACCGTGCTGGGCACGTCGGCTCTGACTATTCCCTCGAGTTTGTCGGATCCGACCTCTCGGAGCCGTGGGCCGAGCTTCGGATCCGAGGGATTCGGTGTGCTTTCGGCTCCGTCCCGGTCGGAGCACACTGGTCCTTCGGATCCGACGTTCTCGGCGCCGGGTCCGATCCCCGCTTCGGATCCGAGTGGGAGTCGGATCCGTCAGAGAGCGGCTCCCCCTCGGCTTTCACTGCGGTGGAGAGGGCACTGTCGAGTGCTTCCAGGCCTCCGGTCCTGGCTTCGGCTCCCTCCCGCACTCCTTCTCATCTGGTCCTGGCTCCCCTCACCCGGCCCTCGGGGCAGCCTGCCTCAGCGCCTTTAGGAGTTCCAGTGGAACAGGATACAGCCCGTGAGGACTCCTTGGACAGCCCCCCCGAGGAGATTCCCCACAAGGCAAAGTGCAAAAGGAGGCACATGGACTCACCAGAGAGTCTCACAGAAGATACGGACTTGGATGAAGGGGAAGGCTCCCCTAGATCACCCCCCGAGGATGTCTCCTTTGGAGACATCATGGAAATGCTCAAAATCAGGGGTGGGTGGTCTGCTCCCAAGGCTTCCTCTGACGAGTCCGTATTCCTTGAGGCGTTTGAGGCAGGACCATCTACCTCTTGGGTGTCCCCTCCACCCGACCCCCTGGTGGATCTCATATCCTCTAGGGCTTAGAAGGAGCCGATCCCCAAGCGTCCAGACAAAATTTTGAGCCCTCCTGCAGAAAGATCACATTGGAGCAGAGGTCCCCCTGTGGATGCCATGTTGGTGGCTGCAGCCACCAAGAAAGAGTTGGCTCAGGAGAGCCCCACGGTTCATCCTCCGAGCAAGGAGTCTCGCGCGATGGACTGTCTTGGGAAGCGGGCCTTCAGTTCAGCGACCTTCTCTACGAGGGCCTTGAACTACATGGCACACATTATTCGGATGCAGCGGGATCTAATTAAGGAATACGCTGCTTCCCCCCCGGGGTCCATGTCGGAAGGAGACAAGGATTTGTACTCTTCCCAAATGGCCACCCTCCGCTCTATCTCTAATACCTCTATGCGGCCATTGTCTCATGCTACAGAGGGAGCCGCTAGAGCAGGCGGAGTCGGGCTTGTCATGAGGAAAGAGGCCTGGCTCCTTCACTGTGACTTCTCGGAACCCTTTAAGGCGTCATTCGCGAATGCCCCTTTTGATGGTTCTGCACTGTTTGGCAAAACCATTCGCGACACTCTTGTCCAGAGCGAGAAAGACGGGAAGACCTTGTCTGCTGTCGGAGTCCGCTTCTCTGCGCCCCAGAGGTCCTTTTCCAAGAACCAAAAGGGTCAGAAGAAGATGTGGTTCCGAAAATCGCATCAATCTCAGTCTGCTCAGGACAACCAGTCCTCTCGTGGCAGAGGAGGACAGGGAGGACGCCCCAGAGGCAGAGGGGGTCCGAGGAATTTTGGGTCCAGAGAACCTTTCTCTGAGAGGCCCACGGAGAACCCCTGAGGGGTTACCCGACTGCTCCACTCTGGAGGCAGTCGGGGGGCGTTTTTCGAAGCACCTGGCAAAATGGGAGTCCATAACAACAGATCACTGGGTGCTTCGTATTATATCCAGAGGTTACCAAATTCCCTTCATAGTCAACCCCAGAATCAGAAGCCTTCCCGACGTCCCACCCAGTCAAAAGAAGGCGGCCGCTGCAGAAATTCAGCAGCTTCTACAAAAAAGAGCCATCCAGCCCATCCCCCCAGATCAAGTCGGATCAGGGTTTTACTCCAGGTTCTTTCTGGTGCCAAAAAAGATGGGGGACTTGAGGTCCATCCTCGACCTCTCTCTCCTAAACCTGGCGGTACCCAAAGAAAAGTTCCGAATGGTCACGTTGCAATCCGTCCTCCCCTTATTGCGGGAGGACGACTGGATGTGCTCTGTAGACCTCAAGGATGCGTACTATCACGTTCTAGTGGACAGGCATTCCAGGAGGTTCCTCCGCTTCCGGCTGGGAGCCAGTCACTTTCAATTCAGGGTCCTCCCCTTCGGTCTCACCTCAGCCCCCAGGGTGTTCACCAAGGTCCTAGCGGTAGTAGCGGCCCACCTGAGACTCCAGGGAATTCAGGTCTTTCCATACCTGGACGACTGGCTCCTCACAGCCCCAACAAGGCATCTACTTTGCTCATGCAGGGACTATTTTCTCGGTCTGGCTCCACTATTAGGATTAACCATCAACATGACCAAATCCTCTCTCATTCCTACACAGATGCTGGATTTTATAGGGGCAAGACTGGATTCCAGACAGATGCTTGCGTTCTTGACTCCAGATCGGCTTCGGAACCTGATGTTACACGTGCAGGCCATTCTTCAACTGCAAACTCCTTCGGCGGAATTGATTCTGAGGGCCCTAGGATCTATGGCGGCTGCAATCCCTCTGCTGCCATTGGCCCGGTTGAACATGAGGGTTCTACAGTGGACCCTCCAGGTACAATGGTCCCTGTCTTGCAACCCTCTGTCTCACCCCATTTCCTTAACCAAGGTTTGCAGAAAGTCACTCCTGTGGTGGCTCCAGTCTCCCAACCTCCACACGGGCCGTCCCTTCTCACTACCTCCACCAGTCGACACAGTGACCACGGACGCTTCTCGCCTGGGGTGGGGGGGCATTTTTCAGGCAGGACAGTCCAAGGCACATGGAACAACGTAGAGACCTCTTTGCATATCAACGTCCTAGAGATGAGAGCGGTGCTTTTGACGTTGCAGGCACTACACAACTCTCTTCTGGTAGGGACAATTGCGGTACAGACAGACAACATGTCAGTAGTCTAGTACATCAACAAACAGGGGGGAACCAGGTCTTACCCCCTTTGCCGCGAGGCCATGAGAGTGTGGAAATGGGCGATTTCCACCAACCGCTTTCTCAGAGCAACGCACATTCCGGGAAGGTCCAACATTCTAGCGGACAGGCTCAGTCATACTATCCTGACTCCTTACGAGTGGTCTCTCAACCACCAAGTCGCAGAGCTAGTATTTGCCCGATGGGGGCGACCTTGTTGCGATCTTTTTGCCTCTCCTTCAAACACGAAATGCAACGATTACTTTGCTCTGATCCTCCCTCCGGGGGAGTCCCCGAGAGACTCTCTAGTTCATGCTTGGCCTCCCGGTCTGCTTTATGCTTACCCTCCTCTTCCCCTGATGTTGAAATTATTACAGAAAGCCAGGCAGCTGGGGAGCAAAATGATCCTCATTGCCTCATTCTGGCCTTGTCAGACGTGGTTCCCTTACCTATGGTCTCACCTAGTGTATCCACCATGGATTCTGGATCCCATTCTGGATCTCATCTCTCATCCTCTCGGTCTTCCGACTCCGAACCTGGTCAACCTCAAGCTGACAGCTTGGTTGCTCCAGTTCCACTCCTCATAAGGACTCCCGGAATCTCATCACCAGTCAAAGCCATTCTTGTAGCAGCTCACAAGCCTTCCACCAGGAAGGTTTATCGGAGTAAGTGGAAACGCTTCACCATTTGGGCAGAACACCGTCGTTTAGACCCTTTTACAGCCCCGATATCATCGATTCTAGAGTTTCTAACCTCTCTCTTTCACCAGGGGGCTAGTTCTTCCACAGTCAAGGAACAACTGGCAGTAATCTCATACTACCATGTGGGGCAAGAGTCTGGTCCTCTTATCACTTCCAAACTGTGTAAGACCTTCCTCAAGGGTACCTTCCTCCTTAGTCCTCCAGTTAAAGAGGTGGTACCTCCATAGGATTTATCCTTAGTCTTGCAGGCCTTGACTGGTCCCCCATTCGAACCGGCGGCCATGGTTGATCTCAAATTTCTCTCTTGGAAGACAGCCTTTTTGGTGGCCATAACTTCAGCCAAAAGGGTATGGGAATTGCAAGCCCTTTGTGTCAAACCACCATATCTGTTTTTTCACCCGGATAGGGTTTACCTCAGAATCAACCCGTCCTTTCTACCTAAGGTCTCTTCAGAAGCGAACATCAATCAATCCATCAATCTCCCAGTGTTTTTCCCCAACTTTCATAACAAAGGAGAGTACAGGCTACATTCCTTGGACATACACAGGCAACTACGTTTTTATATCCATAGAACTGCTGATCATAGGCAATCCGATCAGTTGTTTATCTCCTTTGCCAAAAGTAATTTCGGAAAATCGGTTTCTAAGGTTTCTCTCTCTCGATGGATCTCGAGTTGTATTCTTTTAGCATATCAGAGCTCGGGGAGGCCTGCACCTCAAGGAGTCCATGCTCATTCTACTAGGGCCGTTGCCACTTCTGCGGCCTTTCAAGCTAGGGTTCCACTGGATGACATTTGTTCCGCAGCCACTTGGGCTTCATCTCACACCTTTATCAGCCATTATAAAATAGATGTTGTTTCCCGAGGTAGAGCGTCCTTTGGCTCTGCGGTGCTCCGGAATATCCTTCCATGAAGGCCACCCAAGACTTAGGTAGCTGGGGACTCTGTCCCACAGGTTGCTGACAAATGAAGTTCCTACTTCAGATTAAGAAGTTATGTACTCACCATAACGTTCCATCTGAGTAGGTATCTTCATTTGTCTGCAACCATCCCCCCCTCCTTCCCCCTGACCGATATGATCGTTCTTGTGTTATTAGCATATGTTCCCATTGGGACACCTTTTATCTGTTGTGCTATGGGGCAAACTTGATCTGAGGTCAGTTAGGGCAGGCAGGGGATTATGGGTAAGGGGGAGGAGCTAGGAGCTCGGATCTATGCTATGATAGAAGTTGCCGGCTCGGATCCGAGATCGGATCCGTATCCTACAGGTTGCAGACAAATGAAGATACCTACTCAGATGGAACTTTATGGTGAGTACATAACTTCTTATTTTCTTACATTTGTAGGACAAGCATATGAATCATATTACTATTCACAAACGACATATGATTATTTACAAAAAAATTCAGATACCTGGGCTGGCAGAGTCACATTTCTGTATAAATCATATTAATATTTTCAAGTAACATATACATTTTTACAAAATTCCAGATAGATGGACTGGCAGTATTTCCCTGGTGTTACAGACCGTAACCATCATCCACCGTATGAAAGCATTTAGAAAGTCTAATCAACATTTTGTGTCTTTTTCAGCAAATAAACTGGATCATAGAATTTTTAAAGTCACTTTATCAAAATGGTTGTCTGTTTGCATTACACATGTATACAAAGAAAAAAGGATGTAATGGGATCCTATCTCGCCTACATTCACAACATATGGGTTCGGAGCCGATCCATCGGCTCCGACTCGGCAACTAATACACTAGCACGAAGTCTCTCATTGGCTGGGCTACTCCCTATCCCCGGATGCACTACACCTGCTTCCCCAGATCTCGTTTGCCGCTTAACAAGCTGAACGTGGTCTCGACTTGGCTGGAGCTAAGTGGTTATTTTCACCTTATTGGTCCTTGACCTAGGGAATTTTTGTCCATATTAACCAAACAGCTGTTTTAACAGCTATTTCTTGCTATTTCTGATTGTTTTTTTGTTGAGTGCTTGTTTCCAGAAATTTAATTTGTTCAGTCGGGCAAGGCCCGTTTAAGTTAGAGGGCCTTTGCCCTACCTTTGAGTGCTAATTGTTTCTTATTAACTTTTGGTTAGTTGTTTTTTCGGGCAAAGCCCGTTTAAATTAGAGGGCTTTGGGCCGTTTAACTTGTTTAAATTGTTGTGAGGTAAACTTTCACCAGTACTCGCGCCAGTGTGTCTCGCGCTTTTCAGTTGGCGCTTTTTGTGTATAGTGCTATACTTGTTGTGGTACAGTAGTATTTTTGTACTTGTTGTGGCTGTATCATGTCTAAGGAACAAAAGTCAGGTTTTAAAAAATGCACTCGGTGCAAATATAAAATGTCCATTACAGACAGTCATTCAGTATGTGTTTATTGTTTGGGGCCGAAACATCTGCAAGAGACTTGTAGCGTCTGTCATGCATTCTCATCTAGAGTTCTTCAAGAACGCAAGAACAAATTAATATTGAAAGGGCTTATCAAGCCTTCTTTTGAGGAAGCCTTAGATCTTCCTGTTGCTTCCAAAAAGAAAAGATCGTCGGGTCCCCCAAGTCCGCCGGCGCCGCCTTCTAAAAAGACAAAATTGACCTCTTCTTCCTCGGCTCCACTGACTTCGGGGCCGAGGGTCGAAGGGTCTGCCTCGATACCTCCTACTTCGGAGCCGGTGGAAGTGTGCAGCTCAGACTCTTCCCCCTCGGCTCCGGAGAAGGCTCCTTCGGTGCCGACAGTGGTCCATGCTGTGGTGGAGTCGGCGCCGATAACATTGGAGCCGTTTCGGAGCCGGTCCCCTTCTCTCTCGGTGCCGAGAGGAAAGTCTTCTTGATTGTCTACCTCCTCTAAATCATCGAGACTTTCAGATTCGGACCTGGATAGGGTTTTACAGAGGCTATTCCAATCTCCAGTGTTTACTAAATTGGTCTCGGCTCCAGTACAGTTAGCTTCGGAGCCGATCCCCCCTCCAACACATTCGATTCCTCCTCCAACCTCCTCGGAGCCGTTGGAGTCGGTGGTGGTGGAGCAAAGCGGAGCCATACGGTCGGAGCAGAGACCCCTTCGAGGTCTCTCGGTTCCGACTGTGCTTCCTACCCTGTCCTCCGGTTCAGGGTTTGGTACTACGACCTCTTCAGCCGGGCCCGAGGGGAACACTTTGGGACTGGGTGCTTCGGTGCCTAGTCTTCCTCTCGGAGCATCGGCTGCTGGAATTCCCAGTGCCATCGTGGCCTCTAGACCAGTGACCTCCTTGGATTCTGGAGGTCCGGCCTTTGAGGCCATGAGGAGCGCTGGCCATGCCTTTGCCGGTTCAGCAAGATTCTACCTCACCGTCCCTAGATTTGGAGACTGGTGCCTCTGTTGTGTTGCAGCCCCCCGGCAGCGGGTCCCCAGGGCCTGAGGATACCCCCATCGGGTTCCTTCTTCGGTGGTCCGTCCGAAACTGCTTCGGACGAACCCCCACGGAAGAAATTGTGTAAGAGGAAGCACGTAGACTCCCAAGATGAGTCTATTACATCGGATACTGACCTCGATGACGCAGAAGGGTCCCCCAAATCATCTTCGGATGATATCTCCTTCTCAGATATCTTGGAGATTCTGAGACAGAGAAGTGACTGGCAAGCCAAAACCCCTTCAGCTGAGGAGTCAGTCTTCCTCAAGGCCTTTGGGGCCCAGCCTTCCGCCTCCTGGGTGTCTCCGCCCTTCGATGAACTCCTTGATTTGGTTTCTCGAAGGGCGTGGGAACACCCTGATTCTGTGGAACCGGTGCCTGCGAGGCCCAATAAATTTGTCAGCCCCCCCCCAAAAGGAGTTTCTCACAAAGGGTGTGCCTGTAGATGCTTTGGTGGTGGCTTCCGCCACACAGCAGGACGTGGCAGAGGCTTCGACGTCTATTCATCCTCCTAATAAGGATTCTAGGAGTATGGATAGGTACGGGAAGCGTACCCTGTCTTCAGCGGCCTTTGCCTTACGGTCGCTAAACTACTTATGTCATTTTACGAGGCTCCAAAGGGATCTTCTCAAAGAGCTAAATGACTCTCTTGTTGGTAACCTACCTGAGGCGCTGGCCCCGACTGTTGGCGCACAGATGACTACCCTCTTTTCTATTGTTAACTCGTCCATGAGGCTCATTTCATATGCGGCTGAAGGGGCGAGTAGAGCAGCGGGAACAGGCGTTGCCCTCAGGAGACAAGCCTGGTTACGCTTGTGTTCGCTCATGGAGGCCTTCAAGTCTTCCTTCACGACGCCCCTTTGATGGGTCATCTTTGTTTGGACCCAAGGTGAAGGACACACTAACTCGGTGCGAGCAGGAGGGCAAGACTTTGACTGCCGTTGGGGCCCGATTTTCTGCTCCTTCTAGGCCTTAAAGGCCAGGAGAGGAGGGAAAATGTGGTTTAAAAAATCTCAGAAGTCTTTCCCTACTCCACCCAGTGATTCCCCCTCCAGAGGCGGGGATTTTGGAAGACGCCGCCCCAGAGGTGGCAGAGGCCCCCGTAACTCTGGAGACCGCGATTCCTTTCGTGGTTCTTCATACAACCAGCGTTCCTGAGTTGTTGCCCGACTGTGCAACTCCGGAGCCAGTCGGGTCGCTTCGGCGCACCCACAAGCTTGGGAATCCATAACAGGCGGTCAGTGGGTGCACCGCATTATTACCGGAGGTTATATCATCCCCTTCAACAAACCCCTCGTTTCTTTAAGGGAAATCCCGGACGTACCACCCAGTCAGCGGGCTCAGGCAGCATTAGAGGTTTCAAAGCTGCTAGAAAAAGAGCCATCCAGCCTGTCCCCATCGACCAGATCGGATCAGGAACTTACTCAAAATTATTTTTGGTACCAAAAAAGACAGGGGACTTCAGGCCCATTTTGGACCTCAGTCCATTGAATCGCTTTAAAGAAGTCCAAATTCGAATGGTCACTCTTCAATCTATTCTTCCTTTGCTGGAAAAAGATGCATGGATGTGCTCCATAGATCTCCAGGACGCTTACTATCACATTCCCATAGCTCAAGAGTCCAGGAGACATTTACGCTTCCGCCTCGGAGTCAGTCATTTCCAATTCCGAGCACTGCCCTTTGGTCTCACCACAGCCCCCAGGGTGTTCACCAAGTGTCTGGCAGTGGTAACTGCTCACCTGAGAAGTCTGGGATTCCAGGTGTTTCCTTATCTAGACGACTGGCTCCTTACTGCCACCTCCGAGCATCTACTACTCCAAGCGCTCTGAGCCACGTTCACCTTGGGCCGTTTCTTGGGGATCACGTTCAATTTGCAAAAATCTGTACTACAGCCATCTCAGCGTATTACTTTTATAGGCGCAGACTTAGACACAAAAAGAATGCGCGCCTTTTTACCGGCAGCAAGAATTCAGGTCTTACAAGATCAAGTCAAATCCTGTCTCCCCCTACAAAGAGCCCGGCCCATCGGATCCTACAACTGTTGGGCTCGATGGCGTCGACCATACTTTTAGTTCCCTTGGCCAGACTTCACATGCGAATTTTACAATGGCTACTGTCGGTTCAATGGTCTTATCAGGAACTTCCCTTGAACCACTTAATCATAATCACGGAAAGTTGCCGCCGAGATCTGCTTTGGTGGCTTCTCCAATCAAATCTCGACCAGGGCGACCTTTATACCTCAACGTCCCGTTGCCACTGTGACTACGGACGCCTCCCAGGTAGGGTGGAGGGGTCATTACCTGGACAGGTCGGTCCAAGGCACATGGCAGATCCAGGAAACGCATTTGCATATCAATGTCCTGGAGATGAGAGCGGTACTATTCATACTCCAAGCTCTCCATCACGCTCTCCCACAGGGCCCGATTACTATCCTATCCGACAACATGTCGGTGGTGTGGTACATAAACAAGCAAGGTGGAACCAGGTCTTACCCACTATGCAGAGAAGCCATGAGACTTTGGCACTGGGCGGTAGCTACCAACCGCTTTCTAATGGCAACGCACATACCGGGAAGTCCAATGTGATTGGACAGATTAAGCAGGACCATTCTTTTACCCCACGTGTGGTCCCTCAACCAGGGTATAGCTGCGAAAATCTTCGACAGATGGGGTTTTCCTTGCTGCGACCTGTTTGCCAGCCCTCACAATGCGAAATGCAGAGAGTTCTTCACACTGTTTCCTTCTCAGGGACAGATTCCCAGGGATGCTCTGACTCACATTTGGCCCCGGTCTTCTCGCCTTCCCTCCGTTCCCCTCCTACCGAGGGTGATGCAGAAGGCCATTTACATGGAGAGCGAGATGATTTTGATTGCCCGCACTGGCCTCGTCAAGTTTGGTTTCCTTTCCTACAGAGGCATGCGATAGAAGGTCCATGGTTTCTGGATCCGGTGCCAGACCTGTTGACTCATCAGTCAGGACGGCTTCATCCGTCTCTCAGGTCCCTGAAGTTGGCAGCATGGTTACTCCACTTCCATCCTTAGTCCGAGACAATGCTCTTTCGCCGGACGTGGTCCACATACTGTCTTCTTCTCATAAACCTTCCACCATCAAACTTTATTCCAGTAAATGGAAAAGGTTTGCCTTCTGGGCTCAAGAACGGGGTATAGATCCTCTCACTGCACCAGTATCGGAGGTTCTGAATTTTCTGGCCTCCCTTTTTCAGTCGGGCTCTTCAGTTTCTACCATTAAGGTTCAGTTAACAGCGATCTCTAATTTTCATGCTTCTTTTGAACCTTCATTGATGTCACACAAACTTTGTAAGGCTTTCCTTAAAGGGGCTTGGCTCCTTAGGCCTCCTTTATCTCATCCTGTTCCCCCTTGGGATTTGAATATGGTTCTTGCTGCCCTAACTGCCCGTCCTTTCGAACCAGCTGCTACTTGTGATTTAAAATTTCTGTCTTGGAAAACGGCCTTTTTAGTAGCCATAACATCTGCTAGGCGAGTTTCAGAACTTCAAGCTCTTTGTTCTGATCCTCCCTATTTGATTTTTCACAAGCATAGAGTTTCATTGAAATTAAACCCTGCATTTATACCAAAAGTGGCCTCCTCTTTCTGTATTCAACAAACTATAGAACTCCCTGTCTTTTTCCCAGAATTCTCTAATAACGCAGAATATACTTTGCATCAATTGGACGTACATAGACAACTGTGTTTTTATTTGAATAGAACCACTCAAACGCGGAAATCAAATCAATTGTTTGTTTCCTTTGCAGTGAACAAGTTGGGTCAACCAGTAACAAAAACCTCCATATCTAAATGGATTAAAGATTGTATCATTTTTATTTATTCACAGGCTAACAAAGACCTTCCCTTTCAAGTCAAGGCTCATTCTACCAGGGCAATGGCTACTTCCGTAGCTTTTCACTCCAAGTTATCAATAGATGATATTTGTGCTGCGGCAACCTGGACTTCTCCGCACACTTTCATTTCTCATTACAAATTGGATGTGGTTTCTCGAGGCATAGCTTCCTTTGGTTCCACAGTTCTCAGGAGTGTGTTCCAATGAGCCACCCGGGATGTAGGTGCTAGGGACGCTGTCCCATATGTTGTGAATGTAGGCGAGATAGGATCCCATTACATCTTTTAGTTATGTACTTACCATAACTTCGGATGTATGGGATCCATCTCGCCTACATTCATAAGTACCCACCCTCCTTCCCCCTTCCATTCGGATTTAGAGGAGCTGTAGTCTCTTTTTTCTTGGAGATCTTTCTTGAAGAACTTTAGTTGGTTATAGTGACTTTTAGTTTTTCTGTGTTTGCATGGGTGTATGAAAGCGAACAAACAAGATCTGGGGAAGCAGGTGTAGTGCATCCTGGGATAGGGAGTAGCCCAGCCAATGAGAGACTTCGTGCTAGTGTATTAGTTGCTGAGTCGGAGCCGATGGATCGGCTCCGAACCCATATGTTGTGAATGTAGGCGAGATGGATCCCATACATCCGAAGTTATGGTAAGTACATAACTAAAAGTTTATCATTACTTAAATTCATCAAAGCTCACTTGACTAGATCTAAGGCAATCTTAACTGCTTTCTTTTCCAGAGCATCTATTGATGACATTTGTGCAGCAGCCACTTGGTCAAATGTTCATACCTTCATATCCCATTATAAACTGAATTTAGTCTAGCGAGATGGGGCAGCCTTTGGTTCAGCTGTCCACGGGAATATCCTTCCATGAATCCATTCAAGCATTGTATTAGCTGAGGACTCTGTCCCATCCGATGAGGTACGGATGGAAGAGACAACATCAGATATTAAAGTTATGTACTTACTATAATGATAGATCTGTGTTGCCTGCTTCCATCCTTCCTGATCTCTCCTCCCACCTATCCTCATGCCTGATGATTGCATTCATTTTTCCTTTATCGTGGTGTAACTGGACTGACCTATTCTGAAGGCCCTTCAAGTACATGTTTTTAGCTCCAGATCCGTTAATGAGCATTCATTTTACCTTTGGATAATCCTTTTTATATATCATCATTTATTATAATAATAATTATTATTATTATTATTATTATTATTATTACCACCATTATGGGGTTGGTTGTCTGTATCCGTGGACAAACTCGATCTGAGGTAACATTGGACTTTGCAGAGGGTTATGGGTAAGGGGAGCTTGGGATCCAAATTTTTGACTAGTTGAAGACCAGCTCCTAGGTCAGATCTGAAGACCCATCCATTGAGGAAGAAAGGAAGCAGACAACACAGATCTATCGATGTTCTGTAGTCCTATCTCGCCTTCATTCTTACACATGGGTTCGGAGCCGATCCTCAGCTCCGACTCAGACTATTACAAAGCTCAAAGTCTTCTAGTTGGCTCGTGGCTAGGTAGGTATCCAATGGTGCATCAGTATAATTCCCAGATCTCGTTTGCTGCGTCAACGAGTTCAGATGTGCTTCTTCTTGGCCGTGGCTAAGTTTAACACATTTTGCTTTTTTTTTCTATATTACAGTTTAACTTTTCAAGTTATATGGCTTTTGTTAGTGTTTAACAGTCGTTAGAGTAGTTTCAGTGTTTTCTTCCTTCACTTTTTCGCCAGGGTCTGCTGCTGCCACATTTAGGGTTCAGTTGACAGCAATATCAAATTTTCATTTGGGTCAACATGAGTCTAATCTGATGTCACACAGTTTGTGTAAAACCTTCCTTAAAGGTGTTACTCTGCTAAGACCTTCCTTTCAGGAACCGGTAGCTTCATAGGATCTAAACTTCGCCCTATCCAAATTAATGTCTCCATACTTTGATCCCGCTCATTTGTGTTCGTTGAAGTTTCTGTCTTGGAAGACTTTGTTTCTGATGGCCATCACATCTGCTAGACGAGTATCAGAGTTACAAGCACTGTCTATCAAGCCCCCTTATTTGATTTTCCACAAAGATAGGGTATCTCTTCGCACAGATCCATCCTTTGTCCCTAAGGTGTGCTCTCATAATAACTTGAACCAAACTGTAGAGCTTCCGGTGTTCATTCCTAATCATTCCAACGCAGCAGAATACAGATTTCATCAGTTGGACGTTCACAGACAATTACGGTTCTATCTACACTGGACCAAGGAATTCAGGAAGTCAGACCAATTGTTTGTATCCTTCTCTGACTGCAGATTAGGTCTCCCAGTTTCCAAAGTGACCCTTTCGAATTGGATTTCCAGTTGTATATCCTACATTTATTCTTCCGATGGAAAGCCTTTACCATTCAAGATTAAGGCTCATTCTACAAGATCCCAGTCTACTTCTGCAGCCTTTCAAACCAGGGTTCCAATTGATAATATTTGTGCAGCAGCAACCTGGGCTACCCCTCACACCTTTATTGCTCATTACAAATTGGATTTGACCTCTAGGGGTAGAGCCTCCTTTGGTTCCACGGTACTCAGGAGTATTTTTCCGTGAGCCACCCAAGAATAAGGTGCTAGGGACGCTGTCCCATATGTAAGAATGAAGGCGAGATAGGACTACAGAACATATAGAAGTTATGTACTCACCATAATGTTCCATGTTTGTAGTTCTTCTTACGAACCCACCCTCCTACCCCTTTCCTGGAAGGATCTGGAGACAGAAAAAATTTTCATAACAGGTGGAGACCTTTTATTATTGTTGTTCTTTCTGGATAGATTTTGTTCTGTCTTTCTATAGTTTAGCAGCAAACAAGATCTGGGGATTATACTGGTGCACCATGGGATACCTACCTAACCACGCGTCAACTAGAAGACTTTGAGCTTTGTAATAGGCTGAGTCAGAGTTGAGGATCGGTTCCGAACCCATGTGTAAGAATGAAGGGTGAGGTAGACTACAAACATGGAACGTTATGGTGAGTGCATAACTTCTTTTTATCCTAAGTACGTAACTTTCATTTATTTATAAATTGATTTTTAAGTGTCATTTTTATTTCCTACTTCTCCCACTGTCTACTGTTTCTCAGTGTAACAGCGTTTATTTTTCTGACTATTCAGTCTCCCTTTCCACACACCATCCTCAACATCACTTATTAAGAGTGTCTGTGGAAAGACAGGCTTAATCCTTGCCTTTACTTCCTCAATCACTTCTACAACAACTCAAGTTACTTATAAAGCCTTCTGGGTTTCCAATGTTTTTTCTACAAATCAAGCAGAAACCAAGCTAGACCACTTTTTGGCTTCACTTCACAACTGGCTGCTAAGGTTTCCAAGTCTTTCTTTTCTAAGATAAAGAAAGTTTGTTAAAAAGAAAGCTCTGTCATGGCTCTGTCTGAATTTGCTAGTCATGGGCAGTTTTATTATATATGAATGGTCAGTGGATCTTCTCTTTCTTCAGTCTTTCTTCAGGGGATACAGTCAAGATCCCTTCAGTTATTGTTATTCATTTCATGTTGCCTACTGTTGTGGTTCTTCAGGCCCCATTTGTTCAATACAGGTTTGAAACACTTCAGTCTTATTCATTCAGGCCATCTGATCCAACATATGGATCTTTTGAGCAGCTTGTCTGATCTTATCCTGACACATCAATAATCAGTAGTTTAGCCCTGAACCCCTTAAGAATTTTCCTCCCATCATGCACATGTCCCCCGATTTATCTCAGATCTTGTTTGCTACTTTCACAAATGGCTGCAGATCTGTGCTTTGATAATTTAGACAGTGTTTAGGATCATAGGAAGTTACTAGGCTGTTGGCTCTGGGACCCTTATAAGCCTAGCCAAGAGTTTAACCCACGTTTAGACAAGTCAACACCCAATGCCCCTGTTCAGCAGGGACACGGGTGGAATCCCAGGGATGTATTTTCTGCTTCCCATCCAGTTATCCAGGTTGTGCTTAAAAATGGGTAAAGAGGTACTCTGCTTGACGTGGAGAGGGAGTCTCTGGGACACAGATCTGTCCTGCCAACAAGTCCTATTGATGTCACAAACCAGGTTGAGGCCACGCATGCTGGTTACTCAAGTAACTTGACTTGTGGATATGCAGCAGTTCCATCAAGGTGGGGTCCGAGATCGCCTTGTATGGCCGACAGAAGTCACCTCTGAGGAGGCTGTATGAAACTAAGTAGATGGCTAGAACTTTTAACCTATCTGTGTATGGTAGATTTTTGAGGCCCTGGATTCTCCTGGTGAGGAACCTCTGTGGTCTGTCCAACTGCTGCATGTGCTTTACGAGGTACCTGCCAAATGGGGCATTGTACTCAATAATGGGCCTTATAAGGGAAGAATACAGGGATGTTATGACCTCCTTGTCCATGGATGAAGTACCCTTACTTATGAGGTGGGCCATGTAGAAAGCTTTTCATACAATGGAAGCAACATGGTGGTCAAAAGTTAGGTTGCTATCAACCTGGGTGCTCAAATCCCTCACGACTGATTGCATGCTTAGGACATTGTTATTAATGTGATCAGTTGTGGGAACATCACTCTCCCCAAATTGGATGATGATGCATTTTTTGGTATTCAGTTTGAAGCCATGTTTCTGGCACCAGTCATTTCTTTGGGTGAGACCCTCTTGGAAGATGTCCACATCACTAGGAGGACTGATGACAGTGCCTAGCTTGCAGTCATCTGCAAACTTGTCAGCCATAGCCTACTGGCTTTGGCCTGCACCTCAGAAAAGTATATCCCAAATAACAGAGGCCACAAGACTGAACCCTGGGGAACGCTGCTCATTATGGGACTACTGCTTGAGGTGGCTTCCTCTATTTTGACTAAATGGGTTAAATGAGCAATTTAGCTACCATCTGGAAATATACAGATTGATGCCTAGTTGAGAGAGTGTATCTATTATGCCTGAGTTGGGAATAGCGTTGAAGGCTTTGGCCAGGTTAAGGTAGGTGGTGTGCACCATCTTCCCCTCATCCATGTCTTTGGTGACTGTCTCAAAGAAGTCGACCAAATTTAACAGACATGATCTCCCCTTGATGAAGCCAAACTGTGTGGAATCGAGTGTTTGGAGGTTGCCAGTGTCCTTATTAATAAGGTCCATGATAATCCATTCCATGGCCTTCCAGATCAGGTTAATTAGGCTGAAGGTCTATAATTTCCTGGATTGGTGGGCACTCCACCTTTGTGCATAGGGATGACAGTGGCTGTTCTCCACTCAGCTGTGACAAAGCCAGTACTCAGGTACTGCGCCTAATGGTGCAGCAAGTTCCTGCCTGAGTTCATGTAGGATGCAGCCTGTAATGTTATTGGGTCCCATGGAGGCTGTTTTTTTTTGCCTTTGAAACAGCAGTGATGATCTGTTCTCTAGATATAAAGGGAAGGGGGCAGGTACTGGCAATGTCCTGATTTACTGATGGGGGGGGCAGAGAGGTGAAGTTTTCACTGAATCTGTCTGCTAGCAAGTTTTCTATATCTGCAGCATTTGTATTTGTGGTGTCGGCCACCAGTTCTGAACAGATCTGGGTGCTTTCTTTGAGACTGCGGACATATGTGAAGAAGGTCTTATGATTGTCTGTAGTAGATGCGGCCAATTTGGACTCAAAGTTTGCTTTGGAGGATTTCACTAGTGCTCTTATTTGCTTGTTCAGGCTTAGGAGAGATTGCTTCCAATTGGGCACCTGCTCCTTTTGGTCCTGGACAGCAATTTTTTGCTTTTGTTACAGAGTTTACTTATTGCAGATGTCTATCAGACAGGTTTACTCTTCCTTGTGGAGGATGATTTAGTCCTGTTGGGAATTCCTGATTCCATGCATCTATATAAATGAGCATATAGCATATCTCTCAACTGTACTGAATTCCTTGGCATTTACAGGTTTTGAGGTCCAAATATTAGGGTGCCACAAATTCCTGAATGGCCCCATTTATTCCCGAATTTCCTGGCTTTTTTTATTATTTGATCTGAAGTAGGAACTTCATTTGTCAGCAACCTTTGGGATACGGATCCGATCTCGGATCCAAGCTGGCAACTTCTATCACAGCATAGATCCGAGCTCCTAGCTCCTCCCTTTACCCATAATCCCCTACCAACCCTGACTGACCTCAGATCTAGTTTGCCGCTCTTCAAGCAACAGCTAGATTCCAGAGCTCTTGGCCATTTTTGTGAGAAAAGAAACTTTTAATTTTTTTTTATTGTACTCTTTTTGAGCGAGTGTTTGTGTGTGTGTTTAGGTGTTCCTTAGACCTAATTTTACTCTTTTAGCTTGAATTAGCTTAATTTTTTATCTTTTATTTCTCCTCCCTGCCCTCGCTGGTCGCAGTGTGTGTGTGTGTGTAGTGTGTAGGGGCCTAGCGGGTGTGTTTTCTTTTAGTGATGTCGGAGGCCCCTAAAGCCATTTTTTCGAAATGCACCGAGTGTGGTCACAAGCTTTCACCGGCTGATGGCCACACTCGGTGCGTTAGGTGCCTTGGGGTTGAACACCTCTCCTCGGGTTGCGCTATTTGCGCTGCGTTCAACCCCAGGGCACTTAAGGATCGGAGGTCGAAGCTGGTTCTGGCGGGCCTTTTGCCCCCAGACCCGCCTCCGGTACTTCTGTGACCGCTACCCAGTCCTCGGTAGCGGCCACTCCTGCCCCCCTCCCTCTGACCGGGACTCAACCTCCCACTGTGGCTTCGGAGGTGAGGGAGGCCAGGAAAGAGAAGCGGAGGGAGAAGCACCTTAAGCGGCGGGCCAAAGACTCCTCCTCAGCCCCGCCTGCCAAGCGGGCTTCTCCCTCCAGGGTTTCTGGTTCCCCACCTCCTCGGATCCGAACCCCTTTCTTCTCACCGGGAACTGAGGAGGAGGTGACCCGGTCCCCGTCGAGGTCATCGAGGCTGCACTCCAGGCCTGCCTCGGTGGCCTCCTCGAGGTCCACCTTCAATATGTCAGATGCGGACATGGACCGGATGATGAGGAGGTTCATCCAGGCCCAGATGCAGATGGGAGTGCTCTTGCCTCCCCCCCCCCCTCCGGGGAGGAGCTCGACCCCCTTTTTTGCTCTTATCGCTCCTTCTCCGACCGCCTTCCGGGTTCGGAGCTGTCGGAGCCGAGCCGCGTTGGATCCGGGGGTGGGTCGGAGCCGACAGTGCTAGGCACTTCGGCTCCGACGATTCCCTCGAGTTTGTCGGATCCGACCTCTCGGAGCCGTGGGCTGAGCTTCGGATCCGAGGGACTCGGTGTGCTTTCGGCCCCGTCCCGGTCAGAGCGCGCGGGTCCTTCGGATCCAATAGTCTCGGCTCCGGGTCCGATCCCCGCCTCGGATCCGAGTGGGAGTCGGATCTCGGATCCGTCAGAGAGCAGCTCCCCCTCGGCTTTCGCGGTGGTGGAGAGGGTACTGTTGAGTGCATCCAGGCCCCCGGTCCTGGCTTCGGCTCCCCCCTGCACTCCCTCTCAGCTGGTCCTGGCTCCCCTCACCCGGCCTTCGGGGCAGCCTGCCTCAGCACCTCTAGGTGTTCCATTGGAACAGGATATTGCTGGTGAGGACGCCTCGGACAGCCCCCCCGAGGAGGTTCCTCGCAATTCGAAGTGTAAGAGGAGGCACGTGGACTCCCCTGAGTCCCTCACTGAAGATACGGACTTGGATGAAGGGGAAGGCTCCCCAAGGTCACCCCCGGGGATGTCTCCTTTGGAGACATCATGGAAATGCTCAGAATCAGGGGGGGTGGTCTGCCCCCAAGGCTTCCTCCGACGAGTCCATATTCCTAGAGGCGTTCGAGGCAGGGCCATCTACCTCTTGGGTGTCCCCTCCCCCCGACCCCTTGGTGGATCTTATAGCCACTAGGGCTTGGAGGGAGCCGGACACTGTAGAGCCTGTTCCCAAGCGCCCGGATAAAATCTTGAGCCCCCCATCAGAGAGAACCCACTGGAGCAGAGGTCCCCCTGTGGATGCCATGTTGGTGGCTGCAGCCACCAAGAGAGAGTTGGCTCAGGAGAGCCCCATGGTTCACCCGCCGAGCAAGGAGTCTCGCGCGATGGACCGCCTTGAGAAGCAGGCCTTCAGTTCAGCAACCTTCTCCATGAAGGCCCTGAACTACATGGCACACATCATTCGGATGCAGCGGGATCTAATCAAAGAATACGCTGCTTCCCCCCCAGGGTCCATGTCGGAAGGGGACAAGCAACTGTACTCTTCCCGAATGTCCACCCTACATTCTGTTTCCAACACCTCTATGCGGCTTTTGTCTCACGCCACTGAGGGAGCCGCTAGAGCAGGCAGAGTCGGGCTGGTCATGAGGAGGCAAGCCTGGCTCCGACATTGTGACTTCTCGGAACCCTTTAAGGCGTCATTTGCGAATGCCCCTTTTGATGGTTCTGCATTGTTTGGCAAAACCGTTCGCGACACCCTTGTCCAGAGCGAGAAAGACGGGAAAACGTTGTCTGCCATCAGAGTCCGCTTCTCTGCTCCCCAGAGGTCCTTTGCCAAGAACCAAAAGGGTCAGAAGAAGATGTGGTTCCGGAAATCGCATCAATCCCAGTCTGCTCCGGACAACCAGTCCTCTTGTGGCAGAGGAGGACAGGGAGGACGCCACCCTAGAGGCAGAGGGGGTCCCAGGAATTTTGGGTCCAGAGAACCCTTCTCTGAGAGGCCCACGCAGAACCCCTGAGGGGTTACCCGGCTGCTCAACTCTGGAGGCAGTCGGGGGACGTTTTTTGAGGCACCTAGCAATGTGGGAGTCCATAACAACGGATCGCTGGGTGCTTCGTGTTTTATCCAGAGGCTACCAAATTCCCTTTCTTGTAACCCCCAGAATCAGAAGCCTCCCCGATGTACCACCCAATCAGAGGGAGGCGGCTGCTACAGAAATTCAGCAGCTCTTACAAAAAAGAGCCATCCAGCCCGTCCCCCCAGATCAGCTTGGATCAGGGTTTTACTCCAGGTTCTTTCTGGTGCCAAAAAAGACGGGGGACGCAAGGCCCATCCTGGACCTCTCTCTCTTGAACCTGGCGGTACCAAAAGTAAAGTTCTGGATGGTCACACTGCAGTCTGTTCTCCCACTACTGCGGGAGAACGACTGGATGTGCTCAATAGACCTCAAGGATGCGTACTATCATATTCTCGTAGACAGACGCTCCAGGAGGTTTCTCCGCTTCCGGCTGGGAGCCAGCCATTTCCAGTTCAGGGCCCTTCCCTTCGGTCTCACCTCAGCCCCCAGGGTGTTCACCAAGGTCTTGGCAGCGATAGCGGCCCACCTGAGACTCCAGGGAATTCAGGTCTTTCCGTACCTGGACGACTGGCTCCTTACCGCCCCAACAAGGCATCTTCTTTGCTCATGCAGGGATTATTTCCTCAACCTGGCTGCACTCTTAGGGTTGACCATCAACATGGCCAAATCCTCCCTGGCTCCTACACAAGTATTGGATTTCATAGGGGCGAGGTTGGACTCCAGACTGATGCTTGCTTTCTTGACTCCAGATCGGCTTCAGAACCTGAGGTTGCACGTGCAGGCCATCCTTCAACTTCAAGCTTCTTCGGCGGAATTGGTCCTGAGGGCTCTAGGGTCCATGGCGGCAGCAATTCCGCTGCTACCATTGGCCCGGCTGAAAATTAGGGTCATACAGTGGACCCTCCAGGTACAGTGGTCCCTATCTCGCAATCCCCTGTCTCATCCCATTCCCCTAAGCAGGGTTTGCAAAAGGTCGCTCTTGTGGTGGCTCCAGTCCTCCAATCTCCACACGGGACACCCCTTCTCGCTACCTCCGCCAGTCGCCACAGTGACCACGGACGCTTCTCATCTGGGGTGGGGGGGCACTATTCGGGCAGAACAGTCCAAGGCACGTGGAACAACATAGAGACCTCATTGCATATCAATGTCCTGGAGATGAGGGCGGTGCTTTTGACGTTGCAAGCACTTCACAACCCTCTTCCGGTGGGTACGATTGCGGTACAGACGGACAACATGTCAGTTGTCTGGTGCATCAACAAACAGGGGGGAACCAGGTCTTACCCTCTCTGCCGCGAGGCCATGAGAGTGTGGGAATGGGCTATATCCACCAACCGCTTTCTCATCGCAACGCACATTCCGGGACGGTCTAACATTTTAGCGGACAGGCTCAGTCGTACTATCCTGACTCCTTACGAGTGGTCTCTCAATCCTCTAGTGGCAGAGCAAGTATTTGCCCGATGGGGTTGACCTTGTTGCAATCTTTTTGCCTCTCCCTCAAATACCAAATGCAACGATTACTTCGCTCTGATCTCCCCTCCGGGGGAGTCCCCGAGAGACTCTCTAGTTCATGCTTGGCCTCCCGGTCTGCTTCATGCTTACCCGCCTCTGCCCCTGATGTTAAAACTATTGCAGAAAGCCAGTCAGTTGGGAAGCAAGATGATCCTCATTGCCCCATTCTGGCCTCGTCAGACATGGTTCCCTTACCTATGGTCTCACCTGATTTATCCACCCTGGATGCTGGATCCCCTCCCGGATCTCATTTCGCACCCCCTGGGTCTTCCAACTCTGAACCTGGCCAACCTAAAGCTGACGGCTTGGTTGCTCCAGTTCCACTCCTGATAAGGACTCCCGGAATCTCATCACCAGTCAAAGCCATCCTAGTAGCAGCTCACAAGCCCTCCACCAGAAGGGTCTATCGGAGTAAATGGAAACTTTTTCCATTTGGGCAGAGCACCGTCATTTAGATCCCTTTATGGCGCCGGTAGCGTCGGTTCTAGATTTTCTAACTTCTCTCTTTCACCAGGGGGCTAGTTCTTCCACGGTCAAGGTGCAACTTGCAGCAATTTCACACTATCATGTAGGGCAGGAGTCAGGCCCGCTTATTACTTCCAAACTGTGTAAGACCTTTCTTAAGGGTACCTTCCTCCTCAGGCCCCCGGTCAAAGAGGTGGTACCTCCGTGGGATTTATCCTTAGTTTTAAAGGCCTTGACTAGCCCCCCTTTCGAGCCGGTGGCCATTGTTGATCTTAAATACCTCTCTTGGAAAACGGCCTTTTTGGTGGCCATAACTTCAGCCAAGAGGGTCTCGGAACTCCAGGCTCTCTGTGTCAAACCACCGTATTTGGTCTTCCACCCAGGCAGAGTTCACCTCAGGATCAATCCGTCTTTTCTACCTAAGGTATCCTCGGAAGCTAACATTAATCAATCTATTGATCTTCCAGTATTCTTCCCCAACTATCAAAACAAAAGAGAGTATAAGCTGCACTCTTTAGACGTGCACAGACAACTACGTTTTTATACTCATTGAACTACTGGTCATAGGCAATCCGATCAGTTGTTTGTCTCCTTTGCCAAAAACAACTTCGGCAAGTCGGTTTCTAAAGTTACCCTCTCCCGATGGATATCTGGTTGTATTCTCTTAGCATATCAGAGCTCGGGAAGGCCTGCACCTCAGGGAGTCCGTGCTCATTCTACTAGGGCCGTTGCTACATCGGCTGCTTTCAAGGCTAGAGTTTCTCTGGATGACATTTGTTCCGCAGCTACTTGGGCTTCATCTCATACCTTTATCAGCCACTACAAAGTAGATATTGTCTCCCGAGGTAGGGCGTCTTTTGGCTCTGCAGTGCTCCGGAATATCCTTTCATGAAGGCCACCCAAGATTTAGGTAGCTGGGGACTCTGTCCCAAAGGTTGCTGACAAATGAAGTTCCTACTTCAGATTAAGAAGTTATGTACTCACCATAATGTTCCAGCTGAGTAGGTATCTTCATTTGTCTGCAACCATCCCCCCCTCCTTCCCCCTGACCAAAATGATCCTACTTGGGGTTCTTTAGATTAGTTCCCTCTGGGACACAGTATTAGCTGTGCTATGGGGCAAACTTGATCTGAGGTCAGTCAGGGTTGGTAGGGGATTATGGGTAAAGGGAGGAGCTAGGAGCTCGGATCTATGCTGTGATAGAAGTTGCCGGCTCGGATCCGAGATCGGATCCGTATCCCAAAGGTTGCAGACAAATGAAGATACCTACTCAGATGGAATGTTATAGTGAGTACATAACTTCTTATTTCCGCTGATGTCATCACGTGCAGAAGCATGCACAATGACATCAGTTTCATGAGCAGCTTGTTGGAACTGGCTGAGGGCTCAAGGGGTGTGACTGACTGATTTACTTTGTTTATGGGCAGCATGTAGCATGCGTGTGTTGACTGCAGGTCTAGTGTTCCCCCAGCTCCTCCAGGTAAAGCACTTTTAGTTTTAGCTCCAACTCCAAGGTAAAGCACTGTTAACTTTAGGTCCAAAATCACATCCAAACTCTGATAAGAAGCATTTGATTTTGTGTAAGCTAAGCACTTTGAAAGTTGAATTCCTTTCCGTCTTTAGCTGCAATGTTCTTTCTGCATTCTGATTCAGATGGTTGCTGCAGATAAGAATCATTTAAATCTGTGTAAGCACTTTGAAAGAATTACTTTCCAATTTTTATTTGAAGTATTGGAATTATTGTGCATTTGAAGTATTGCTGTGTGTGGAAAAGCATTCTTTAGGTCCAGATAGTTGATTGCGCGCAATTGCCGATGAAAAGCATTTGAATCTGTTTAAGCACTTTGAAAGAATTACTTTCCATTTTTTATTTGAAATAATGGAATTATTGTGCATTTGAAGTATTGCTGTGTGTGTAAAAGCACCGTTAACTTTAGGAGGTCCAAGTAGCTGATCGCGCACAATTGGCGATAAGAAGCATTTGAATCTGTGTAAAGCACTTTGAAAGTTGAATAGCTGCAATGTTATTTCCAGTGCAGATGGTTGCCGATAAGAAGCATTTTGAATATGTGTACATACTTTGAAAGTTGAATTACTATGTTGTAGTGTTGAATTACTTTCCTTGCCGATAAGAAGCAATTGAATCTGTGTAAGCACTTTGAAAGTTGATTTCTGTTTTTAGCTGCAATGTTGTTTCTGGTCTAGATGGTTGCTGATAAGAAGCATTGAATCTCTGTATAAGCAATTGCATTCTGCATTTGAAGTATTGCTCTGTGTGTGCATTGGAATTGCAATTACTGTGCACTTTCCAGTCTTTATTTGAAGGATTGTAATTACTATATGTTAGTTGTGAGCACTTTCCAGTTTGTATTTGAAGTGTGTGCATTCTGCATTTGAAGTATTGCTGTGTGTGTGTGCATTGGAATTACAATTATTGTGCACTTTCCGATTTTTATTTGAAGCATTGGAATTATTATATGTTTAGTTGTGTGCACTTTCCAGTTTTTATTTGAAGTGTGTGCTGAAGTATTGCTCTGTGTGTGCATTGGAATTACAATTATATATATTGTGTGTGTTTGGAAGTAGGCTTTTACGATGGAAATGTTTTGAATTGGGCAGTTTTATCATTAATAGTTCATGCATTTTGTTTCATTGCCTACTAGAAAAACATTGAAACAGTAAATTTAAAATGTGCTTTAAGTCTAACAAGTGTGCTGCTGTATTATACAAGGAATATAATGTAATAAAGTCAGGAAGGTATATCGAAGAACACGTGTATGTTTCTTTGTTTTGTGTGCAAGGGGCCTATGATTTGAAAACAGCCTAAAGGTAATCTTTATCCACCACTGACCATATGCATTTTCTTTGGATGTGGTGTGGGTTTCAATGCTGTTTCAATGAATGTGAGTTTCAAGGGCAGAGAAGTTCATAAGATCATAGGTAGGTACTAGGCTATTGGCCCTAGGGCCTATATAAGCCTAGCCAAAAAGGTACCCTGGGTTTCGCCACCCAAGAAAATTATTTACCTGTGCCCCTGTTGAGCAGAGCCACAGAAGTGATACCTGGGGTGAATTTCATATCTCCCATCCGATCATCAAGTTTTTTCTTGAAGAGTGCTAATGAGGAGCTTTGTTTGATATAGCTAGGTAGTTTGTTCCAGAGTATGGGAAGTTTCTGGGACAGGAATCTATCCCTCCAGCATTTTCTATTTATTGTGGTGACAAGGTTTAGGTTCCTAGCGTATGTAGCTCGAAGGGATTGGGATTTCTTTAAGTGGAGCATGTCCAACAGCTCTGGGTTTGATATAGCTTTGTATGTTAGGCAGAGATCGCCCCTTAGTAGGCGATATGTAATGGAGTAAAGCTAGAGTTTTTTTGCGATGGTCTGCATAGGGTATCTGTTTGAGGCCGGTAATCCTCTTTGTGAGATATTTCTGCGGCTTTTCCAGTTGTTGTAGATGTCTTGTGAAGTACATACCAAAAGGGGCATCCACCTATGTCCCAAGGTCTCTTATCATACTTTTGGTGTTAAGTAGACTACCACCTATGTGATAGTTCATGGGTACATAGCTTTTACCAAAGGGGATGACAATGCACTTTTTGGCATTGAGCTTGGAGCCATGGCTTTGACACCAGGCATCTGTCTCAGTGAGGCCCTTTTGTAGGTTGTCCACATCGTTAGGAGTTTTGATTATGGCTCCTAGTTTGCAGTCATCTACGACCTTTGTTAGCCAAAGACCTTTCGCCTGTTCTCCAGAGAAGTAGATACCAAACAGGAGAGGACCCAGGACTGAACCCTGCGGTACTCCACTTGTCACTGGTCTGAAGTCAGATTTGGAGTCTGCTACTTTCACAGTGTGGGTTTTGTCAGTGAGCCAGTTGGCAACCCATCTTGTGACATAGGAATTTATACCTAGTTTAGTGAGTTTATCTATAATTCCAGAGTGGGGGATGGTGTCAAAAGCCTTGGCGAGATCTAGATAGGCTGTGTGAACCACCTTACAGTTGTCTATGGCTTTGGTGACTGCTTCAAAGAAGTCTGTCAGGTTTAGTAGACTTGATCTGCCTTTTACAAACCTGAACTGGGTGGGGTCCAGAGTTTGGAGATTACCAATGTCTTTGTTTATAAGTTCCATGATGATACATTCCATGGCCTTGTAGACCAGGCTTGTCAGGCCAATGGGGCGGTAGTTCCCAGGGTCGGTGGTGGCTCCCCCTTTGTGCAGTGGGATAACTGTCGCTGTGCACCATTCATTGGGCACAAAGCCTGAGGTGAGGCTATGATTGAACATGGTACTTAGATGGAGTGCCAGTTCGTTCTGTAGTTCTTGTAGAACGCAGCCTGGGATATTGTCAGGTCCCATGGATGCTGTGTTCTTGGCTTTGGAGAGTGCGTTTTTTACCTGTGCAGCTGTAATTACAGGAACTTTGCATTCTTCCGGTATAGAGATGGGCCCTTTAGGGGGTGAGAGGGGGTATCAGTTGGTTCTGTATATTTAGTGCCATTGTGCTGTAACTCAGAGCAGATCTGAGTGTTGCCATTGAGATTCTTGACATAGCTATAGAATGCTTTGTGGTTGTCTTTAGAATAAGTGTCGATTTTGTTTTCGTAATTAGCTTTGGAGTATTTTATGAGGGATCTCAGGTTCTTACTGAGGCTGACCAGGGAGTTCCTCCAATCATAGGATTTTACTCTTTTTTGCAACAGTTTCTTTCTTCTGTTTTAGAGTTTGTTGATGGCAGTGGACCACCAGATTGGCTTCCTTTTTTTGGAGGATAGCATATTGGTTCTGTTAGTTTTAATGATAAGTCTATTTTCATTGTGAGACAGTATTGCTTTGTTTAGCAGATGTCTATTAGTGTTTGTGCATTGTGCTACAAAATGTAAAAATAAAAGTAAAGTAGTATGCACACATTAGTGTTTATGGTAAATGGGGTGAAATAGTCAGGTAAAGGGACATTGGTATGGCTGCAGGAGGACTCTGGAGCCATATTTTGGTTGTCTGTTCTTCAGTTTGCCTTTGAAAGTTGGTATCCCACAATTCCATTGGATTGGGTGGGGTTATGTAATTATGTATGCAACTTTTATGTTAATCAGCGTACAGATTTGTACCTATGTTTCCTGAGCCTTGTCCAGATTTTTGATGTTTCTAGGTTAAGAGGTATGTCGTATAGTGCTTTGGTATAGTTTTGGATAGTTCCTAGAGGGGGAAGGGGGATGTGAAGCTGTTTATACCATCTTTCAGGAGGCTGTAATCAGCTTTGGAGAAGTTTTTCTGTTTGACCCTAGCTAGAGGGGGGGTGTTGGGGAGATAGTGACATAGAAAGTAAAAGCTTTATGGTCGGTTTTACCAGGGAGGATGATACTGTAGGGATGCTGCAGTGGTTACTCATGTTGGTTAATACCAAGTCCAGGATATTATCACATCTTGTGGGGGTATCGACTAGATGTTCCAAAGCATTTGCACTGACAAAATTGAGGAATCTCTGGGCATTTGTGTTCTGGCATGAGTAGTTCTTCCAGTCTGTGTTTGGGGAGTTTAAGTCACCTAGCATCAGGGTAAAGGGTTGAATCTTGATAGATTCAAAGAGGTCCAGATAGGCGGATTGGACATCTTAAGTCAGATTTGGGGGCCGGTAGCTAGCTATGATTTGTATAATTTGTATAGGGGTCTTATCAATGGGTAACTGCACCTCGAGTGTCTCCTGTGCATCATACTGTTTCACCAGCCTGGAGGTGTGTATGTCATTAATATATATTGAAACTCCATCTCCTTTGGCTTTACTGCCCACAGTTTGGGGTCTGAATGTATGGATGGGGTGCTCTCTGCAGCTTTGAAGCAGGTTTCTGTGACTGCACAGATGTCAGCATTTTCCAGGATTAATAATGCCTGCAATGAGTGCAGTTTCATGTTTAGACTCCTAGTGTTTAGCAGCATGACCTTTAATTTGCGTTTTGGTGAAATTTTATGTTGGTAGTTTTAACCTCATCACTTTTCCTAAAAAAGGCACTCTGGGGGAGGCAAAAGCCTTTACCAGAAGCCTGAAGCCTAAGTGAGACAGATGCAGGCCATCTCTGGCAAAGCATCGTAGTCTGTCGATCATATCTTCCCAGGCTGTCAGGTACTGGATCTCCCTGGAATGAAAACAGAAACTAAGGCAATTGTTAAAGTGAGTAATATTGTGTTTGTTTTGATGCATCATTCTGGGTGACAGTAGAATGGTGCTTAAGGCTAGGGACATATCTGCCTGAGACACATATTCAGCGCGTTCAGTCATGTCTCTCTTCATATAGTCCGGGGAGGTACATCTTAAGTCATTCACGCCAACATGTTAGTAGAGATTTAGTAATAAATTATCAGTTAGTTTAGGCCTTTACAGCTGTAGTGTGATTTTTGTATCTTCTTGGTTTAAAAACATCTACCTTTACAGGTTTTTGAGCACCTTTCTTCTCACAGCGTTTCCCACCATCACAGATTATTTTCTTCTGTCAGTGTGGTATTACTTGTAGTTTGTTAGATATATAGATATAGTTATTGTTAGAAATAGTTCTTTGCAGCATGTTTCCTGTTATATCATTACATCTTCCACAGTGTTGTAAAGTGTGTGTGTGTGTGTGTGTGTGTGTGTGTGTCTATATATAATATATATATATATATATATATATATATATATATATATATATATATATATACATACATATATGTACACACACACACACATATATATATATATATATATATATATATATATATATATATATATATATATATATATATATATATGGACATATAGGTATAGTTATGTATAAGAATAGATATTATGTTGTCCCGCCTCACCTTCATTCTTGCTGGTTGGGTTTGGAGCCGATCCTCGCCTCCGACTTGGATGATTTACTATAGCTCGAGACTCACCCCTATTCCAACATGCCTAGCGGTAGCTACCCAGATCTCATTTGCCACTTGCAGCGTCGAGATTGTGACTACTGGGTCAGACTAAGTATTCAGAGTTTTGTCATATATATTGTCATCTTGTCTAGGGATTTACTGTCTTAATTACCTTATTAGAGTGTATATTTATCCATTTATTCTAACGACCTTGTTTTGCTGTTGGTTGTTCTTGGCCGTCGTTTTCTTTCTCAGGACTTGCTTTCCCCTTTGAGCCCGTTTAAATTAGAGGGTTCTTCTTTTTCTTCCCCACCTTTTCAGAGTAGCCGTTTAAGTTAGCGGCTCTCCTATTGGGGGAGTCGGCATTTTACTTAGAGGCTCTCCCCCTTTCTTTTTCTTCTCTTTCCCTTAAAAAAAAAAAAAAGAGAGAGAGAGAGATATCCTTGCTTGGTGTTTTGCTTGCCGTTACAGCCTTGTTAGTAGTGTTAGTTGTTGTGTGTTGCTAGCTGTTACAACCTTGTTTTTCACTTTTGTATTTTTTGTCTAATTATCCATAATGTCTAAAGAGTCGAACCCCTCTGGGTTCGAAAAATGCGAATTGTGTTGCCAAAAAATGTGCCTTACGTACAGGCACATGAGTTTTGTATACTGTTTAGAGCTGTACACCTGCAGGACTCATGCTCTATTTGTCATGCTTTCAGTTCCAGAGTCCTGCAAGAGAGAAAGAACAAGCTAATTTTGCGTGGCCTTCTGAAGAACTCTCAAGATTCTTCGTCTCAGGGTCCTCAGCCAGCTAAATTGTCTGAAAACTCCACTAAGCCATCCTCATCGGTTCTAAGTTCGGAACAATCTAAATCCACTGTCAAACCTTTGGCTCTGTTGGTTCCCAGTGTTGGCTCCGACAAAACTAAGTCTCCGGCGGCTCCATCTGTGTCCTCGGAGCCATTCCGGACCCATAAGAGAACAAGGAGTCTATATGCTCTGCTCCACAATCTCCTTTGCTGCAACCTGGAGCTAGCGGTCACTGGTCCTCTTCGTACTCCTCTCGGTCCTCCAGGCTTTCGGAACATGACGTGGCGAGAGTAGGTCAATAGGCTCCTCAAGTCACAGGCACTTGCTAAATTACTATCGACCCCAGCCCATAAGGAATTAGCTCCTTTGGCCCATCCAACTTTTCCATCGGTTCCTCCTCTGACTCTCTTGAGCTCAGAGCCGAAGTGCATGGAGGTCGTGGTGGTGGAACTGTTGGCACCAGTTACTTCAACTTTATCAGTTCCGACACCTGCTCCGATCTCCTCGATGTCTCAGTCCATCGAGGTATCTGGGCACTGAAGCTGTCTCTCCAGCTCCGAGGGGGGAAGTGGCATCGGACCCTTGTACAACCCTGCTCTCCCTCTCAGAGCTTCAGTGCAGTTGAGCTCGGCTCCCACATTGGCCTCAGAGCCGTCGCTGTTGGTTCACAGGAGATCTCCAGGCTCTTCACAGCCGGGGGCTCCTTCGACCCGGGACCGTGGCACCTTCGAGGTGATGAGGAGCGTGCTGTCTCATGAGACTGCTCCACTCTCCACCTTCAGCTCCACTGGCTCCTTCTCCCTCGATGCCTGTGCCTGCCTTTGACCCTCCTCCTGCCTCCAAGTATAGGGAACCTGTGACCCAGGACACCCCACTGGGTGACCCCACCTCTTCTGAAACCTCCCTCGAACACTCGGAGGAGGTTCCTCAGAAGAAAAGATGTAAGAGGAAGCATCTGAACTCCCCTGAGTCCATCACTTCACATACAGACTTGGATGAATTGGAAGGGTCCCTACGATCCCCCTCTGTGGATGTTTATTTTGGGACATCTTGGAAATCCTTAGACAGAGGGGTGGCTGGAAGTCCCTAGCTCCTTCTGAGGATGAGTCTGTCTACCCGGATGCATTCGGTTCCCGACCCTCCACCTCTTGAGTGTCTCCGCCTTTTGACCCGCTTTTGTCTGTAGGGAGTCGAAAGGTGTGGAGCGCTCCAGAGACCATGGAACCAGTTCAGAGGAGTCCAAATAAATTTATAACTGCACCCGAGCAAATCCTTCCTTTCCAAAGAGGTTCCTTTTGATGCCTTGGTGGTGGCAGCAGCCACCAAGAAGGAACTTGTGGAAACTTCTTCATCTGTCCATCCGCCGAACAAGGAGTCCCATACGATGGACAGGTATGGGAAGCATATGTTCTCTTCAGCAACCTTTACTCTCAGGTCACTGAATTGCTTGTCACACTTCACATGACTTCAGAGGGATCTCCTAAAGGAGTTAGGAGATACCCTGCAGGATCCTACAGCTGAGGGAGTTGCGAACAGGGCGGCTTCCCAGCTTGTGACCTTGACTTCAGTGGTTAACTCCTCCATGAGGCTCATTTCTTATGCGGCAGATGGAGCGAGTAGGGCAGCAGGTACCGGACTTGCTTTGCAGAGACACTGCTGGATGCGCCTTTGTCAGTTTGTGGAACCTTTCAAGTCTTCCTTTACCAATACCCCCTTTGATGGCTTGTCCTTGTTTGGGCCTCAGGTAAAAGAGACTTTCACCAGGTGTGAACAGGATGGCAAGACTCACTCTGCCGTAGGAGTCCAGTTTTCCACTCCATCTAGCCCTTATCCTAAAGGTCAGAAGAGTGGAAAGATGTGGTTTTGAAAATCCCAGGGAGCTTCATCTGACACACGTGGAGATTTTTCCCCCAATGGCAGAAGGGGGAAACAACAATGGAAGACGCCGACCTTGCAGCAGAGGGCGTCTGCAACAGCAAGGCAACAGAGATATGTTCTCTGTTAGGCCCTTCCAGCAATCCTGAAGGGAGGCCCGACTGTCTGCCTCTGGAGGCAGTCGGGGGAAGACTAACATTGTACCCAGCAGTCTGGCAAACTATCATGAAAGAAGCATGGGTACTGTCAATAATATCCAGGATTTACAAAATTCCCTTTTCCCAGTTACCCCCTCAAGAGAAAAACATTCTATCCCAGATGTTTCACCCAGTCTTCGGGATAAAGCAATCCTAGAGGTACAAAGATTGCTAGAAAAAGGAGCCATCCAAGAAGTCCTTGCAGACCAAATGGAATCCGGAACTTACTCAAGGTTCTTTTTAGTTCCAAAAAAGACAGGGGACTGGAAACCAATTTTGGCTCTCAGCAAGTTAAACAAATCTGTAAAAAAGATGAAGTTCCGGATGGTAACACTGCAGTCCATTCTTCCCTTCTTGGTCAGGACAATTGGATGTGCTCCATCGATCTCCAGGATGCGTACTACCGCATAAAAATGGACAGGCAATCTAGGAGATTCCTACGCTTCCGGCTGGGAGACAGTCATTATCAGTTCAGGGCTCTGCCCTTTGGTCTCACCACAGCCCCCAGGGTGTTCACCAAGTGTAAGGCAGTGGTCACGGCTCACCTGAGACGTCTAGGATTCCAGGTGTTTCCATATCTAGATGACTGGCTCCTCACTGCCACCACTGAGCATCAACTAACCAAAGCATGGGACTACACAATTCAGACTTGTTCCCAGCTAGGCATTACAATAAACTACGAAAAGTCTGCCTTGTTGCCTTGTCAGTCTATTACCTTCATGGGGCAGACTTAGATATAAGACACATGATAGTAAAGTTGCCTCAAGACAGGGTATCAGCCATTTGTCAGCAAGTTTCGTTTCTCATAAAAAAGATGAGAGTTCAGGCAAGAGAAGTATTGCAAGTCTTGGGCTCAATGGCCGCAACAATTACTCTAGTTCCTATGGCTCACTTCCACATGAGGATTCTGCAGTGGCTTCTCTTCGCTCATTGGTCTTTCCAGGATTTACCAATTTCACACATGATTTTGATCACGGAATCTTGCAAAAAGAACTTAGTATGGTGGCTTGTCTCCCCCCAGGTGACTCTGGGCAAACCCTTTCTAGGCCCTTATCCAGTAGCCACAGTGACCATGGATGCCTCCCAGATTTGGGGGGGGGGGCATTATCTGGGATAGACTGTCCAAGGAATGTGGCAACCTCACGAGTACGATTTGCACATCAATGTTCTAGAGATGGAAGCGGTCCTTCTGGCGTTGCAAGTACTTCAAGACACTCTACCTCCCAGGACCATTGCAATTCAGACAGACAATATGTCAGTGGTATGGTACATCAACAAGCAGGGCGGGACCAGATCTTACCCCTTGTGTCGGGAGGCCTTTCTAGTATGGCAATGGGCGATGTCTTCCCAATGTTTTCTGATTGTGATGCACATTCCCGGGAAATCCAACGTGATAGCGGACAGGCTCAGCAGGGCTATCCTCATGCCTCACGAGTGGTCCCTGAAGCAAGAAGTTGTGATTTGATTTTTCACAAATGGGACCAGCCATGCTGCGATCTTTTTGCCACTCCCCTCAACACCAAATGGAGCAGCCTCTTTGCCCTAGTCCCTCCACCGGGACAGTCACCCAAAGATGCACTTGTTCACGACTGGCCTCCGGGACTACTCTATGCCTTTCCTCCTTTCCCTCTAATCCCAAAGGTACTTCAGAAAGCAAAGTCTCTGGATTGCAAACTCATCCTTATTGCTCCTTACTGGCCTTGTCAGATATGGTTTCTGTTTCTCCGCCATCATCTTCAAGTGGAGTCTTGGATACTGGACCCAGTTCCGGACCTCCTGATGCATCAGTCAGGCAGGCTCCATACCTCCCTCCAAACTCTCAAGCTGACTGCTTGGTTTCTTCACTTCCAGTCTTAGCCAGGCTCCCCAACATTTCCCCGGCAGTACAGCATATCCAAGTGTCCTCTCACAAGCCCACTACCAGGGAGATTTACGCTAGCAAATGGAAGAGGTTCTCTTATTGGGCGAAGAATAATGATATTGATCCCTTCACTGCTCCTGTTTACAAGATTCTTGATTTCATGGCCGAAACCTTTATACGAGGGGCAGCTGCAGCTACTATTAGAGTCCAACTAGCTGCCATCTCCAATTTTCATGTAGGAGAGTTGGGTTCTAACATCATGTCCCATAAGTTGTGTAGAGCATTCTTACGAGGTACAACTCTTTTATGGCCCCCGGTAAGAGAACCCCCCCCCCCTCCCCGGGACCTAAACTTAGTTTTAGCTTCTCTGGTTCTTCCACCCTTTGAACTAGCAGCATCTTGCCCCCTGAAATTTCTATCCTGGAAAACCCTTTTCTTGGTTGCCATCACCTCAGCTAAATGGGTTTCTGAATTACACACTTTATCTATTTGCCCGCCGTATCTCATTTTTCACAAAGATAGAGTCTCTCTTAGAACCAATCCTTCCTTCTTGCCAAAGGTATGTTCAAAGTATAATTTAAATCAGTCCATTGAGCTTCCTGTATTCTTCCCCAATTATGGCAACAAGGCAGAGTATAGACTCCACAAACTGGATGTTCATAGACAATTACGTTTTTTATTTACACAGGACCAAAGACCTTAGAAAATCGTATCAATTGTTTGTATCCTTTGCTGACAATAAAGAAGGTTCTCCAGTTTCAAAAGTGACCTTATCAAAGTGACTGTTAGACACAATCAGTTATTCTTATGATCTGCATAAAAAGAAGCTTCCAGGGAGGGCCAGAGGACACTCAACTAGGGCCTTAGCTATCTCTGTTGCCTTCCAAGCCAAATTGCCTTTAGATTCAATCTGTGCAGTAGCAACATGGGCAAATCCTCATACCATTATCACTCATTACAAACTGGATGTGGTCTCCCAGAACAGGGCATCCTTTTGTTCCACAGTCTTGAAGAGTTTTTTCCATTGAGCTACCGAAGAACCAGGTGGTGGGGACAGGGTCCCAACCAGCAAGAATGAAGGTGAGATGGGACAACATAACACAAAGAAGTTATGTACCTACCATAATGTTCCGTGTTTGTTGTCCTTCATCTCGCCCTCCTTCTTGCATCCCCCCCTCCTTCCCTCTTCCTGGAGGATCAAGAGGAATTCCTTCATTGGTTACACTGGCTGAGTTTCCTGTTGGCATACCAGGTTAGTTAAACATGCCTTGTTTTTTCTCTTTCCTTCCTAACCTTAAATGTGTAAGAGCTTAGTAAAATTTGCATTTACTATGATTGTCTAGTGTGAGCTATTACAAACGAGATCTGTATAGCTACCGGTAGGCATTTTGGGATAGGGGTTAGCCTCAAGGCAGTATAAGCTCTCGAGCTATAGTAAATCAGCTGAGTCGGAGCCGATTATCAGCTCCAAACCCAACCAGCACGAAGGAAGATGAGATGAAGGACAACAAACATAGAACTTTTTGGTAGATACATAACTTCTTTTTCAATATAGTGTGTTCTTCTGTTAGAGCGTTTAATTTTTCATAGTGTTGTTGAGTGTTGTGTATTGTGCTTATTGCTTCTGTTTTGGATCTTGTTGTTTGGCCCAACGTCTTCATGGAGAAAGTGTTCCTTGTGCAACCACAAAATCCTACCACAAGACCTACATAATCAGTGTGTTGTCTGCCTGGGTGTTCTCAATATTATGTTGGACTTTGAATTTTGTAAAGGGTTTGGGCCTGTTGCTAGAACTTTCATGCATGTCCCACCAAACACAGATCTACCTAGAGACTGTTTTCTAGTCTTGCCTCCTCCTACTCTTCAAGCACCCAGTGGTCAGAAGCTAACCATAAGTCTCAATCCCAGTACTTCACAACAGCTTTGTTCCTCTGAGGAGTCAATCAAAGCCACTCCTGACATACCAAAAAAGAGGCTGTGCAAATTAATGCACCTGAACTCCTCTTGATGATTCATTTGCATGTTTTCACACGACAATTTTACAATGGCTTCTACAAGCCAAATAGTGCCAATGGTGACACTCTCTATCCAAGACCATCATTATCAGAGAATCTTTCAAGTGATGGCTTAAGTCATCTCTGATATCAACAGGGAAGCGTTTGTGACACCAGTCCCACTAACTATGGTGACCATGGATGCATCCTTTCTAGGGTGGGGCCACTATGAAGGGAAGATGGTCCAAGGTCAGTAGTCCAAATTAGTTGCCATGTTCACATAAATGTCTTGGAATTGAGGGGCATCCTCCTTGTGTTGCAGAATCCTCAGTTCCAACTTCTCCAGGGTGTAATTTTCCATCCAAACAGACAATACGACTGTAGTTTGGTACATCAACAAAGCAAGGAGGAACTAGGTCGTACCTCTTATGATAGAAAGCAGGAAGAGTATGGTAGTGGGCAATGGACACAAACTGCTTTCTGGTTACAACACCCATCCCTGAGTTTCCAGTTGCTTTGTGGACTGGCACAGCAGGTCAATCCTCTCCACTCACGAGTAGCCCCTCAATCCAACAGTAACCAGTCAGATTTTGCTTTGTTGGTGCTTTCCTTGCTGCAGTCTGTTTGCTTCTCCTCTAAACAACAAGTGCACCAAATTCTTTGCCCTGATTGCCCCACTGGGACCATCACCAAGGGATGCTCTGTCTCACTAATAGTCTCTGGGGCTACTTTATGCTTGTCCACCTCTTTCATGTTCATTCAGAAAGCCATAAGGTGCAAGGCAGCAGTCATCCTCATAGCTCCCTTTTGTTCCAGACAAATCTGATTACCTCTTCTGAAACATCATCTACAGAAGTCCCCTTGGCATCTGAATCATAATCTGGAATTAGTCACTCATCCCTCCAGCAAACCTGTCCTGGATATCCTGAATCTAAAGCTAACTGCTTGGTTCTCCAGTTATGATGATGGCCAGAGATCATTATCTCACTGAGGAAGTAGTCAAAATCCTTACGGCTTCACAGAAAGACTCTACACATAAATGCTATTGGAAGTAAATGGAAATGTTTTGCTATATAGGCTGATAGCCAAAACATTGACTCTTTTCTGCTTCTGTTTCAAACATTTTCTGATTCTTAAGAGTCCATCTTTTAATCTGGATCCAGTTACTCCACCATGAAACTGCAACTAGCAGCGATCTCTAATTTTTATGTTGGCTTTGAAGATCATTTTCTCAGTTCAGCTGAAATTCACTTTCTAACAATCACTGTTGTTAGTAGCCAGCTAGCAGCTATCTCTCATTGTCATGTTGGCTTTGAATATCATTTACTCAGTTCAACTGAAATTCCCTTTCTAAAAATCACTGTTGTTAGTAGCTATCACATCAGCCAGGACAGTCTCAGAGCTGCAGGCTTTATCATCATTCTCACCTCACATTGTTTTCCACAAAGATAAATTTTCTCAGGATGAATCCTTCCTTCATTCCCAAAGTAGCTACTGAAATAAATTTGTTCTATCCACTACATTTACCTGTTTTCTTTCCAAAGTATTCTAATAGAGGCAGACATTTTGCATATCCTAGAATGTTCATGGACAGCTATGTTTCTGCCTTCATGGAAGCAAACCATTCAGGAAGATTAACCTTTGCTCCTAATGAATTGGGGTAGAAGGCATTCAAAGCTTTCCTCTGTAGATGTTTTTTCATGTTGTATCACATTTATTTATGCTAACCAGAAAAAGCCCTTGCCAGGTAAATATAAGGCACATTCCACAAGAGCCGTTGTAACTTCTATTGTCTTCTTTGATTAATGATATTTCTGATGCTGCTTCTTGGTCTTCCATGCATACCTTTATTATCCATTAAAAGTTAGATTGTCACTCTAGAGCCCAAGCTTCTTTTGGCTGTATCATTCTAAAAGGTCTCCTTCATGAGGCCATCCAGGAAAGTTTGTAGCTGGGAATTCTGACCCACTTCAGATTATTTATTTATTTAAGTTTAATGACCGGGGAAGTCCACTGGGCCAAGAAGAGCCTGTTTTCAGTGGAGGCCCTGGGAGAAAAGCTGCACAATAATTGCAAGTTACATTTCACGTGTTACAAAAGGACATAGTACATACAGCTAATTAAACATTTATAGATAAGCTCCATGATATTTGCAATTGGCTTGTCACAATGTTTCAAAAATGAAAATACATAATTCAATACAGAAATTTCAACATTTACATAAAGTGAATATTTTTGTTATAAACTCAATTGTAGGTTTAGCATTTCAAAATATATAGCTACTAGCTATTAGTAGGTTAAAAAATATTATGCATGGAGAGGGTAATAGTATATTTGAGAGTGGAGAGTATAGCACAATAGATGTTAGAGAGAAAGTTAGTTTTTAGTAGGGGAGGGATTGTTTTGGGTGGGATGAATTAATAGTAGTGGAAGTTGGATGAGTCAGTGCAAGGTGGATTAGATGGACTGAGTGAGCAGGATATGAAAGTTATGTACTGATCATAATGATAGATCCTTTCATTCATGCCCATCCAATAAGACAACTCTCCCACCATCCCCATCTTTCTCTTTAAAGATTTGAAGGATTGTTTGATTCTCCAAAGGATTCTGTTTCTTGTTAGTATCTCACAGGTAGTTCTTAGGCATCAACTGAGATCTGAGGTAAATAGGGGGACAAGTGCATTATGGGAGAGAAAATTCTTCACAGGCTTGAGACGCGAGCACTGATGCTGCTGGCTTGGATCCTACAGACAGCCACATTATATCGGATGGACATGAATATATGTATATACTAAGTATATAACTTTTATTTCACTTAAATTGTCCTTAGTATATACCTTCATCAGATGTGTTAAGCCTGGGGAAGTTCTTTATAGACAAGAGGCCAGGCAGTCTATTCTTTTCTGCTTGTCTGTCTGTCCCAATATATGCATTCAGGTCATCCATTATCAACACCTCTTTGCGTTGTCCTGTTTTATTATCTAGTAGGTCCTACAACTGCTGTCAGAATGCACTCTTTCCTCACTATGACAACCCTGCTGTGGGACATAGGCTGATATTATGAATATTGCGCTATCATTAGATTGTCATGAGTCTGTCACTAATTCTGATGACATCCCTCATTGCTTTCTGAAGCCTCTTCCATTCCACAATTCCCACCCCATTTCTTGCCTGTCCTCCTCCTGAGTAGTAGACTCTGGATCCCAAGTCAAGTGGCTTTGCTGCACTGCCCTTCCATCTTGTCTCCTGGATACATAGGATGTCCAGCCTCCTCCTTACCATCATGACATCCACTTCCAAGTTCCATCTTGTCAGTGAACCTACACTGAGTGTAGCAATTCATGTTTGGCAGGTTGACTGATTTTACATTCAGCTGTTGCTCAACAGAGCTGTCCCAGGTAACCCAAGCTGGGCAACTGGACACCAGCCAGCCAGTAGCTTATTAGCCCAGGGCTTTTGGGCTTTATGGCAGGTACACACTGGCTAATAGGGGAACATACATTGTTCCCATTGTTAGCTTGGGTCCTTGGCATAAGTTGGAGTAGGCCAGGTCTTCAACCCACTTAACACCATCAAATATCCTTGCTCATTTGGCAATATTAGTCAACATGACTGAATCACGTAGAGCCATATTTTAGTCCATTTAGTGGCTAGCCCTGCCATGACAAAGTCTGTGATCCATGTCCTACTATCTTGAGAATACTACACAACACAGTACATGCCTAAAGCAGTTTGTTTGTACAACTCTACCCCATATAGAACACCATGTGAGTCTGTGCTGCTGCCCAAAGCTCCATTCATGGGTGAGTTTCAGATGGAAATATTCAGCATGTTTTTCGACGGTGGGACAAACCCCACAGAGACAAAGGGAGAACATGCAAACTTCAAACAGATATTGGTCAGAGGTCAGGGTTGAACCTTGTACCTTATGCATGGGAGATGAAGACCTTAACCATTAAGCCAACTGGCAAAGTAGCTGCCAACAGTTGAATCATCATCATTATCATCATCCTTCCCATTTTCTACATGGGGTCAGGGTGTTGTGTTAACTGTTGCCATCTCTCTCAATTCAATGTCACACTCCCTGCCTTCTTCGACGCTCATGCCTGACTATCGCAGATCTTCCCTCATACAATCCATCCACCTGTTTGCTAGACATCCTCATTTCTTCTTACCTTCTTCCTGTTTGTCCCAAATCTTCTTCACCAGATTGTCTTCTGCTTTTCTGCATGGGTGCCCGAACCACCGTAATCTGTTCTGTTTGATCTTTTCTTCAGTTGGAGCTATTTTGGATTCTGCTGTGTGCATCCTACCACCCTTTTCAGACACTTCATTTTCATCACCTCCAGCTTTCTCATCTGCTCTGCCTTTACTGCCCAGGTTTCTGTGCCATACAGTAGAACTGGTTGCACCACTGTTTTCTACACCCTACTTTCAGCTTCTTTGACATTCTTCTGTCATACACTACTCCTAACACTCTATGCCAGTTGGCTGCAGACCGTCTGATTCTAGCTTTGACCTCTTCATTCAAATTTCCCTTCTCCTCAACCATCCCTCCCAGATACTTGAAGCTATTAACCTGTTCCACTATCTTTCCTTCTATATCAATTCTCAGCTTATTCTGATTTACACAATTTGCTGGCATTACCAGTCTTATCTGTACTCAGTTTCATCTCATATGCCTTCAGTTTTGCATTCCATTCCCCTATTCTTTGCTGAAGTTCTTGCTCAGAGTCTGATTGTAAAGACACATAGTCTGTGTACAGTATCTTTGTTGAGCTCTTCCATCCAACCCGTTTGGTAATGTAATTTATCACCAATATGAACAGCAGTGGGCCCAAAGCTGAACCCTGATGCACATCCACTCCCACTGGAAACCTCTCTGTGAAACCGAACATTGTTTGTACTTGAGTCACTGGGTCCTTGTACATAGCTTGCACTAATTCTACCAAGGTTTCTGGGACTTAGAACTACAGCAGTACTGCCCAAATCAGCTTTTTTGGGACCTTGTCATATGCTTTCTCCAAGTCTAGGACTACCCAGTTGGACTTTTTCCTCATCTCTAGCTTCTTCTGAACAATTTGTCTCACTGCAAACATTGGGTCTGTTGTGCTGCACCCTGATCTGAATCTGAACTGATTATTTCCCATCTTACTTTTTACTGTTCTCCTGTCCAGAACTTTCATGCAGTGTAACAGGAGTTTGATGCCTCTGTACAACCCACAGTTGTGGATGTTCTCTATGTTCTTGTATACTGGCATGAGTATGCTTATTCTCCAGTCATCTGGGATATGCCTTTCTCTCCACATTTCTATGAGTATCCTCAGAAGCCATTTCTCCCATATCTCACCCAGCATCGTTATCATACATGCTATGACCTCATCTGAGCCTGCTGCTTTCCCTGACTTCATTTTCCTTAGTACTATTCTTACTTCTTCTATGGCGAGCTCCTCTTCTTCTCTTATTGTAGGCTGTGCCTGAGGCAGTACAGCTTTTTTGGGGTTTACTTCATTCAGAAGCTGCTGCAAGTACTCCTTCCATCTGCCTCTGATGTCCTGTGAACTGGTGAGAAGGTTGTTGCAGGCATCCCTTATAAAGGGTGTCCGAATGCCTTCTTTATTTTTCTGTCTTTGTCTTGCAACCCAATATAGTTTCTTTGTGCCACCTACTGAGTCATTTTCCGGAAGCTGGTAGAGTGCCTCTGATGCCCTGTTCTTTGGTATTGCAACTCCTTTCTTAGCTTCTTTGTTAGGCAGCCAGTATTTCTACCTAGCCTGATCCGTCTTTTCTATCTCACACTTTTTCTTTCTTTTTTTTTTTTTTTTTGATGACTTCCCGGACTTCTGCAGTCCACCAGCTTTCATTATGTACATTATTTTCATACCTGACTTGGTTACATTTCTGTTCTGTAGTTCTAACACATGCTGTGTTGAGGTGCTGCTATTCTTCTTTAACTCCACCTATTTCCTCCTCTTCATGTGGTGCTAGACCCCTGAGTAATTCCTTGAACTGTTGTGCTTTCTCTCCAGTTAACTTCCAGGTCTTCTGCCTGATCTCTGTTGGTCTTAGAGCCTTCTGGCCAGTGCTTACAGCTGATTGTGGCAAGCAGTAGATGTTATGTTGTCCTATCTCGCCTTCATTCTTACTGGTTGGGTTCGGAACTGATCCTTGGTTCCGACTCAGCCATATAATAAAGCTCAAGGTCTTCCACTGGCTCATGGCTGTATCCCTATCCCATCATGCTCTAGTGAAGCTCCCCAGATCTTCTTTGCTGCTAAACAGCTTGGGTGCTTCCATTTGGCTCAGGCTAAGTGATAAAACTTTTACTCACTATATTGAGAATTTTCTTCTTCTTCCTATTGTAAATTTAGTGATTAGTGTTTCCTTACCTTTCTAGTTAGTTTAGGAAAGTTCATTGCTGTGCTTTTTGCTTCAGGCTGTTGTTTTCCATTAGGCCTTTGTTCATTCCCTATCCCGGTTTAAAACTTATATCCTATAAGCCCGTTTTTTCTGTTGTTTTTGTTTATATTTAGAGTGGATAAATAGTTAAAAAAAAAAGAGAGAGAAAAGGCTTCAGTCCATTTAAGTTAGAGGGCTGCCGCTGCCCATTTTAGTTAAGAGGGCTTTCTTATTTCTTCCTCTTCCTTGTTTTTAGAGCAGATTCATTTAAATTAGACAGCTGCTCTTGTTTGTTGTCAGTGTTTTTCTTTGTTGAAGTGTACGCTGTTTAAAAAAAAGTTATTTATATATATATATATATATATATATATATATAAAACCTTTTCATAGTGTGTTTGATAGAGTGTTAACTTTGTTGTTTTTGTTAACTTGCTAGTTGTGGTGGACAGTGTTTTTCAGTATGCCCAAGGAACATAAGGAAACTAAGCCTTCTGGCTTCAAAAAATGTGGTAAATGCAGCCAAAAGATGTCTTTGACTAATTTGCATACTGTATGAGTCTACTGCCTGGGATCAGTATATCTTCAATAGTCATGTTCAGTATGTCATTCATTTAGCTCCAGAGTACTGCTAGAAAGGAGAAACAAACTGATAGTGAGAGGCTTACTGAAGACCCCCTTCCAAGAAACTCTAGAAGAAGGTCCGGGCACTTCAAGATCATCAAAATCATCATCAGCAAACTCTGACAAATCCATCAAGAGATCTTCTCCCTTTTCAGGATAATTGGAGCCAGTTAAAAAAATTAAGCCAAGTTGTATCTCTGATTCAGACAACTACTGAACCGACAAAAATCTACTTCATCAGCGCCAGCTGTTTTGGTGCCAGTGGAGTTCGAATTAAGGAGCTGGTTCCTAGAATTGGAGCCGGTTACTCCAGTTCTAAGGTCCCCTGTTCTGCAGATGATTGGACCTCCTACTCTCTGCTCTAAGTCCTCCAGGAGTCTTTCAGATGATGATGTGGATACAGTTGTGCGAAGACTTTTAAGGACACTGGTGCTGGCCAAACTCCTCTTGGCTCCAACCTAGAGGGATTCAGAGCTGGTCAAGTTTTTCCCATTGACATGGATTCCTCCTCTGAGCCGACCCAGGTCCTTGGAGCCTGAATACCTGGAACCAATTGTTGTGGAACTGTCTGTGCCGAAACCTATCCTGGGATCTTTGGGCCCAACATCTGCTCCGACATCCTCGGTTCCATCTGAGGAGTCTAGGAGCTGACGCTCTCCAGATGAGTCCAGAGAGGGGAGTCGGATTGCACATTTGTCAGTTTCAAACTTATCTCTTGAGGCTTCAGCTCGGATGAGCTTGGCTGCTATATCAGCTTTGGAGCCAACCCTCTTGGTTCTGGGGATCTCTTCTGGCTCTTCAGAGCTGGAGGTGTCCCCAAATCAGGGGAGGGGGGCTTTCAAGCTGATGAGCAGAGTGCTGTCTCCGCAGACAGCTCTACTCAAATGTTCTGACATTCCTCCCCCTAAAGCACCAGCGTCTGTCTCTGCACCACACCATCCACAGACCAGCGGAGACCCTCGGCCTCAGGGTATCCCATCAGGTGAACCCCTCTCTTCCGAAACCTCTCCAGAATACCCTTCTGAAGAGTTCCCTCGTAAGAGAGACTACAAGAGGAAGCATTTAGACTCCCCAGAGGAGTCAGTCACCTCTGACATAGACCTTGATGCGTCGGAAGGGTTCCCACAGTTGCCCTCTGACTGAGGATGTCTTCTTTGCAGACATCCTAGAAATCTTTAAGCAGAGAGGTGGCTGGAAGCCCATCAACCCTTCTGATGAGGAGTCTGTTTACCTGAAGGCCTTTGGGTCTCACCCTTCAGCCACTTGGGTGTCTCCTCTTTTCGATGAACTGATGGAACTAGTTAGTCAAAAAGTGTGGGAGTCTCCAGATGCAGTGGAGCCTGTCCCTCGGAGGCCAAATAAGTTCATCACAGCGCCTTCTGAAAAAGAATTCCTGACTAAGGGTGTCCCTGTAGATGCTATGTTGGTGGCAGCAGTCACCAAAAAGGAACTTTCTGAAACATCCTCGTCTGTCCATCTGCCAAACAAGGAGTCTCATACAATGGACAGATACAGGAAGCACACGTTTTCTTCAGCGACATTTGCGCTCAGATCGCTGAATCATCTGACGCATTTTACAAGGCTACAAAGACATCTCCTGAAGGAGCTAGGAGATACTCTCCAAGGTACAGTAGCTGCAGGGGTATTAGACAAGGTTTTCTCTCAGCTCTCCACCTTAAACTCTGTGGTCAACTCCTCCATGAGGCTCATATCTTGTGCAGCAGATGGAGCGAGCAGAGCAGCGGGTTCAGGGATTTCCCTAAGAAGACATTCCTGGATGCGCTTGTGTGACTTTGCGGAACCTTTTAAATCTTATTTTATTAACGCCCCTTTCGATGGCTCGTCTTTGTTCGGGCCAAAAGTCAAGGGCACACTAACCAGGTGTGAACAAGAAGGGAAAACTCTCTGCTGTCAGAGTCTGTTTTTCCATACCTTCTAGACCTTATCCAAAAGGCCAGAAGGGAGAAAAGATGTGGTTCCATAAATCCCAGACAGCTTTTCAGGACACACATGGTGACTCTTCCCCTAGAGGCAGAGGGGGAAGTACGAATGGAAGACGTCATCCACATTGCAGAGGGGGTCCGCAAAATCAGGGTGACAGGGATTCTTTCCGTGGTAGGCCCTTTCAATGCTCCTGAAAGGAGGCCCATCTGTCCATCTCTGGAGGTAGTCGGGGGGCCGATTATCTTTGTACCTAGAAGCCTGGCTGGAAATAACACCAGACAAGTGGGTACAAATTATTATATCCAGAGGCTACTCCATACATTTTCCCTTCCCATCCCAAACATAAAAACACCCCAGACGTTCCACCCAGTCAAAGGGATCAAGAAACTCTAGAAATTCTAAAGTTGCTAGACAAAAGAGTCACCCAAAGATTTCCCACAGACCAAATAGGATCCGGAACTTACTCAAGATTATTTTTAGTGCCAAGAAGAACAGAGGACTGGAGGCCCATTTTGAATCTCAACAAATTAAACTAATCAGTAAAAAAGACTAAGTTCCAGATGGTAACACTGCAGTTGATCCTTCTCTTTATGGGAAAAAACAACTGGATGTGCTCTATAGACCTCCAGGATGCGTACTGCCACAAAAAGATGGACAGGCCATCCAGTTGTCATCTGCGATTCTGGCTGGGAGCCAGTCATTACCAGTTTCCAGCTCTGCTCTTTGGTCTCACCACAGCCCCCAGAATGTTCACCAAGTGTATGGCAGCAGTCATGGCTCACCTGAGATGTCCAGGATTCCAAGTGCTTCTGTATCTAGACGACTGGCTCCTAACTGCCACCACCAAGCATCTATTACTGGAAACAAGAGACACCATGTTCTCTCTCTGCTCTCACCTAGGGATCACAGTAAATTACAAAAAATCTGCCTTGTTGCCATCTCAGTGTACCATGTTTATAGGAGCAGATTTAGACACAATAAACATGATGGCAAAACTTCTTACAGAAAGAGTTTTAGTTGTGAGACAGCAAGTCTCCAACCTTCTCTCCTAGACGAGATTAGAGGCGAGAACAGTCTTAAACATCTTGGGAACCATGGCGGCAATGATAAGTTTAATTCCATTAGCACGCATGCACATGAGAATTCTGCAGTGGATACTATTCACTCAGTGGTCATTGCAGGAACTACCTATGTCTCACCAAGTTCTGTTAACAGAGTCCTGCAAAAAGGACCTTCACTGGTGGCTTCACTCCAATCATGTGACATCAGGTCAACCACTTTCTTCCTCCACAGCCTGTGGCCACAGTGACCACAGATGCCTCCCAGATAGGGTGGGGAGGCATTATCTGTGAAGGACAGTCCAAGGCACTTGGCGGGATCACGAGGCCCATTTGCACATCAGTATCCTAGAGATGAGAGTAGTGCTTTTGACATTGCAGGCACTTCAGGACTCTCTCCCACTGGGAACAATTGCAATACAGTCAGACATGTTGGTTATCTGGTAGATAAACAAACAAGGAGGGACTAAGTCTTATCCCCTTTGTCGAGAGGCCCTGAGATTATGGCAGTGGTAGATCTTCTCCCAATGATTTCTGATAGCAATGCACATCCTGGGGAAATCCAATGTGACAGCAGACAAACTCAGCAGACAATTCTCATGCCTCATGAGTGGTTCCTAAAACAAGAAGTAGCAGAGATGATCTTCTGCAAATGGGGCCAGCCTTACTATGACCTTTTTTTGCCACATCCATGAATGCCAAATGAAGCAGCTATTTTGCCCTGATCCCCCCTCTGGGGGAGTCACCAAGGGATGCACTTGTATACGATTTGCCCTTGGGTCTGCTTTATGCCTTCCCTCCCTTTCCTCTGATACCCAAGGTTCTCCAGAAAGCCAACTCATTGGGAAGCAGGCTGATTCTCATCGCCCCATACTGGCCTCGTCAGATTTGGTTCCCATTCCCTTGGCCTCATCTTCAGGAGGAGCCATGGGTTCTAGACCCAGTTCCAGACCTTCTGACTCATCTGTCCAGAACTCTCCACCCTTGCCTTCAAACCCTCAGACTGACAGCTTGACTGCTCCAATTCTAAATATAGCCAGGCTTCCTAACCTTCCTACTTGTGTGAAACATATCTTGATCTCTTCTCATAAAGCCTCAACGAGAAAATTATATTTGAGTAAATGGAAAAGATTTTCTTCCTGGGCATTAACTAAAGACATTGACCTCTTTTCTGCTCCAATAATTTCTGTTCTCGAATTTCTGGTGAAACTATTTAATGAAGGCGCAGCTGCAGCTACCATTTGTGTGTAGTTAGCAGCAATATCTAATTTCCATATAAGTGATTTGACCCCAAATCTGATGTCTCACAGACTATGCATAGCCTTCCTAAAGGGCATTAACCTGTTAAGACCACCCATAAAAACACCTATACCACCATGGGTCCTGAACTTTGTTTTGTCCTGTTTGATTCTTCCCCCCTTTGAACCTGCATCATCATGTGATCTAAAATTTTTAACATGAAAAACAAGTATGTTGATTGCCATCACTTCTGCTAGAATGGTTTCAGAGCTACAAGCATTATCGATCAAGCCACCGTGTATGCTTTTTCACAAAGACAGAGTATCCCTTCAAACAAACCCATCCTTCCTACCGAACGTATGCTCATAGTCTAACCTAAATCAATCCATAGAGCTACCAGTCTTTTTTCCCAGCTATGGCAACAAGGCAGAATATACACTTCACCAAATGGATGTACACAGACAGCTATGTTTCTATTTATGTAAGATGAAAGACTTCAGGAAATCTGATCAATTATTTGTTTCATTTTCAGAAGCAAAGAAAGGTGCTCCTGTATCTAAGGTTACAATTTTGAAATGGCTGTCAGACTGTATTTATATGTAATTCTAACAACAAAGTTCTTCCCTATAAAGTCAAGGGTCATTCTACGAGAGCCTTGTCAAGCTCTTCAGCCTTTCACGCTAGGCTGCCACTTGATAACATTTGTGCTGCTGAGACTTGGGCAAGGCCTCATACTTTTATCCCTCATTACATAGTAGATTTGGCATCCAGGGACAGGGCCTCCTTTGGGTCCACTGTCCTGAAGAATATACTCCCATGAGCCACCCAGAAAATATGGTGCTAGGGGATGCTGTCCCAACCAGTAAGAATGAAGGCGAGATAGGACAACATAACATAAAGAAGTTATGTACTCACCATAACGTTCCATGTTTGTTGTCCATCTCACCTTCATTCTTACATCCCACTCTCCTTTCCCCTACCTATGGCTTCTGGAGGACCAAGAGGTTCTTTTCATTTGGCAAGTGTGTCTCTGACCTTCTTCATTGTCTTCATAAGATGTCGTGATAGTACCTTAGTTAACTGGGGTTATCAGCAAACAAGATCTGGGGAGCTTTACTAGAACATGATGGGATAGGGATAGAGCCATGAGCCAGTGGAAGATCTCAAGCTTTAGTATACGGCTGAGTCGGAATCGAGGATTGGTTCTGAACCCAACTGGTACGAATGAAGGCGAGATGGACAACAAACATGGAACATTATGGTGAGTACATAACTTCTTTTTTATGCTGTTGACTGGTTGTTTCACTGGGATGATTTTACAATCACCAATTCTATGCTATTATCCTTTCCTTACTAGTAGGAAGTCTACCTGAGTAGCATGTTCGCCATAATTCTTATATGTCATCTTGTAACTGTCTCTCTTTCTGAACCATGTGTTGGCTACTATCAAGCCATTTGCCAGAATGAAGTCTAGAATGGCCTCTTCTTCTTTATTCCTGTTTACCCACCCATGTTCACCCAGGCAGTCCTTATATCCTGTTTTGTCTTTCCCGATGTGTGCATTCAAGTCACCCATTATCAACACCAATTCATGTTCTCCTGCTTTATCTAGTAGGTCCTGCAACTGCTGTAGGAATACACTCTTTTCCTCACTATCACAACCCTGCTGTGGGGCATAGGATGAGATTGTGAATCTGCCCTATCATTAGGCTGGAGTCTGATTGCTGTGAGTCTGTCACTAATTCTGATGATAACCCTCACTGCCTTCTGAAACCTTTCTCTCTTTCACCACAATTTCCACACCATTTCTAGCCTGTCTGCCTCCTGTGTAGTAGACGCTGGATCCTAAGCCATGTGTCTTTGCTGCTCTGCCCTTCCATCTTGTCTCTTGGATACATAGGATCTCCAGCTTTCTCTGCACCATCATGTCATCCACTTCCAAGCTGCATCCTGTCAGTGAAGCTACATTGAGTGTAGGAATTCTTAGTTCATGTTTGGCAGGTTGATTGGTTTTATGTCCAGCTTTTGTTCAACATAGCTATCCAAGGTATCCCAGGCTAGGCAGCTGGACACCAGCTGGACAATAGCTTATTGACCCAGGGTTGCTGGGTTTTTATGATGGGCACAAACTGGCCAATAGTGGCACATACACCCTTTCCACTGTTAGTATTGGTCCCTGGCATAGATCAGAGTAGACCGGGTCCTAAACCCACTTATCACTGGCAAATACCAATGCCCATTTGGTGATTTTAGTCAATATGACAGAATCACCTAGAGCCAGACTTTACACCATCAAGTGGCTAGCCCTGCCACAGCATGCATTCTGTAATCATGTTCTCTAGCTTGAGGGTACTGTGCACTACATTTGGTTGGTCTATACACCTCTTCTCCCTATAGTGCACCATCTTGAGTCTGTGCTACCACCTCCAGTTCCATTCACTGGTGAGTTTGAGACAGAAACACTCAGCATGTTTTTCGGAGGTGGGAAGAATCCCAGAAAGACACAGGAAGAACATGCAAATTCCAAACAGGCATTGGCCAGAGGTCAGGATCGAGCCTTGTACCTTGTGCAAGGGAAGCAAAGACCTTAACCATTATACCAACTGATCCCTTAACTACCATGAATGACCATGCTGACATCCTTTTTTATCAAATTCACATGCTCAGGTTTTTCCAAATGAGCCTCCTATAGCATAGATATTTGCACTCTGAATTTCTTAATATAGTTCATTATCCTTTATTTTTTGTATATGCCTTTGAGACGATTCATGTTCAAAGATAATATGGAAAGTGTTATCATTATGATAAGAAGTTATTATTCCCACCTGTTATGTATAGCAACTTTTTTAAATGTTGTGTTACACACATGCACTAATGTTTGGCAGGTTGATCTTTTTCACAGTGTTTTCTTGTCATATACATTTGAACTTATAAAACACAGCATGGCAATAATGTAAATGAGTAAAACTGGTGTGGAAGGCAACCACAATAATTCCTCGGCTCGGACACAAAGCAAATAATTTATTACGTAAAAACAGAAAAACAATTAAAAAATCCCAGGTTAAGCGCTTTCATCTGACACTTGCAGACTTCTTCAGAACATAGGTATGCAACTGCTCTTTCAATTTAAATACATTTTGGAGCCAAAAAGCCACTTCAATCAAAGAATTAAAGGTGCATGTACATACAAATATATTCGTAACACACGTCCTTTCTTAGGGAATTCCTATCCTAACAAAATGAATTGCCATCTTGAATAAAAAGTAATACATAGGTAATACATAATGTCCTTAATATGCTAAATAAAAATGATTGAATGTCTCCTGGAGACTATTAACAAATCTTACGCTGAATAAAAACGTTACGCTTAATATAAACCTACCAATTAATAGTTGCTAGAAAACCTAAATATAACAATATCAAATAATGTGTGATAGTTATGAAATATTAAATATTGTAAATTGTAAAAATTAAAATTTTTTTAATTTATATTAAAAAATGAATAATTGATAGACTGTTCAAGATGTTAAAAGTGTTAAAAATGTTAAAAATGTTAAAAATATGAATAAAATGCATTGGGAATGTACAAGAGGAATGTCTGTATATATGCGGGACGCTATTCCAAGACCCTATGCTAACTGCAAGAACGGTTTTATACTAATAAAATCGTTGATGCCAGGCAATCTTGTGGCATCAGTGATAATTTGCCATTTGCTCTCTTTCATGGCCAAAAAAGCTTTTACATTCCCCCCAAATGCTGTGATGTTAACCTTATCAATGATAGCAAATTTAAAATAATGCGTAACACCATTTTTTGATATATGCCTGTAAAGAGCATTCTTTGTATCTTTCTTCTTAATACCAAATAAATGCTCGTAAATACGTCGTCTTAATTGTCTCTCAGTCTTGCCTATATAAAACGCTGAGCAAACTTGGCAAGTTGCTAGATAGACGACAAATTTGGTATTACAATTACCTGTCCTGCAGTATATATGTGTTTTGTTAAAATTATCCAAGTTAATACCTTCTGTTTCATTAATGGTGTAGCATTGGTTACATGTACTGCATTTTCTTGTACCGGCTGATCCCCCTTTGTTGTCGCTCATGTTTGATTCCAAAATCCTTTTGAGGTTGTTTCCTGTTTTATACACAAATTTGGGATGAGATCCCAAAGTCAGGGCCAGATCATCGTTCATAGTAAATAAGTTCCAGTGTTGCCTCACTATGTTTTCAATGTACTGGACTATGGGGGAATACATTAACACACAAACCCTATTGTCAAATCCCTCCTTTAGTTTATTATCCGATGGTAAAACCCCAGGTGTAGAGTTGCCCAATAAAGGTAAATATTTGTTACCCCATTCTTTGCTGACATATTTAACAACATCGTTAATTAGGGTGACCAGGTATCCTCTCACACTGAACATAGACCTAATAGGTTCAAATTCATTGTCCAATACAGCTCTTGTTGAGAGCTCTTGCACTGTCCTTTAACAACATTTTTAAAAACATATTTGGGATGATTACTACTGAATTCCAAGTAATCATTGGAAAATGTAGGCTTTCTGTGAATGCAAGAGATAATTCTGTCATCACCATGGCTAACATAAGTGTCCAAGTAGGCTGTACCCTTTTTATTGAGATTATATGTGAACTTTAAAAAATCTGTGGTGTTGTTGATATAGTCAAAAAAAGGCTGAATCAAATCTTCTGGACCCTTCCATAGCACAAAAAGATCATCCAAGAACCTTGAATAATAAACAATATGTTGAAAAAATTCACTTTTAAATAGGTATAAATTTTCTCATTCAAGCATGACAAGATTTGCAAAAATGGGTGCGCATGCTGCTCCCATTGTGACACCCCTAGTCTGTCTGAAATATTCATTTTCAAAGTGTATAAAGTTGTAGTCTAATACTAAACCCATCATGTCAACAATTAGGCTAATCCTGTCCCATTCCATATTGGAATATTTCCTAAGGCTGTTGCTAAAATACTCCAGTCCAATTTCTTTGGGTATACACGAGAATAGATCGATTACGTCAATAGTAATGTAAATGAGGTTCTCATTCCATAGTTATGTGTTAGGTTCCTCAGAAACATCCATGAATCTTTAATAAGGTGAGGAATGTTCTTATATGTGTGCTTCACCCATTTGTCAATAGCTACTCCCAGGGGAAATGTTTTAGACCTACTACCCGAAATTATGGGTCTAAACGGGGGGCGTTCCATATTTTTGTGTACCTTGGGTATTCCTATAATTGTGGCTAAAGTCGGGAATTCAACTTTCAAGAACTGGTACACCTCATCTGTAATTCTGTGATCAATAACGTATAGCTTCCACAGCTAAATCAATTCTCCTGTGGCCAATATTAACTTCATTAAGAGAAATGGCCTCATAATTCCCTGATTGGTATAATATGTTATAGATTTCATTAATGTAATCCATTTTATTGTTTAGACCCATAATTTCGGGTAGTAGGTCTAAAACATTTCCCCTGGGAGTAGCTATTGACAAATGGGTGAAGCACACATATAAGAACATTCCTCACCTTATTAAAGATTCATGGATGTTTCTGAGGAACCTAACACCGCAACTATGGAATGAGAACCTCATTTACATTACTATTGACGTAATCGATCTATTCTCGTGTATACCCAAAGAAATTGGACTGGAGTATTTTAGCAACAGCCTTAGGAAATATTCCAATATGGAATGGGACAGGATTAGCCTCATTGTTGACATGATGGGTTTAGTATTAGACTACAACTTTATACACTTTGAAAATGAATATTTCAGACAGACTAGGGGTGTCGCAATGGGAGCAGCATGCGCACCCATTTTTGCAAATCTTGTCATGCTTGAATGGGAAAATCTATACCTATTTAAAAGTGAATTTTTTCAACATATTGTTTATTATTCAAGGTTCTTGGATGATCTTTTTGTGCTATGGAAGGGTCCAGAAGATTTGATTCAGCCTTTTTTTGACTATATCAGCAACACCACAGATTTTTTAAAGTTCACATATAATCTCAATAAAAAGGGTACAGCCTACTTGGACACTTATGTTAGCCATGGTGATGACAGATTTATCTCTTGCATTCACAGAAAGCCTACATTTTCCAATGATTACTTGGAATTCAGTAGTAATCATCTCAAATATGTTTTTAAAAATGTTGTTAAAGGACAGTGCATCCATGCAGCCCGTATGTCATCAACAAGAGCTGTATTGGACAACGAATTTGAACTTATTAGGTCTATGTTCAGTGTGAGAGGATACCCAGTCACCCTAATTAACGATGTTGTTAAATATGTCAGCAAAGAATGGGGTAACAAATATTTACCTTTATTGGGCAACTCTACACCTGGGGTTTTACCATCGGATAATAAACTAAAGGAGGGATTTGACAATAGGGTTTGTGTGTTAATGTATTCCCCCATAGTCCAGTACATTGAAAACAGTGAGGCAACACTGGAACTTATTTACTATGAACGATGATCTGGCCCTGACTTTGGGATCTCATCCCAATTTTGTGTATAAAACAGGAAACAACCTCAAAAGGATTTTGGAATCAAACATGAGCGACAACAAAGGGGGATCAGCCGGTACAAGAAAATGCGGTACATGTAACCAATGCTACACCATTAATGAAACAGAAGGTGTTAACTTTTAACAAAACACATATATACTGCAGGACAGGTAATTGTAATACCAAATTTGTCGTCTATCTAGCAACTTGCCAAGTTTGCTCAGCGTTTTATATAGGCAAGACTGAGAGACAATTAAGACGACGTATTTACGAGCATTTATTTGGTATTAAGAAGAAAGATACAAAGAATGCTCTTTACAGGCATATATCAAAAAATGGTGTTACGCATTATTTTAAATTTGCTATCATTGATAAGGTTAACATCACAGCATTTGGGGGGAATGTAAAAGCTTTTTTGGCCATGAAAGAGAGCAAATGGCAAATTATCACTGATGCCACAAGATTGCCTGGCATCAACGATTTTATTAGTATAAAACCGTTCTTGCAGTTAGCATAGGGTCTTGGAATAGCGTCCCGCCTATATACATACCTTCCTCTTGTACATTCCCAATGCATTTTATACATATTTTTAACATTTTTAACATTTTTAACACGTTTAACATCTTGAACAGTCTATCAATTATTCATTTTTTAATATAAATTAAAAAATTTTTAATTTTTACAATTTACAATATTTAATATTTCATAACTATCACTCATTATTTGATATTGTTATATTTAGGTTTTCTAGCAACTATTAATACGTAGGTTTATATTAAGCGTAAGGTTTTTATTAAGCGTAAGATTTGTTATTAGCCTCCAGGAGACATTCAATCATTTTTATTTAGCATATTAAGGACATTATGTATTACCTATGTATTACTTTTTATTCAAGATGGCAATTCATTTTGTTAGGATAGGAATTCCCTAAGAAAGGACGTGTGTTACGAATATATTTGTATGTACATGCACCTTTAATTCTTTGATTGAAGTGGCTTTTTGGCTCCAAAATGTATTTAAATTGAAAGAGCAGTTGCATACCTATGTTCTGAAGAAGTCTGCAAGTGTCAGATGAAAGCGCTTAACCTGGGATTTTTTATTGTTTTTCTGTTTTTGCATAATAAATTATTTGCTTTGTGTCCGAGCCGAGGAATTATTGTGGTTGCCTTCCACACCAGTTTTACTCATTTACATTTGAACTTATGTTACATCTTACAAGACTTTTTATTTTAATGAAAACCACCAAAAACACTCCCAGACCATCCTCATAACCTAGTAACCTAATGCAAACACACAAAACTGTGTACATCTTCAAATAATGAAGGGTAACCCTTATAGTAGGAACAATTGCTCCAGATTGACAGCTACACTCACAGGTTTTAATTAACCTATAATGAAGGTGATCCATGATGAGATGCATGGTACAGCTTGTGCTTGTTCTTACACTGAATGCTGTCTGCTTTTGTCTTGTCTTTAAACCTCTTTCAGATGTACAAAACAACTTGAATGTTTTTAGAAAACATTATCTTTTTGCCATTGTAAAAAACATTCTGTTTTTATTGCCCTTTATCAGCTTGTCTGCATAGAAACATGAGAACCAAATACACAGTTGCCTTCAGCTAAAAGCTTCTCATGTTGCTTTGTGAATATTTATTTACTAAAGGAAACCTTTTCATTATATTCAGTGTTCTTTTATTTATTTGCTTCCAATTAAAACTTATTAGATTAAGCCAAGGGCCTTAATCCAGTTATTCCCCAGTATGGGAGTAAGAAAAAGGATATCAATTTTAATGTTATCATGGTATATACTTTTACAACCAGTCCTTCACCTCAATGACCTGAGATTACAAACTAATATCTAAACATGCTTTTGTCTAGGCTCTGTTCTTCTTTTACATTGCAGTGCCTACATTTCTTAAAAGTAAACAAGAAGAAAGAAAAAATGAAGAGGGGTGCCTGTTTACTTTAGTATCCCTGTAACACACAAAAATAACTGAAAATGGCTTACTATATACATGCAGCATATGTCTTGTTTTATATAAATACTGTTAAGAACAAAAAGTGTTTTACTTACAGTTACCTGTTTTCTTCCTCTTCCTCTCTCCTTAATGTTCTTCCAAACATTAATAACCCGAAGTAGGGCATGTACTTTGAGTCCTGTACAAGTTAAACAAAGCCAAAAAAGTCCAATATTTCCAGGTTTTCTTGTTCTGCCATATTTCACAAATGTAATTGGTGCGCTAATGGAGCCCTTTTTTAAATAATCTCTGTAAGCATCTACTAATCAACAAACTAGCAAAGGACAGATTTACTGCGTTATTTCCCAGTTAGTTGTATAAAAGCCTAGAGCTGAAGTCTAAATTAAACTTCTCGGAAAACTGAGACCAAGCTGTGACAATGCAATATCTTAAATATGGATTTTTTTAAACATTCTAAAGATAAGGGGAGAGCAGATCTTTTGCCATTCGCAAGATTGAGAGATAAAGGATAGCTGTCTTTACCAGGGTCTTATAGTCATATCTATTCCAGGGTCTCATAGTCTTATCTGATAGGGTAGAATATATTGCATATAAAATATATTGGAAATAAAGTAGGAGTTTATTAATTTTAGTGGATTTCTTAACCTTAAGTTATAAAACTGGGTCAGCCTCCCGTTCATGTCTATTAAAGCTGTTTTCCAGATGGAATCATATGTATGTGACATTAATTGCACACCATTTTTAAGTTTACTAGCCCTAGCATATAGTGCAAGACCAGAGAGCCCCAAACCTCCTAAACTGGTGGGAAAAACTGGTATGCCAATTTATTCTATGTTGTCTTTCTTCACAAAGGAATTTCAAGATTAGTTTCTTTATTTCATTGTAAATCAACCTCCTGGTGAACATGGGTGCCTATTAAAAGAACGAAAGATTAAAATGTCGAGCGCTGTAAATAGCGAAAATGCCGGACATTGATGTGTGTTTTGTGAAACTACAAAACAGTGAAGATCAGAAAATTTGCCCTGTCTTCACTGTAGTGCAATCTCGGAGTTGGTATATATAATAAAGGGCTCAATATTATGCATTTTCGTTGTTTCCAGCGTTAAGAGTTTTTGAACTATCATTCATATAATATAGAGCCGTGAACATTATTCTTTGTGCTGCATATAAGAATAATGATAAAATAAACCATTCAATTGCCTGGACCTTTTGTATCATGTCAAGATTGTTTTCCCTTGTCTTCAAAAACTTGCGGCATTTGATCAAAATGTGGCTTTCTGTTATTTCACTGGAAACCTAGGTCATTTCTATAAACTGTATCCCTAGATAGATCATTTGGTTATGACAACTTAAAAAGGGGTTGGCATGGATTATTGCTGTGAAGGTGTACACACTATCCTAACTGTTTCATTTTTGAGAGACATTTAATCTGATCTTCTTTCTATTCAACACTGATGGGATTCTGTTCCAAGCCCTTGGAACTCAGTCAGCCTTTTTACCAAGCTCGTGCCAGCCAAAAAAGACTCTTGAGCTAAGTCTCTACCCAGAATGCCCTTCTCCCTGTTATCCCAGATGTCGTTTGCCGCGTAGCCGTAAAGCTGCATTTCAGCCGAGTTGTCATCTAAGTGGAACTTTATTTGATATTTGTGTGGAAAAATTTTTGATATCATCATATTTTATTGAGCGAATAGTATTTCTAGTGTTTTTCTTCTGTCTAACCTTGTTTTTTTCCTCTCTACTTTACCCGTTGTTACCTTTGGTAATCTTTCAAGTAACATTGTTGATACGGTCTTTCCTCCCTTACCCTTGTGGTATTTCTTCAATACCATAGCTGGTATTGTCTTTCCTGTTTACCCTATTACCTTTGGTTTTTATTAAGGTGTTTCCTTTTCTCTTTACATACCACTGCATTACTAAATTTTTTTACTTTTTTGAACGGTGTTTGACTTTGTTCTACTTGGATTATACGGTTGGCCTGTGGTGTCTTTCTATCAAGATGTCGGATAAGAAGGATACTTCAGGTTTTAAGCATTGTGCTTCATGTAATGGCAAGTTACCTAGTAGTGATTCTCCTGATGACTGTGTATACTGTTTAGGAGTGCCCCACCTTTCGGTGCAGCCTCCATGTGATATTTGTCAGAGTTTCAGCCAATGCACTCTTAATGAACGGAAAAATAAACAAATTCTGAAAGGGTTACTCAAGTCTCCCTTCTCAGAGGCCATTTCTGCGATGGAGGTCTCAATCCCTCCTACTAAAGACAAAAAGAGATCCCACTTGGGTCCCTCCTCACCATGGGGTGATTAGGGCTAGCCTGGGAAATCAAATGTCCCAAAGTTTTCTTTGGAATGTAAATCTGCCTCTACGGCTCCATCTTCCTCGGCTCCAAGCATCTCGAAACCTTTGATACCGGCACCAGTTTCGGCACCGGTCCTGCCTCCGGCACTGATCATAGACCTTACTACGGTATTTCGACTTTGGCACCTGTGGCCACTTTGGCTCGGGGCACATCTTCAACTACTTAGTTTCCATTTTGGAACTGACCTTTTTGGCTCCGAGTGCCTCTTTGGCAACGAGTGCTGTACCGACTTCAGTGGATTTGACCCCTTTATTTCCAGCGTCGAAACTAGAGACTTCAGTGCCAGCAGACCTTGCACCATGGACCCGATACTCCCCTTCCATAGATCCGTTTCTGGGCCAAGCATATAGCCCTTTCGTTGAACATCCTGACTTCCCATCCGGAGTATCTACTAGATCCACCAGGAGCCTGTCGGAACATGACGTGGTGCATCTTGTGGACCAGCTGTTGTTAGCCAGGGGGATCCCCACACTTTCTAAGACCCATCCACCTGCAGGATTTTGGTTGACTTATCCACAGACTCCATCTTGCACTCCTCCTTCGACCATCTCAGTTCTGAAGCCTTCTGCTCTGACATCCGTCTTGGAACCCATCACATCTGCACCTACAGTGCATGTCACTCTGGCTCCAAGTTTTCTCCTTTGGTCTTTGGTTCCTGCAGAACAGGTCCTTCCTCAATCTGGGGATTGGGGGACGGACGCTTCGGCTCGGGGCATGGAGCTGTCTTTCTCCTCGGTTCCACCCTCGGTGCCGATAGCTGCGTCCGCACCGATCCTGCTTGAGGCTCCATCCATTGGGGCAGGTTCGTCGGAACGGGGTGTGACCCCGGTCCCAAAGTTGTCTTTCTCAGTTCCGGGCTCCAATCCCTCTTCGGACGGACCTGCCTTCCAAGCGATGGAGAGGGCTCTTGCTTTTGGTAGCACTCCTTTGATGTTGGAACCCCAGATGTTATATTGTCCCTATCTCGACTTCGTTCTTGCTGTTTGGGTTTGGAGCCAATCCTCGGCTCTGACTTGGCCGTATACTATAGCTCGAGAGCTTTTACTGGCTCAAGGCTAACCCCTATTCCAACATGCCTAGCGGTAGTTACACAGATCTCGTTTGTCGCTTACAGCATCGAGATTGCTTAATACTGGCTCAGGCTAAGTGTTTTTTCTTTTGGTCTATTTTCACACTTTTGGTTAAATATATGGTTAGATATTGTTGTTATTGAGTGTTAGAGTGTTCTTCTTCATAGGTTAGCACTCTTTCTAATCTTCCATTGCTGTTTGCTGTAGTTGTTGTGGCCGTCGTTTTCCTTTAGGCCTACCTTGTCCTTGTGAACCCATTTAACTTAGAGGGTTCCCCTTTCTTGCAGCCCTGTGTTAGTTAAAGGGCTTTTCCCTTTTTTCCCCTCTTTTTCTCTTTTCTAGGAGTAGCCATTTAAGTTAGGGGCTCTCCTCGGTTGGGGGGAGTTCACCATTTTGCTTAGAGACTCTCCCCTTCCCTCCTTCCTTCTTAAAAAAAAAAAAGTAGGCAAATCTTTGTTGTTAAGTTGTTTTTGTCAGTTAACTCGTGTACTGTTAGTTTCCTTTTTGTAAATTGTTCATTGGTCTCATACCATGTCTAAGGATTCTATTAAAGACTCAAAATCTTTGGGTTTTAAGAAGTGTGACTCATGCTGCCAAAAGATGTCCCTTACGGATTGGCATACGAGGTGTGTATATTGCTTAGGGGCTGTTCACTTGTAGGACTCGTGCTGTATATGTCATGCCTTTAGTTCTCGGGTCCTGCAGGAGAGAAAAAATAAGCTGATTTTGCTAGGCTTATTAAAGGGCCCCTTCGATGCTTTTACTAAGGGGACTCAGCCAGCAAAAAAACAGGACAAGTCTACTAAGCCATTGTACTCGTCGGCTCCGGTTTCAGAGGCATCCAAAGCAAAGGACAAAGCTTCAGGTTTGTCGGATCCAGGTGTTGGTTCCGACAAGGCTCTTTCTCCGGTGGCTCCATCAGCAGTCTCGGAGCCAGTCAGGACTCACAAGAGAACCAGGTCTCCCTCTCTGGATCCAGTGTGGTCCGTTCCACAGTCTCTGCTCTTGCATTCTGTGGCAGGCAGTCATCAGTCTTCTGCCCATTCCTCTCGCTCATCCAGGAGTCTTTCAGATGACGATGTGGAGAGGGTGGTGAAGAGGTTTCTCAAGACACCGGCATTAGCTAAATTATTATTGAGCCCAGCCCATAAGGAAGTGGCTCTGACAGCCCTACCTGTATCGTTGTCAACTCATTCTCCGACTCTCTTGAGTTCGGAGCCGGAGTGCATGGAAGTTTTTGTGGTGGAACCGTCAGTTCGGATTACCACCAGTCTCTCGGTTCTGCCTTCCACTCCAGTCTCCTCGTTTACCCAGTCTTTCGAAGGATCTGGGGGTCGATGCTCTCTGCTTGGCTCCAAGGGGTGGGGGGAACGGCATTGGACCCTTGTCCGACCCTACTCTCCCTCTCGGAGCTTCAGCGCAGGTGAGCTTGTTTCCTACATTGGCCTCGGAGCCATCACCCTCGGTTCGGAGGAGATCTCTGGGCTCTTTGGAGCTGGAGGCTCTTTCGGGCCTGGACCATGGTGCTTTTGAGGTGATGAGAAGTGTGCTGTCCTCTGAGATAGCGCCACCCTCGGCTCCATTGGCTCCTTCGGTGCCGGTGTCTGCCTCCGAACCTCCCCTCTCCCCAACCATAGGGAACCCATGCTCCAGGACATCTCATTGGGTGACCCCCCCACCTCTTCCAAAACCTCCCCAGAGGAGGTCCCTTGGAAGAGGAAGTGTAAGAGGAAGCATTTGGACTCCCCTGAGTCCCTGACATCAGACACGGACTTGGAGGAATCAGAATGGTCCCCACTGTCCCCCTCTGAGGATGTCTCCTTTTCAGACATCCTGGAAATCCTTAGGCAGAAGGGTGACTGGAAATCCCTTGCCCCTTCTGAGGACAAGTCTGTGTACATGGATGCATTTGGTTCCCGACCCTCAACCTCTTGGGTGTCTCCACCTTTCAACCCACTGTTGGCCTTAGTGAGTTGGAAGTGTGGAGCCCTCCAGAGACTATGGAACCAGTTCCAAGGAGGCCCAATAAATTCATAACTGCTCCAGACGATAAGCTTTTTCTGTCTAACGGTGTGCCTGTTGATGCTATGGTGGTGGCAGCAGCCACCAAGAAAGAACTAGTGGAGACTTCTTCTGTCCATCTGCTGAACAATGAGTCCCGTATGATGGACAGGTATGGGAAGCGTATGTTTTTTTCATCTGCCTTTACTCTCTGGTCACTGAATTATTTGTCCCACTTTACATGCCTTCAGAGGGATCTCCTAAAGGAGTTGGGAGATACTCTACAGGATCCTACAGCTGAGGGAGCTGCTGGCAAGGCAGCTTCACAACTTGCGACCTTGACTTCTGTAGTTAATTCCTCCATGTAGCTGATCTCTTCGCAGCAGATGTAGCGAGTAGGGCAACAAGCACAGGAGTTGCCTTGCATAGACAGTCCTGGATGCGCCTTTGTCAATATACGGAGCCTTTCAAGTCTTCCTTTACCAACACCCCCTTTGATAGCTCATCGCTGTTCGGGCCTCAGGTAAAAGAGACTCTTACCAGGTGTGAACGGGATGGCAAAACTCTGTCTGCCGTGGGAGTACATTTTTCCACTCCCTCTAGACCTTACCCTAAAGGTCAGAAGAGCGTGAAGATGTGGTTCCAGAAATCCCAGGGAGTTTCTCCTGAGACACGTGGAGATTTTTCCTCCAAGGGCAGAGGGGAAAATAATAACAAAAGACGACGATCTCACCGCAGGGGGGAGTCCGCAGAATCAGGACAACAGAGTTACCTTCTCTGGCAGGCCCGACTGTCCGCCTCTGGAGGCAGTCGAGGGCAGATTATCCTTCTACCCAAAAGCCTGGCAGACAATCACGGAAGATACATGGGTACTATCAGTAATATCCAGGGGTTACAAAATTCCCTTCTCCCAAACACCCCTTACAAGAAAACAACAGTCAATCCTAGATTTTCCACCCAGTCTTTGGGATCAAGCAAACCTAGAAGTTCAAAGGTTACTAGAAAAAAGAGCCATCCAGGAAGTCCCCGCAGACCAAATCGAATCTGGCACCTACTGAAGGTTCTTTTTAGTTCCAAAAAAGACAGGGGACTGGAGGCCCATGTTGGATCGCAGCGGGCTGAACAAATCGGTCAAGAAAACAAAGTTTCGAATGGTAACACTGCAGTCCATTCTTTCCTTTTTGGGTCAGGACAATTGGATGTGCTCTATCGATCTCCAGGATGCGTACTCCCACATAAAAATGGACAGGCGATCCAGGAGGTATGTACGCTTTCAGCTGGGAGCCAGTTATTACCAGTTCAGAGCTCTGCCCTTTGGTCTCACCACAGCCCCCAGGGTGTTCACCAGATGCATGGCAGTGGTTACGGCTCAACTGTGGTGTCTAGGATTCCGGGTGTTTCCTTATCTAGACAACTGGCTCCTCACTGCCACCACCAAGCATCAACTAATTAAGGCATAGGACTTCACAATTCACATTTGTACACAACTAGGCATCAACATAAACTATGAAAAGTCTGCCTTGTTGCATTGTCAGTATATTATATTTATAGGGGCAGATTTAGACACAAGGGCCACGATAGCAAAACTGCCTCAGGAAAGGTTTCAACCATTCGTTGTCAAGTTTAATCCTCATGGCAAACAAGAGAATTCAGGCAAGATTTGTCCTCAAAGTCTCAGGTTTGTTGGCCGCAGCAATTATTTTGGTCCTTATGGTGGGTTTCCCCATGAGAATTCTGAAGTGGCTCCTTTTTGCTCAATGGTCATTTCAGGATTTACCAGTGTCACATCAGATTTTGATCACAGAGTCCTACAAGAAGAATTTAGAATGGTGGCTTCACTCCCCTTTGGTGTCAATGGGCAGACCGTTTCTAACCCCCCAACTTGTAGCCACAGCGACCACAGACGCATCCCAGCTAGGGTGGGGGGGCTTTATCTGGAACAGACTGTTGAAGGGACTTGGCAGGAAAATGAGTACCACTTGCACATCAGTCTCCTAGAGATGAGAGTGGTGCTTATGGTGTTGCAAGCACTTCAAGACTCTCTACCTGCAGGGACTGTAGCAATTCAGACAGACAATATGTCGGTATTATGGTACATCAACAAACAGGGCGGAACCAAGTCTTATCCCTTGTGTCGAGAGGCCCTACGTGTATGGCAGTAGGAGATGTCCTCCCAATGCTTTCTGATTGCAACGCACATCCCGGGGAAATCCAGCGTGATAGCCAAGCTAGGCAGGGCGATTCTGATGCCTCACAAGAGGTCCCTGAAACAGGAAGTTGCAGACTTGATTTTTCGCAGATGGGGCCAGTCATGCTGCGATCTTTTTGCCACCCCCCTCAGCAACAAATGCAGCAGCTACTTTGCCCTAGTCCCACCTCCGGGACAGTCACCCAGGGACGCATGTGTTCACGATTGGCCCCCGGGGACTGCTGTATGCCTTTCCACCATTTCTCATGATCCTCAAGCTTCTTCAGAAAGCACAGTCATTGGGTTGCAAGTTAATCCTCATTGCCCCTTACTGGCCTCATCAGATATGGTTCCCATTCCTTTGGCCTCATCTGCAGGGGAGCCTTGGATCCTGGACCCAGTTCCAGATCTCCTAATGCATCAGTCGGGTGCACGTCATCAAAACTCTCAAGCTGACAGCTTGGTTTCTCCACTTCTGGTCTTAGCCAGGCTTCCCGATGTTTCCCCGGCAGTTCAACACATTTTGATTTCCTCCCATAAGCCCACTACAAGGAAACCTTATGCTAGTAAATGGAAGAGGTTCTCTTGTTGGGCAAACAAGAATGAGATTGAACCCTTTACTGCACCCATTTCAAAGATTTTCGAATTTCTTGCTGAAAATTTTTGAGTGAGGAGCAGTGGCAGCTACTATCCGTGTTCAGCTGGCTGCCATTTCTAATTTCCATGTGGGAGAAATGGGCTCCAACATTATGTCCCATAGGACTACCTACTACCCTCTTAAGACCTCCAATAAGAGCCCCCCCCCCCCCAGGACCTATTTTTAGTTTTAGAGGCTCAGCTTCTTCCCCCCTTTGAGCCAGCTGCTTCTTGTCCACTGAAATTTCAGACAAGGAAGACCTTTTTCTTAACTGCCATTACCTCAGCTAGGAGGGTTTCAGAATTACATGCCTTATCTATTCGCCCCGCATACTTGATTTTCTACAAAGATAGAGTTTCTCTCAGAAACAACCCCTCTTTCTTACCCAAGGTTTGTTCAGAGTACAATTTGAATCAATCCGTATAAGTTCCATCAAGTGGAGGTTCATAGACAGTTATGTTTTCATTTACACAGGACCAAGGACTTCAGAAAATCCAACCAATTGTTCATATCCTTCGCAGAGAATAAGAAAGGTTGTTCAGTCTTAAAAGTGACTTTATCTAATTGGCTTTCAGACACTATCATCTACGCCTACGATTTGCGGAACAAAAAACTTCCAGGAAAAATTAAAGGACACTCAACTAGGGCCTTGGCTACCTCTATTGCTTTTCAAGCCAGATTGCCTTTTGATTTGATCTGTGTGGCAGCTACATGGGCTAATCCTCTTTATCAGTCATTACAAAGTAGATGTGGCCTCCCGGAACAGGGCATCCTTTGGTTCCACTGTCCTGAAGAGTTCTTTTCCAGTGAGCCACCCAAGAAACAGTTGCTGGGGACGCGGTCCCAAACAGCAAGCACGAAGATGAGATAGGGACAACATAACATAAAGAAGTTATGTACTCACCATAAAGTTCCATGTTTGTTGTCCTTGATCTCGCCTTCCTTCTTGCGTCCCACCCTTCTTTCCCCTTCCTGGAGGATCGAGAGGAATTCCTTTTATTGACTACACTGGCTGAGTTTCCTTTTACCATCCAGTTGGTTAGACCTAGTCTCCCCTTCTTTCTGTTGCTGATTGTTTACACCTTTATATGCAGGGGTTCGCTTATATGTAAAATATAGTATTTTTTTTTACCTGCATAGTGTAGTGTTGGGTTCTCACAAATGAGATCTGGGTAACTACCGCTAGGCATGTTGGGATAGGGGCTAGCCTCAAGCCATAAATGCTCTTGAGCTATAGTATACAGCCGAGACAGAGCCGAGGATCGGCTCTGAACCCAAACAGTAAGAAGGGAGGTGAGATCAAGGGCAACAAACATGGAATGTTATGGTGAGTACATAACTTCTTTTTTTCGCCCCCTGAGCTGCAGCTGTCACAGATCACCCCCCCCCCCAGAACAATGGGCAGAGAAGCCACAGGGCACCCCTGTTCAGGGTAGCCACTCTTCCGAGTCCTCCTCAGAGACCCCCCACTGAGGAGCCCCCTCGAAAGAGGATGTGCAAGAGGAAGCACATGGACTTACCCGAGGAGTCCTTAACTGAAGACATGGACTATGATGATGGTGAAGGGTCCCCGCGGTCATCTCCTGATGATGTCTCCTTCAGAGACATCCTGGAAATGTAAAAGCAGAAAGGTGACTGGAAGGCCTCCAACCCTTTGTCTGAGGAGTCTGTTCCTGCAGGCTTTTCGTTCCCGGCCTTATACGTCGTGGGTGACCCCGGCTGCCAACGAGTTTGTCCAGCTTGTTGTGCAGTGTGCTTAGAAGAACCCTGATTCCATTGAGGCAATCTATCGGAGACCAGACAAAATTCTTTCCCCTCCTGAGGAGAACCTCCATTGGCCCAAAGTATTACCAGTAAATGCTATGGTGGTGGCGGCCTCAAAAAAGGACTTGATTGAGGAAAGTCCCGCTGTCCACCCACCCAACAGGGAGTCCTGGGCCATGGACAGACTTGGGAAGCGTGTTTTTGCATCAGGGACTTTTGCTATACAGTCCCTAAATTATTTGGCACATTTCATGAGGCTCCACAGGGACTTGATCTCTGAACTCTCTGGGACGCTCGCAGGACAGTTGTCTGAAGTGGTCCGGGACAAAATGGCCTCCCAGCTCGCAACCCTGGAATCAATATCCAACTCACCCATGAGGTTGCTGTCACATGTGACTGAAGGGGCGGCTAGAGCAGTGGGTTCAGTCATTGTCATGAGGCGTCATGCCTGGATGCACATTTGTGACCTCGCGGATCCCTTTAAGTCTTCCTTTCTGAATGCGCCCATCGAAGCTTCATCCCTTTTTGGTTCCAAAGTAAAGGACATGCTAGCCAGGTGCGAGCAAGATGGAATGACCCTGTCTGCCATAAGCCTATGTTTTTTTCAACCCTCAAAGTACCTTCTCCAGGAATCAGAGGAGTGGAAAAATGTGGCACAAAAAATCTCAGAGTCCATTCCCTGTCACACGTGGTGATGATACCCCCAGGGGTAGAGGGGGTAACAATTCCGGAAGACGCCCCTATAGAGGCAGAGGGATTCCTTGTTACTAAGGCTCCAGGGATTCCTTTTCTGGACAGCCTTACCAGTGCTCCTGAGGAGCAGCCCAATTGCTTACCTCTGGGAGCAGTCGGGGGTCATTTCTCTCTGCACCAAGCTGCCCGGTCATCTATCTCCACCGATTGTTGGGTACAGAGCATCATTACCAGAGGTTACACCTCTGCACCAAGCTGCCTGGTCATCTTTCGCCACCGATTGTTGGGTACAGAGCATCATTACCAGAGGTTGCACCATTCCTTTTTCTAGTCAACCAAACCTTCCAAGAAAACTTCCCAACGTTCTACCCAGTCAAAGGGAAGAAGCAGCTTCAGAGATTATAAAGCTGTCTCAAAAGAGATTCATTCAACCAGTCCCACCAGACCAGCATGGATCCGGTTTTTACTCAAGATTCATTTTGGTGCCAAAAAAGACAGGGGACTGGAGACCCATTTTGGATCTCAGCAGCTTAAACAAGTCTGCCACCCAAACCAAATTCTGGATGGTCAGTCCATTCTTCCCTTTTTAAGAGAATGTGATTGGATGTGCTCAATAGATCTCCGGGATGCGTATTACCACATCAAGATGGAGAAATGCTCCAGGAGTCTGCTTCAGTTCTGGCTAGGAGCCAGTCATTACCAATTTTGTGCCCTGCCATTTGATCACTCTACAGCCCCCAGAGTTTTCACGAAATGCATGAAAGTGGTCACAGCTCACTCGAGACTAAAATATTCTGGGCGTTTCCATATCTGGACGACTGGCTCCTCACCCCCCATCGAGCATCTTCTGGTAACACCACTGCATTTTACTCTCTCTCTCTCTGGCAAAATTGTTGGGAATAACGATACATTGGGAGAAATTAAATTTTACCCCTACACAACAAATAGAGTTCATTGGAGCAGTGTTCACTACTCAGTCTTGTCTAGTATCACTCAGAATTCACAAACTCCACTGACTGAGGCTTCAGCTCCAAGTGATACTCTCTCAAACAAAAGTCTCAGCAAAGGAAGTTCTTCAGGTCCTAGGCTGTATGACAGTTTCAATCCCAATAGTCCCTCTAACAAAGCTACATATGTGGACCCTGCAATGGCTCCTTCTTTGTCAAAGGTTCCCAAACTATCACCCCCTTGGTTACTAGATTTGTATAACCAACTTTTGCAAACAAGACCTCCTTTAGTGGATGAGGCCAGACGAACTTTGGAGTCAGTCATTTAAATCCCTTCAGTCCACAGCTATTGTGACCATGGATGCTTCCCTGATTGGGTGTGTGTGTGTGGGGGGGGGCATTTCCAGGGAAAGACTGTCCAAGGCACATGGTCCACCTCAGAGGCCCACCTGCATATCAATGTTCTGGAGCTAAGAGCTGTGCTGTTAGTGTTGCAGGCCTTTCATTTGGCTCTTTGTTCCAGGACAATTACAATTCAGTCAGACAATATGTCAGTGGTCTGGTATATCAACTAGCAAGGAGGAACCAACTCCTACCCTCTACGTCGAGAAGCCATGAGAATTTGGCAGTGGGTGATAGCTTCCAACCTCTTTCTGATAGCAATGCATATCCCGGGGAGTTCCAACATGATTGCGGACAAAAAGAGATGCATCCTTATGCCTCATGAGTGGTCTGTCAACCACGAGGTAGAGACAGAAATCTTCAGCCACTGGGGCCAGCCTTGCTGCAATTTTTTCGCCTCCCCATCGAAGAACAAGTGCAGCAGCTATTTCGCTCTACTTCCCTCAGAGGGGAAGTCACCAAGGGACGCTTTAATCCACGATTGGCCCAAGGGACTTCTTTATGCTTATCCTCCCATCCCTCTGATTCTAAAATTTCTAAAGAAAGTTCTTCAGTTGAGATGCAAGGTGATCCTCATAGCCCCATTCTGGCCTCAACAAGTTTGGTTCCCCTTCCTTTGGCCTCACCTAGTATACCTGCCGTGGATTCTGGACCCTCTACCAGATCTGATCACTCACCCCCAAGGGTTGAGTCACACAAATCTGTCCAGTGTCAAGCAGCTTGGTTTCTCCACTTCCATTAGTCACCAGGCAAGCTAATCTCTCCTCACCTGTTCGAGACATCATTCTGGCCTCTCATAAACCATCCACCAGAAGACTATATCAGGATAAATGGAAAAGGTTCTCCATCTGGTCCAAGGATAACATGCTAGTCCTGTATTCAGCTCCAGTAACTGCAGTGCTTCAATACTTGGCTAAGTTTTTTGATAATGGAGCCTCTGCCTCTTCCATATGAGTACATCTAGCGGCAATTTCCAATTTCCACAATGGTATAGATGGCCCCTCTCTTATCTCTTTACATCTATGCAACAACTTCCTCAATGGGACCTCTCATATCAGGCCTCCTGTGAGACAGCCCGTGGAACCATGGAACCTCACTCTAATCCTTCAGTCTTTGACTCAAAAACCTTTTGAACCTGCGGCTAAGTGTGATCTAAAGTTTTTGTCTTGGAAATCCTTGTTCTTGGTAGCCATCATGTCTGCCAGAAGAGTCTCAGAGCTGCAGACATTGTGTATCAAGAGGCCTTATCTGGTATTTCATAAAGACAGAGTATCACTTCGGACGAATCCATCCTTCCTTTCCAAAGTTTATTCTGAATTCTCCATAAACCAGACCATTGATTTGCCAGTGTTTTTTCTGAATTTTGCCAATAGAGGAGAGTACTGCCTTCACTCTTTAGACGTACATAGACAACTGAGATTTTACCTACACAGGACCAAACCTATCTGTAAATCAGAGCAGTTTTTCATCTCTTTTTCTGGACCCAAAAACGGGAGAGGCTGTTTCCAAGGTTACATTATCAAAATGGCTAAGGAACTGCATATGTTTCATCTATTCCATCAGTAATGAACCTATGCCAAAAGTTAAAGCTCACTCCACCAGATCTATGGCAGCATCTGTCTCTTTCCATTCCAGGGCTTCCATAGTTGACATCTGCGTAGCAGCTACTTGGGCTAAACCTCATACCTTTATCAATCATTACAAATTGGACTTGATCTCCAGAGGGAGAGCTGCCTTTGGCTCAGTGGTACTCAGGAATGTTCTTCCATAAGGTCCGCCCATGGACCTCAAAGTAGCTTGGGATTCTGTCCCATCAGTGAGGAATGGAAAGAAGATCAACAACATCAGATAAAGAAGTTATGTCTTACCATAATGTTCTATTTGTGTTGTTCATCTTCTTTCATTCATCTCTTCCCACCCTTCTTCCCCCTCCAAAGGCTCCTGGGAGATGTTTTGAGTCTAAGTGGTGCCCGTAGGGTATTTGCGCAGAAGTGGTCTCGTCTTTACTTCTCTTTTTCTAGCAAACTCGATCTGAGGTAACAGGGAGAAGGGTAGTCTGGGTAGAGACTTAGCTCGAGAGTTTTTTTGGCTGGTGCCAGCTTGGTAAAAAGGCCAACTCGGTTCCGAGGGCTCGGAACTGAACCCCATCAGTGATGAATGAAAGAAGATGAACAACGCAGATGGAACATTATGGTAAGACATAACTTCTTTTTTTATATCCTGAGAATTTCCCAAAATTATGGAGAATTTCAATAGATGTTCATTATTCATACTGTCTCAGTGGCATATGGGTTCTGTGCCTACACAAACCCACACTGCTTTCCACAGCACAGAATTCCCTCTTCTGACTCCCTCTTATAGCGGATTGGCTAAGCTCCTCCCATCAGGGGAAGCCTAACCCCTGTCAGAGAAAGTCAGTTATTCAGTCTTTTAGTGCTAGCTGTAGAAATTACATAGTTGAATCTCCTGCAAACTGCATTAGTAGATTACAGCTTCTACACTCAGATGAGATCCATTTGGGAACTTCCATTTCTCTTTATTATTATTATTATTATTATTATTATTATTATTATTATTATGCTTTTTATTTTTTTCTGTTTTATTTAAGAAAAATATATACCTACATATATACAGGGTTGGGAGGGTGGCCTAATGGTTAAGGTGATTGCTTTACAAACACAAGGTGCAGGATTTGAGTCTCACAAGGGACAAATGGCTCGGCTTAAAAAATGGCTCACAAGGGCAGTAAGCCTAGTACTAACCTATGAACCTTAACATATATAGATGTGTGTGTGTGTGTGTGTGTGTGTGTGTGTGTGTTAAGTTTTTATTTCAATATACTTGCTACTTTCTACTACTGTTAATTCCTCTGGAAATTCTATCTTAATACTGTGTTATTTCTATAATTAATACTGCTTTTAAACAGTCACATGGCTTTTCTAACATGTTTTATGACTTGTACTTGGGAACAGAAGTTCTGTGGTGTCAGCTGAGCACTAGAAACTGACTCACACATGTAGAGCCACATATTAATTATGCCTGTTGTTTCTGCTATTTATCTGCTTCATTTTGAAGTTTTGACAAGAAAGCATTTCATTTTTTTCACTTTTTTCTTCATTTATACAATATTTACAAATAATTTAACACTGCTGCAGCCATTTTTATCATTAAATCAAAGTTTTCCTGCAAATTACTTTATTTGCATTTTCTGTGAATATTTCTTCATTTTGGATACAGGAATCTCTATGTAAATGCTTATTTATGTTGTTTTCAGTATTTTGTATTTGATTTAAGGACATATATTTGATTTTTGGCACTGTTTGGCCAAGTGAATTTTAATTGTTACCACGACTTGTGTGTGCTCTTGTTTACCACATTGTGCAGGTTGTAGAACAAGGCTTAGCATATTTTAAAGTGTTTCTGGTATATTTCATGCAGTTTAGCCCTATGTGCGCTATTTGTTGTGTGGGGGCATAGTTTATATTTTCTATTATTGCTGGCCTTAGTCAGCCGTTACTATTGTCAGTGTATTTTTTCTAGCTGGTCTTTTCTCTCCCTGACTTGATGAATCCTGATACAGCTGCACCCCCCTCCCCCAAATCAAATCCAGTTGCACTTAAAAAGAAAAAAAAAATTAACAACAATATGCTGCAGTCTAAGGTTTGTGAATCTGTTGTTGCCTTAAGCCAGCCCGCAGACCACTTACCTTTTTTCCTGTCTCCCTCTGGTGTGAGCTAACAGCCCTGTATAGTACAAGAGTCAGACACATCCATCAGGGCTGTTACAATACCTGGTCCAGTTATGAGAGAACCAAATCCCTTAGGTGTAGGGGAGTTCCAGGGTAAGAGACTCCTTGCCAGACATTATAGTCTGTTCACAGACATTTTCTACTAGTGTAGTTCACAGTAAAAAGAAACAGAAAATCCACCAGACTGCAGACAGTCAGGTTGTTATCATGTATTGGTCTGATGTGGTTTCCTTTACTAAGAGTATTTTACAGTCAGCTAATCTTGGAGACTGTGCTCCCATTCAGAAAGACTATGGGGCTACCTTCTCTAGAGATCAGTCTATTGCTGCAGATTTTGATGAGGACTCTGATGCAGGCAGTAGTAAACACTCTGAGTCCATTCAATCTGATACTTCGGAAGGTGAACAGGTCCAAAACCCCAAGCAGGTGTTCACCTTTTCACAGATGCTTGCTAGATGTAGAGATGAATTTGGAAGCAATTTGGAGTATACTAGAGACAGGCAGAGTTTATGATCTTATTGAGGAAGAGATACCAAATGTTTTGGCTATTCCTCCTCTGTTACTGGTCGTAGAAGATGTCTGTAAAATTGCACGTAAACCCCCTTTGGCTAGTGATCCACTTCCTAAAAAGGCTGTGAAGATATACAAGGTGTACTCTGGTCTTACAACTCTCTTTGCCTCTTTGACAGCTGACCGAGCTACAGTTTCTCCAACTGACAACTCTCACAAGAGGACCTTGGCTTCTTCCAGCCCTACACCCCCAGAATAAAATTGGCAAGTGGTTAGAATCTCAGGGAAAAAAGGGAGAAAAGATGGCTCAGTCTAGCAATTTAGTCTTTAGAATTTTAAATTATCTGGGCTTCATGTGGAAATGTATTTTGCAAACTATTTACAGTTTAGATGACTTTGCTGTTATGTGTATCTGCTAAACAGAAGTGTTATATGAATGAGATTGTTTTTGATGTGACTCAGATTTCGAAACATGCTTTGAGGAGCATCTTAGAAGGTGCACACACAATTTCTAAAAATGCAGCTGCTTCTGCTGTATTGAGAATGTACACTTGGTTACATAACCAGACTTTCTGAACACTTTAAAAAAATGAGATTTGGAATACTCATTTAAGTTTTGAATTTGTTTGATCCTGCTGGCACTGAGATTCTCAAAAAATGGGATGAGAGAGGTAATGGGGTATCTAGAATGTTTCATATTCCCAGATTCTCACCTAACTTCAAAAGGCAGAACAAACAAAAATCTTAGCCTAACAAGAGTCAGGGCACCAAGATGCAACTGCAGGAGAATTATACTTCCAAACCGAATAAAAGGAGTTCCTTTCACAAAAAAGATAATTCGCCTGCCAAGACTCAAGGAATCTTGTTCCTTCCTCCTTTAATTTCTCCCCTTTTCTCTTCCCCCAGGATTTCACTCAACCCAGCAGCCTGACCACAAATAGTCAGAGACAAATGTGTGCTGAGAATAATTCAGAGGAGAGGCTCTTGGCAGTGGACAGAAAATCATCTTACCTTCAGGGAGATCCCCCTCACAACCCTCAGACAAAACACTTCTTTCTCTCTGGTACTCCTTCACAAGTTGCAGGCAGGGATTGTAAAACCAGTTCCTGTACCACAAAAAGGAACAGGATTTTACTCCAGAATCTTTTTGTTTCCCAAAAAGAAGCTATATTGGAGACCAGTGTTAGATTTTTCTTACCTAAATAACATTCTGAAAGTACTCAAATTCAAAATGCTGACCCAGCAGATGGTCGTACCCCTTCTTTCTGACCACTTTTTCATGATGAGTTTAGATCTGAATGATGCTTATCACATTCCAATTGCTTCCAACTCAAGCTGAACCTACAAAAGGCCTGTCTCAGAACCTCACAAAGAATTGACTTGCTGGGGTGTATGACAGACACAGAAAAAAGAATGGTCTTTCTGCCAGAAGACAAGTCCTGATTTTTCAGAACATGTTCAGGTATTTTTGTGTTCAAGAAGCTGCCTCCTCATGGCCTCAATGATCCTCATGATACCACTGGCCAGACTGCATATGAGAAAGAGACAGTTGTACTTAAAACATTTTTTATCCAGTACCTGCATCTCTTAAGAGTTTTAGGTACCAGTGCTGGAATTTGTAAAACAAGAGTTACAGTGGTGCAGGGATCTGATGTCTCTCAGTCCAGGCCTGCCCTTCTCCCTCCAGACCCCCCAGTTCAGATGGACTTGACAGGTTTTGCATGGGGAGCAGTGTCAAGGGGAGTTCAAGTTCAAGGTGAATAGGGTCCTTCGGATGCTGCAAAGCACATAATTATCAAATAAATATTAGTAGTGATTCAGGCCTTAAAAGTTCTCCACATATGGTTTCCAGGTCCCCATTTAGTAGTCAGAGACAGCATCATTGTCATGTGGTACCCGGAGCAAACAAGAGGGCACATGGTCATACCCTCTTTCCCAATTGGCAGTGATGGTCTTGGAGCTAGTCTTACAGCATTCTTTGATGTTTCATGCATCCCATCAGAGCAAAATATGATGGCAGATAGACTGACGCAGATTCCAGAAGGACCCTTATGAGTGGAAATTCAGGAAAGAGGTCTTCCAGGATTTGCCCCAGATGTGGGAAACACCTCAAATAGATCTGTTTGACTCCTTACAAAATAGAAGACAGTTGGAAAAATTCTGTATGAGACATCCTTGCAGCCGTGATTAGAGGACAGAAACATTTGTGTTCCCTTGGGACAGGAATGTTCCTTTATGCATTTTCAGACTTTCCACTGATACCCAATGTACTTGTCAAGATTCAGAAAGCATTACCAAAAATCATTGTGGTGACCCACTTTTGGCCCAGGTAAAGTTGGTTCTCACTTTTAATGGAATTGCCCCAAAAAATTACCAGAAGCCTCACACTCTGGATCTGCTTACACAGTGTCAGAGGTGACTGGTGCACCATCTTAGTGCAGTGCAACTGACAACCTGGAAGATTTTATCTTGATACTTTTTAGGCACTTGTTCCATGAGGATGTGCAGCAGATATTGAAGGAGGCAAGAAAACCTGAAACTGTAAAATCTTATGTTTACAAGTGGAAGATGTTTTCTAGATGGTGCCTAACCGATTACACAGGGCGTGGTATGATTCTGTCCTTCTGGTTTTGAAATATTTGTGTGAGCTAGTCAATGATGGCTTATGTTATGCATCTGTGAAGGTGGATCTTTTTAACCATCTGAAATTGTCTGCCCATGGATCCCTCTTTCATCTTTTTTGTGGTTAAAGAGTTTATGAAAGGAGTGTTGCACGTGAGTCCGCCTTGAAAGCAAATTCCTTCTTCTTGGGATCTCAACTTTTTCTTGAAAATTTGACCGTATCTCTGTTTGAATCTGCCTTTGAGGCTGATTTAAAGTTCATCACTTGGGAAACCGTTTTGCTTATTGCAAATCTGCAAGGTAAGTCTCTGAGCTGGAAGATCTTATGGTGGTCCAACACTATCTGCTTTTCCACAAGAGCAGGGTTGTTTTTTGCAATAATCCATCTTTCATGCCAGTGCTTGTTGCTGAGTTTACCTTGAGTGAAGCTGTCAGTCTCTGTGTTTTCTTCTAAGAACCTAAAAATAAGGGAGAGAATATTCTGCATACCGCCAAAATTGGTTCTGTTTAGGCAGCTCAGGTGCTGCCTCAACAGAATAAAGCCTCAGGAAAGGTGAACAGCTGTATGTTAAGTTGTCAATCTCGCCTTCATTCTTGCTGGATGGGTTGGAGCCGATCCTCGGCTCTGACTCGCCAATACTAAAGCTCGAGCTATTTTTACCTGCTCGAGGCTCCCCATATCCCACAATGCTAGGCGGTAAATGCAGATCTTGTTTGCCGCTTTGGCTGCGAGGTGCTTGTTTCTACTGGCTCTGCAGGTTAGTGACTTTATATAGTTGTTAAACTCTAAAATCCCCTTATTTTTCTTTAGGATAGTTTCTCAAATAGTTTTTTTAGTTATCTATCCCTAGTTTAATTCGGGTTCCCCTAATTGTTTTTCCCGTTTATCCCCTGTTAATTTCTTAGGCCTTCGGGCCCTCCTCACTTCTTTCCCTTAGTCATACTTTATTGTGTGAGTGATTGGCTTAGTTTTTTTTTTGAAAGGCACTTGTTTCCAAAATTCAGAGAAGAAGGAGGAAGAAAAATAAAAGTAAAACATGTTTCTGGAAAATTTTTTGATTTCCCCCAAAAGGGGTGGTTGCGTCCCTTTTGGGTTTTTGGAGATAAGGGCGTTACTCTTGGGTGGCTTTCAAACCTTGAAAAATTTTCCCCTGGACCCCCACGTGGAAAATTTTAAAAGGGGGTTAACCTTAAAAAAATTTCCCCTTTTTGGGGCCAATTTGTTTTGTTTGGATCCTTTTTTGCTGCCGAGGCTGTTTAAACCCCAAAACGGGAAGTTGGTTTTGGAAACCCCGGGAAGGGAAGTTCAGTTAAGACCCTTTGGTAGGCCTAACTTTTTCAAAGTTGGTGGGGAATCTTTTAAAACCGTGCTTTTGAGTTTACCTTGGGAGGAGGGACAGGTTCTGCACTCCACCAAAATGGCCACTCTTAGGTCAGTTACAAATACTTCTATCGGCTACTCTCCCATGCAGCGGAGGCGCCGCTAGAGCTGCGAGGACAGGACTGGTCACTGGGCGTCAGGCCTGGCTCCGTCACTGCGATTTTCTGAGCCCTTCAAGGCGTGGTTTTGCCACGCCCCCTTTGATGGTTCTGCTCTGTTTGGCAAGACCGTTCGCGAGGCGTTGACCCAGGCGAGAAGGACGGGAAGGCGCTGTCTGCCGTCCGAATCCGCTTCTCTGCACCCCAGAGGCCCTATTCTAGGAACCAAAGGGTCAGAAGAAGATGTGGTTCGGAAGTCGCAACAGTCCCAGCCTGCTCGGACAACCAGTCCTTCCGTGGCAGAGGAGGACAGGGAGGGCGCCGCCCTAGAGGCAGAGGGGCTCCCAGAAACTTGGGTCCAGGGAACCTTTCTCTGAGCGGCCCAGCGCAGCAACCTGAGGGTTGCCCGACTGCTCTACTCTGGAGGCAGTCGGGGGACGTTTCAGGGGCACCTAGCGGCATGGGAGTCCATAACATCGGACCGCTGGGTGCTCCAAATCATATCCAGGGATATCGCATTCCTTTCCTTCACCTTCCAAAGATGAAGTCCCTCCCAGGCGTACCACCCGGTCAGCGGGAGGCCGCTTTGGCAGAAATTGGCCATCTGCTAAAGAAAAGAGCCATCAGCCCGTTCCCCAGACCAGATCGGATCAGGGTTCTACTCCAGATTCTTTTTAGTGCCAAAAGACGGGGAACTAAGACCAATCCTAGACCTCTCTCTCTTGAATCTGGCAGTCCCCAAAGAAAAATTCCGAATGGTCACTCTGCAATCTATTCTCCCCTTCTGGGAGAAAATCACTGGATGTGCTCGATAGATCTCAGGGCAGCGTACTACCACATCCTGATGGACCGGCGCTCAGGAGGTTTCTCCGCTTCGGCTGGGAGCCAGTCACTACCAGTTCGGTCCTTCCCTTTGGTCTCACCACAGCCCCCAGGGTGTTCACCAAAGTACTAGCAGTGGTAGCGGCCCACCTGAGGCTTCAGGGTGCAGGTCTTTCCCTACCTGGACGACTGGCTTCTTACCGCCCCAACAAGGCATCTACTTCTCTTGGCCTTGAGACTCCTTTCTCCATCTTGCTCCATTTTGGGCATCACAATAAATACAAAGAAGTCCAACCTAAGCCCACACAGCTCTTAGATTTCATAGGGGCCAGACTAGACACAAGGAGTTTCTGAGCCTTCCTCTCTGGGACAGAGTTCTAAATCTGCAGCTCCAGGTGCGGGCCATTCTCCATTCAAGTTCTGTTCCAGCGGAGTTGGTCCTGAGGGCTCTAGGGTCCATGGCTTGGCTATAGCACTTCTTCCCTCTTGCCAGGCTCAATATCGCATTCTTCAGTGGGCTCTTGGTACAGTGGTCATACCTTCCTCTCCCCATGCATCATCCCATAGCGATCAGCAAGGCTTGCACGCGGTCCCTCTTGTGCTGGCTCCACTCCCGGATCTCCACGAAGGTCGCCCATTTTGTGCTTCTCCCCTCTCGCCCACGGTGACCACGGGCGCCTCCCGCCTCGGGTGGGGGCACTTTAATGAGCGGACAGTCCAAAGGCACGTGGAGCGATTCAGAGACCTTACTGCATATCAATGTTCTAGAGATGAGAGCAGTGCTCTTAGCGTTGCTAGCACTTCAGGACTTTCTTCCCTTGGGAACAATTGCAATTCAATCGGACAACATGTCTGTTGTCTGGTACATCAACAAGCAAGGGGAACAAGGTCTTACCCTCTGTCGAGAGGCCATGAGAGTTTGGGAATGGGCAATCTCCAATCGCTTTCTCATAGCAGCACATTCGGGTCGGTCCAACATCCTAGCGGACAAGCTCAGTCGCACCATTCTGACCCCTTACGAGTGGTCTCTCAGTTGTCAAGTAGCGGGCATATTCGCCGCAGTGGGGAACCCCTTCATGCGATCTTTTGCTTCTCCCTCAAACACCAAGTGCGACAGTTTTTTCGCTCTAATACCTCCTCCCGGAGTACCCCAAGAGGCAGCTCTGGTGCATGCTTGGCCACCCGGTCTTCTGTATGCCTATCCACCCCTTGCCTCTGATGCTGCAAGTCCTTCAGAAAGCCTCTCGGGTGGGTTGCAGAATGATTCTCATTGCTCCATTCTGGCCTCGACAGATCTGGTTCCCCCTTCCTAAGGTCTCACTCGGTGAATCCTCCTTGGATTCTAGATCCCATCCGGATCTGATATCCCATCCATCCTGCATTCCTCCTCCGAACCTGGACAACCTGAAGCTGACCGCTTGGCTGCTCCAGTTCCACTCTTGATAAGGACTCGGTATTTCTTCACGGTAAAGGCTATTTTGGTGGCGGCTCATAAACCATCCACTAGAAAGGTTTACGAAGCAAATGGAAAGCGTTTCTCTGTGTGGGCGGGCGGCAAGGCCTGAATCCTTCACGGTTCCTCTCCCTGTAGTGCTTGACTTTCTAACCTCTCTCTTTAATGATGGTGCCAGCAGTTCCACAGTCAAAGTTCAACTGGCGGCAATTTCTCACTATCACATTGGTCAAGAGTCTATTCCTCTTATGTCAGCCAAATTGTGTAAAACATTTCTTAAAGGTACTTTTCTTCTCAGGCCCCTATAAAACAAGCAGTTCCTCCTTGGGACCTTTCTTTGGTCCTACAGGCCTTGACCGCTCCACCTTTCGAGCCCAGCAGCTACGGTGGATCTCAAATTCTTCTCCTACAAGACAGCCTTTTTAGTAGCCATTACATCTGCCAAGAGAGTTTCTGAACTTCAAGCTTTATCAGCTAAACCTCCTTACTTGGTATTTCATCCGGACCGTGTCTCCCTCAGGACCAACCCGTCCTTCCTTCCTAAAATCGCTTCTGAAGCAAACATCAATCAATCCATTAACCTCCCCGTTTCTTCCCTAAATATGAAAACAAAGGTGAATATAAGCTACATTCACTAGATGTTCACAGGCAACTTAGATTTTATCTCAACAGGACAGCTGGTCATAGGCAATCCGACCAGCTGTTTATTTCCTTTGCAAAATTCAATTTGGGCAAGCCAATCTCTAAAGTTTCTCTGTCCGCTGGATTTCACAGTGCATTTTATTGGCTTATCAAGCGTCAGGAAGGCCCGCACCGGAGGGTGTTCATGCCCATTCAACCCGGTCAGTATCTACCTCGGCAGCCTTCAAGGCTAGGATTCCTCTAGATGATATTTGTGCAGCAGCCACGTGGGCTTCATCTCATACATTTATTGTCCACTATAAGTTGGATCTTGCATCTAGGGTAGAGCATCCTTTGGCTCGCGGTGCTCGAATATCCTTCCATGATGGCGCCCAAGATTCAGGTAGCTGGGGACTCTGTCCCACAGGTTGCAGACAAATGAATATCCTACTTCAGATTTAGAAGTTATGTACTCACCATAACGTTCCATCTGAGTAGGTGTATTCATTGTCTGCAACCATCCATCCTCCTATCCCCTGGCCTTTCAGTTTCCTGCATATTCCTTGTTGCCCTTTTTAGGGTATTGTTGCTTTGGCAAACTCGATCTGAGGTCATGAGGGTAGAGCAGGGCATTATGGGTGAGGGGAGGAGCTGAGAGCTTGGATCCATAGCTGGAAAACCATGCCGGTTCGGATCCGATATCGGATCCATAACCCACAGGTTGCAGACAAATGAATACACCTACTCAGATGGAACGTTATGGTGAGTACATAACTTCTAATTTCTGAACACTTTAAAAAAATGAGATTTGGAATACTCATTTAAGTTTTGAATTTGTTTGATCCTGCTGGCACTGAGATTCTCAAAAAATGGGATGAGAGAGGTAATGGGGTATCTAGAATGTTTCATATTCCCAGATTCTCACCTAACTTCAAAAGGCAGAACAAACAAAAATCTTAGCCTAACAAGAGTCAGGGCACCAAGATGCAACTGCAGGAGAATTATACTTCCAAACCGAATAAAAGGAGTTCCTTTCACAAAAAAGATAATTCGCCTGCCAAGACTCAAGGAATCTTGTTCCTTCCTCCTTTCATTTCTCCCCTTTTCTCTTCCCCCAGGATTTCACTCAACCCAGCAGCCTGACCACAAATAGTCAGAGACAAATGTGTGCTGAGAATAATTCAGAGGAGAGGCTCTTGGCAGTGGACAGAAAATCATCTTACCTTCAGGGAGATCCCCCTCACAACCCTCAGACAAAACACTTCTTTCTCTCTGGTACTCCTTCACAAGTTGCAGGCAGGGATTGTAAAACCAGTTCCTGTACCACAAAAAGGAACAGGATTTTACTCCAGAATCTTTTTGTTTCCCAAAAAGAAGCTATATTGGAGACCAGTGTTAGATTTTTCTTACCTAAATAACATTCTGAAAGTACTCAAATTCAAAATGCTGACCCAGCAGATGGTCGTACCCCTTCTTTCTGACCACTTTTTCATGATGAGTTTAGATCTGAATGATGCTTATCACATTCCAATTGCTTCCAACTCAAGCTGAACCTACAAAAGGCCTGTCTCAGAACCTCACAAAGAATTGACTTGCTGGGGTGTATGACAGACACAGAAAAAAGAATGGTCTTTCTGCCAGAAGACAAGTCCTGATTTTTCAGAACATGTTCAGGTATTTTTGTGTTCAAGAAGCTGCCTCCTCATGGCCTCAATGATCCTCATGATACCACTGGCCAGACTGCATATGAGAAAGAGACAGTTGTACTTAAAACATTTTTTATCCAGCACCTGTATCTCTTAAGAGTTTTAGGTACCAGTGCTGGAATTTGTAAAACAAGAGTTACAGTGGTGCAGGGATCTGATGTCTCTCAGTCCAGGCCTGCCCTTCTCCCTCCAGACCCCCCAGTTCAGATGGACTTGACAGGTTTTGCATGGGGAGCAGTGTCAAGGGGAGTTCAAGTTCAAGGTGAATAGGGTCCTTCGGATGCTGCAAAGCACATAATTATCAAATAAATATTAGTAGTGATTCAGGCCTTAAAAGTTCTCCACATATGGTTTCCAGGTCCCCATTTAGTAGTCAGAGACAGCATCATTGTCATGTGGTACCCGAGCAAACAAGAGGGCACATGGTCATACCCTCTTTCCCAATTGGCAGTGATGGTCTTGGAGCTAGTCTTACAGCATTCTTTGATGTTTCATGCATCCCATCAGAGCAAAATATGATGGCAGATAGACTGACGCAGATTCCAGAAGGACCCTTATGAGTGGAAATTCAGGAAAGAGGTCTTCCAGGATTTGCCCCAGATGTGGGAAACACCTCAAATAGATCTGTTTGACTCCTTACAAAATAGAAGACAGTTGGAAAAATTCTGTATGAGACATCCTTGCAGCCGTGATTAGAGGACAGAAACATTTGTGTTCCCTTGGGACAGGAATGTTCCTTTATGCATTTTCAGACTTTCCACTGATACCCAATGTACTTGTCAAGATTCAGAAAGAATTACCAAAAATCATTGTGGTGACCCACTTTTGGCCCAGGTAAAGTTGGTTCTCACTTTTAATGGAATTGCCCCAAAAAATTACCAGAAGCTTCCTCACACTCTGGATCTGCTTACACAGTGTCAGAGGTGACTGGTGCACCCCATCTTAGTGCAATTGCAACTGACAACCTGGAAGATTTTATCTTGATACTTTTTAGGCACTTGTTCCATGAGGATGTGCAGCAGATATTGAAGGAGGCAAGAAAACCTGAAACTGTAAAATCTTATGTTTACAAGTGGAAGATGTTTTCTAGATGGTGCCTAACCGATTACACAGGGCGTGGTATGATTCTGTCCTTCTGGTTTTGAAATATTTGTGTGAGCTAGTCAATGATGGCTTATGTTATGCATCTGTGAAGGTGGATCTTGCAACCATCTGAAATTGTCTGCCCATGGATCCCTCTTTCATCTTTTTTTGTGGTTAAAGAGTTTATGAAAGGAGTGTTGCACGTGAGTCCGCCTTGAAAGCAAATTCCTTCTTCTTGGGATCTCAACTTTGTTCTTGAAAATTTGACCGTATCTCTGTTTGAATCTGCCTTTGAGGCTGATTTAAAGTTCATCACTTGGGAAACCGTTTTGCTTATTGCAAATCTGCAAGGTAAGTCTCTGAGCTGGAAGATCTTATGGTGGTCCAACACTATCTGCTTTTCCACAAGAGCAGGGTTGTTTTTTGCAATAATCCATCTTTCATGCCAGTGCTTGTTGATGAGTTTACCTTGAGTGAAGCTGTCAGTCTCTGTGTTTTCTTCTAAGAACCTAAAAATAAGGGAGAGAATATTCTGCATACCTTGGTTCTGTTTAGGCAGCTCAGGTGCTGCCTCAACAGACCAAAGCCTTCAGGAAAGGTGAACAGCTGTATGTTAAGTTGTCAATCTCGCCTTCATTCTTGCTGGATGGGTTCGGAGCCGATCCTCGGCTCTGACTCGGCCAATACTAAAGCTCGAGAGCTATTTTTACCGGCTCGAGGCTCCCCTATATCCCACAATGCTAGGCGGTAAATACCCAGATCTTGTTTGCCGCTTTAGCTGCGAGGTGCTTGTTTCTACCAGCTCTGCAGGTTAGTGACCTTCTATAGTTGTCAAACTCTAAAATCCCCTTATTTTTCTTTAGGATAGTTTCTCAAAATAGTCTTTTAGTTATCTATCCCTAGTTTCATTCGGGTTCCCCTAATTGTTTTTCCCGTTTATCCCCTGTTAATTTCCTTAGGCCTTCGGGCCCTCCTCACTTCTTTCCCTTAGTCATACTTTATTGTGTGAGTGATTGGCTTAGTTTTCCCCTTTCTTTAAAGGTGTGTCTGTGTGTGTGTCTGTGTTTTACAGCCACTTTAGGATGTCTAAAGACTCCAAGGTCTCAGGCTTCAAGAAGTGTGACTCGTGCTGTCAGAAAATGTCTCTGACAGACGGTCACACTTCTTGTGTATATTGCCTGGGACCTTTGCACCTGCAGGACTCTTGTTCTGTCTGCCACGCTTTCAGTCCAAGAGTCCTGCAGGAACGCAAAAACAAACTGATACTTCGAGGCTTATTAAAGCCTGAAGGCTCCCTGACCCAGACCGCATCAGGAAAACCTTCTAAGCCTTCCAAGGCGTCTGCTCCAGCTTCGGAGCCATCCGCTGGTGGCTCTAAGGCTGCTTCGACATCGACTCTGTCTGGAGCCGATGTTTCGAAGATTCAAACTGTTACCTCGGCTACGGCTGGAGCCGAGAGGTCCGAGACTCAGACGGCTCCGATAGTTTTGTCGGAGCCATCTACTAGGAAGAGGTTGAGATCCCCATCCATTGGCTCTATCCACTCGTCCCATGGATCTCCACTTTTATCAGAGAGGAGCCATAGGTCCCACTCCTCTCGGTCCTCCAGACTGTCCGACCATGACTTAGAGAGGGTGGTGAGCAGACTTCTCAAGTCCCAGGCACTGGCCCAAATACTGCATAGCCCTACTCAACGGTCAGTGGCTATACCCATCCCTTCCTCAGTTCCTCCTCCGATTCCCATGAGTTCAGAGCTGGAGCTTCTGGGAGCCGTGACTGTCGGTGCGTCGGAGCCGATACTTCCACTTTCGGCTCCATCGTCGGCTCCGATCTCCTCCTTGGAGGGATCTGGACGCCGGGCTTCCCTCGTCGGCTCCGAGGGGGCGAGTGGCATTGGACCCTTGTCCGAGCCCGTTCTCCCTCTCGGAGCTTTGGCGCTGGTGAGCTCGGCCCCGACATCGGCCTCGGAGCCATCCCTTTCGGTGCCGGGAGGAGTCCTCGTCTCTTCAGAGCGGGGATCTTTGGCCCTGCCTGATCAGGGCGCCTTTGAGGTCATACGGGGCGTGCTAGACCCGGTGTCTTCTCCACGGTCAACTCCCTCAGCTCCTCCCTCTACAGTGCCTGTGATGGTCTCTACCCACCCTCTCGTCCCAGACCGTAGAGAGTCAACGTCTCAAGTTTTCCCACTGGGAATATCCTCCTCTTCCGAGGCTTCTCCTGATCCTTCAGGGGAACCCCCTCGGAAGAAACAATGCAAGAGGAAGCATATTGACTCCCCCGAGTCTATCACCTCGGATACCGAGTTGGATGAGTTGGAAGGGTCCCCACGGTCCTCCTCTGAGGATGTCTCCTTTTTAGACATCCTTGAGATCCTTAGACAGAGGGGGAACTGGTCCACCCTTAACCCTTCAGAGGATGAGTCGGTCTACCTTGAGGCTTTTGGCTCTCGCCCTTCCACCTCCTGGGTATCTCCTCCCTTTGACCCCCTCATGGAAGTGGTGGCAAGGAAGGCGTGGACAGCCCCTGATACGGTGGAACCTACCCCACGAAGGCCGTCCAAGTTTATTACAGCTCCTAAGGACAAAGAATTCTTATCCAAGGGCGTCTCTGTTGATGCTATCGTGGTGGCCGCAGCCACTAAGAAGGAATTAGCCGATCCTTCGGTACCTATCCATCCTCCTAATAAGAAATCTAGGACTATGGATAGGTACGGTAAGCGGATGTTCTCCTCAGCGACCTTTGCTATGCGTTCGCTGAACTACTTGTGTCACTTCACCCGTCTTCAGAGAGATATGCTCAAGGAAATGGGTGATGCTTTGCAGGATCCAACAACTGAGGGGTTTCGAGACAAAATGAACTCCCAGTTGGCAACCCTGAATTCAATCATCAACTCTTCCATGCGGCTTATTTCCTATGTGGCAGATGGGGCGAGTAGGACCGCTGGCACAGGTGTAGCTTTGCCACGTCACGCCTGGATGCGGCTTTGTAACTTTGCGGACCCTTTCAAGGCGTCCTTCACCAATTCCCCTTTTGATGGTTCAGGGTTGTTTGGACCTCAGGAGAAGGACACTTTGACTAGGTGCGAACAGGATGGCAAGACTCTCTCTGCCATGGGAGTCCGGTTTTCTACCCCTTCTAGACCGTATCCCAAGGGTCAGAAGGGGGGGGAAATGTGGTTCCGCAAATCACAGGGAGTCTCGCCTGATGCACGGAGTCAGTTCCCCTCTAGAGGCAGAGGGGGGAACAGCAATAGACGCCGCCCTAGGGGCAGGGGTGGTCCGCAAAATCAAGGTAGCAGAGAGACTCTCTCTGACAAACCTTTTCAGCGTCCCTGAGGAGCTGCCCGACTGTCCACCTTCGGAGGCAGTCGGGGGAAGATTATCACTGTATCCAGAAGCCTGGCTTTCTCTCACTCAAGACAAATGGGTACAGTCGATTATATCCGACGGGTTACAAAATTCCCTTTGTCCACATCCCATCTCAACCAAAAGGGCCCCTTCCAGACGTTCCACCCGGTCTAAGGGAACAAGCAGCGCTAGAAATATCAAAGCTGCTGTCAAAAAGAGCTATCCAGCCAGTCCCGGCAGACCAGCAAGGATCCGGAATCTACTCCAAATTCTTTTTGGGTCCAAAAAAGACAGGGGACTGGAGACTGATATTGGATCTCAGCAGACTAAACAAGTCTGTAAACAAAACAAAATTCCGGATGGTCACGCTTCAGTCCATTCTACCCTTCTTGGGTCAGGACAATTGGATGTGCTCAATAGACCTTCAGGATGCGTACTATCATATCAAGATGCACAGACGCTCCAGAAGGTTCCTCCGCTTCCGGCTGGGAGCCAGTCACTATCAGTTCAGAGCCCTGCCCTTTGGTCTCACTACAGCCCCCCGAGTGTTCACCAAATGCACGGCAGTGGTCACGGCTCATCTGAGACTACAAGGATTCCAGGTGTTTCCATATTTAGACGACTGGCTCCTTACCGCTACCACCAGGCATCAACTTCTCATATCCAGAGACTACACCATTCATTCTTGTCAAGCTCTAGACATTTCCATAAATTTCGAAAAATCTGCCTTGTTGCCTTGTCAGTCTATTACCTTTATAGGCGCCACCTTAGACACAATTCATCTTTCCGTGAAGCTAACAGAGCAAAGAGTATCAGATATCCGCAAACATGTTCACATTCTTCTTCAGTGCGACAGGATCAAAGCCAGGTTTGTCTTGAAGGTTTTAGGTCTTATGGCAGCTGCCATTACACTTCTTCCCCTAGCCCGCTTTCACATGCGGATCCTCGAGTGGATGCTGTTTTCTCAGTGGTCCTTCCAACAGCTCCCAGTGTCTCACAGTATTCTGCTGACCCAATCATGCAAGAAGCTTCTATCTTGGTGGATGACCTCCCCTCAAGTTCTTCAGGGCAGATCCTTCGTCGTCGTCCCCGGTTGCCACGGTGACAACGAACGCCTCCCTGATCGGGTGGGTGGGGGGGCATTGTCAGGGCAGGACGGTCCAGGGCACATGGCAACCTTTCGAAAGCCATTTGCACATAAATGTCCTGGAGATGAGAGCAGTACTTTTAGCGTTGCAAGCCCTTCAGCACTCTCTTCCCACTGGGACTATTGCAATTCAGACAGACAATATGTCTGTAGTATAGCACATCAACAAACAGGGCGGAACCAAGTCTTATCCATTATGTCGAGAGGCACTCAGACTTTGGCAGTGGGCGATCTCATCTCAGCGGTTTCTGATAGCAACGCACATCCCCGGGAAGTCCAACGTGATAGCGGACAAGTTGAGTAGGGCCATACTCATGCCACACGAGTGGTCTCTCAAACAGTCAGTGCTGGAAGAAATTTTTCAGAGATGGGGCCGACCTTGCTGCGATCTTTTTGCTACTCCCCAAAACAGCAAGTGTCACGATTTCTTCACCCTCTTTCCCCTACCAGGTCAACCCACCAGGGACGCTCTAGTCCACGATTGGCCCCGGGGACTTCTGTATGCCTTTCCCCCCTTTCCACTGATCTCTCAAGTAATTCAGAAAGCTACCGCATTGAGAGTCGACATGATCCTCATTGCCCCTTTCTGGCCTCGTCAGATATGGTTTCCGTTCCTTCACTGGTTTCTGTTGGAGCAGCCTTGGCATCTGGATCCAGTGCCAGATCTTTTGACCTATCAATCTGGTCAGCTGCACCACTCCCTCCTATCTCTCAACCTCACAGCTTGGTTGCTCCGCTTCCCACCCTAGCCAGGCTTCCTTTAATTTCCCATTCGGTCCGTAACATCCTTATAGCCTCCCACAAGTCTTCTACAAGAAGGATTTACAATAGCAAGTGGAAACGTTTTTCCTTCTGGGCAGCAACTAATAACATAGACCTTTTCACTGCACCTATCCAGTCTATACTAGACTTCCTGGCAGAACTTTTTCACTCAGGTTCTTCTTCGTCTACTATTAGAGTACAATTGGCTATATCTAATTTCCATGTAGGCTTTTCAGACTCCAGCATCATGTCCCATAAACTTTGCAAAGCCTTTCTAAAGGTATCTTTTGCTCAAGCCCCAATTAGAGACCCTCCACCTCAGTGGGACTTAAATTTGGTTCTAGCCTCCTTGATTCTCCCCTTGAACCGGCTTCCTGCTCTCTGAAATTGCTTTCATGGAAAACCCTTTTTCTAGTAGCCATAACATCAGCTAGATGGGTATCTGAACTTCATGCTCTTTGCAGTCATCCTCCATACTTAGTTTTCCACAAAGACAGGGTGTCCCTTCGGACCAACCCTTCCTTTTTACCCAAGGTTTCTTCTGAGGCAAATCTGAATCAGACAATCGACCTTCCAGTTTTCTTCCCTAATTATTCCAACAAGGCAGAACAAAAGTTACATTTCCTAGATGTTCATCGCCAGCTTTGTTATTATTTGGATAGGACTAAACAGTTTAGGAAGTCTAACCAGCTATTCCTATCTTATGCGGAAGGGAAGATGGGCCTTCCAGTTTCCAAAGTGTCCCTTTCGAGATGGCTGGCCTCTGTAATTTCCTTCATTTATGAACTCAGACACCAAAAGCTACCATCACGACCTAGAGCTCATTCAACCAGGGCATTAGCTACGTCAGTAGCCTTTCAAGACAGACTGCCCATAGATTCCATCTGTCAAGCAGCTACATGGGCTTCTCCTCATACCTTTATCTCACATTATAAATTGGATATGGCCTCCAGAAACCGTGCTAACTTTGGTTCCACCGTCCTCAAGAGTCTGTTCAGATGAGCCACCCAGGATAAGGGTGCTAGGGACGCAGTCCCATCCAGCAAGAATGAAGGCGAGATTGACAACTTAACATTGAGAAGTTATGTACCTACCATAACGTTCCATGTTAGTTGTCTTCTTCTCGCCTTCTTTCTTAAGGCCCCACCCTCCATCCCCCTAGCCTGGACAGACCGAGAGGATCCTTGGGATCTTTTATCTTCCACAGCGTCAACCACCTCTATTGCCCCTGATTGATAGTTCTACAGGTAGTTTCTATAGAGGTTGATTTCATTTTTCTCTGTCTCTAGGAGACCAGCACTGCTATACTTTTAGCTATCAAATGAGATCTGGGTATTTACCGCCTAGCATTGTGGGATATAGGGGAGCCTCGAGCCGGTAAAAATAGCTCTCGAGCTTTAGTATTGGCCGAGTCGGAGCCGAGGATCGGCTCCGAACCCATCCAGCAAGAAAGAAGGCGAGAAGAAGACAACTAACATGGAACGTTATGGTAGGTACATAACTTCTCATTATTTCCTATTCTGTGGCTAAAATGTGTCAACCTGTCTCTAAGCAAATGATTGCTTGATGGTAATCCTCTGCTACAGTTTTTTTATTACTCCTACCAAGGTAAATCCATTTAAGGCAAGATTAAGGCACATTCCACCACAACATTATCATCTTTGGTGGCTTACTGGAAAGGAGTGGAGTCATGAAACATTCTTGAGGCAGCAATGTGTTCTCTGTTCATACCTTTACAAAACACTAGAAACTGGATTTTTTCTCAAGTTGTAGAGCAGACCTTGCGAGGACCATTCACCAGGCTGCTGAATCCTTATCCTTTTTTCTCCCAAATAGGGCAAGCTGTTGGAATCTACCCACAAGCCACTGAGGCAGTGTGAATTGTGAACATAGTACAGTTGCAGAAGTCCTATTTACCTGTAACAGTAGATGTTTGAATTTTACACGGTCTCAGTGGTAGTACCCACCCACCATCTCACTTATTTTATGTATATAGTTAAATTGTATCTAATCTTGTTGTGTTGTTGGTTGGCTCTGGACATTTATGTTTGGTTGGTTTCAGGCAATTCTTGCCTCTGGTCCTTCTTGGTTCTTTCTACTTAGCACTAAAAACTTGAACAACTGACTTCCTGTGACAGAGGTTAGGCTTCCTCTGATGGGAAGGCTTAGCTGATCTCCCTTAAAACATTGATCTTATCTCTGTCATTCAGGCTGATTTAAAATTCAGAGGAGGGAATTCTGAGCTCTGGAGAGCTCCCAGTGTGGGTTTTTGCAGGCAGAGACCCCATATATAGCTGAGTCAGTGTGAAATTTAAATATCTACTATTACTGGTAAGTAAGACTTATGCAGCTGTACTTTTTGCTCAATTCCTCTTCCAGATGAGAAAGATATACTAAAAAATCATCTGCATATAAGGCGATTTTGAAAACTTGATCACTCGCATTATAACCTTTCAGTACAGAACTACGTTGTTTCCTCAGCCAGGGGTTCCAAAGATATGGCAAACAGTAGAGGGAAAGTGGGTAGCCCAGCCTGGTGCCCCTAAGTTCCCAAAAACTAGATGACAGTCTAGGATTTATTTTAACTCTGGCACTTGATCCCTCATACAGGGATAGAAATTTTACCATGTCATGTGGAAAGTACAGGTGTTGAATAACCAGAAATAGGTATTCCTACTGAACCCTATCAAATGCCTTCTCTGCCTCTAGGCTGGTTAACAGAAGAGTAGTATTAGAATGATTGGCTTCCTCAATTACTAGGGATGCTTTTATCAGGTTATCAGTGGTTGTTCTTCCTAAGATAAATTCAATTGGTCTGGATGAATCAAAGAAAAGAAGAAGAAATTTAGAAAACCTGAAAAAAATCAACTGGAAAACATGAAGAGAAAAGACTGTCTAGCAAAGATTCTGCCGCTGTTCTGCAAAAAGCAGTTCAAGGTTCAGCTTTTGGTCTAGTGATTGCTTCTAATAATGTAGAGGAAAAATAAAGCAGATATACTTAATTAAAATAAATGAAACATTGAAATAATATATCAACACAAATAACAAAAGGCTGGAAAAATAGAAGATGTTAAGTTGTCTATCTCGCCTTCATTCTTGCTGGATGGGTTCGGAGCCGACCTCGGCTCCGACTTGGCCACTCTAAAAGCTCGAGAGTTGGTTCCACCGGCTCGAGGCTCCCCTTATATCCCACAATGCTAGGCGAGAGTTACCTCAGATCTCGTTTGCCGCTACAGCTATCGAGGTTGGTTTTCTACCGGTTCTTGGTAAGTGACTTTTCTTGTGTAATTTAGTCTATTAAAACCCCTTTAATTTTAATATTTTACTTATTTCCCTTAGTTTAGAGAAATTTTATCCCCTTCTAAAAAATTTCCGTTTTTTTCCCTCAAGAACTTTAGGTTCTTCCCTTGGGCCTATTGGCCTTTTTCTCTTCCCTAGGGAGTGTGTGTATTATTTTTATTTTAAAGAAAAAAAACTATTTAGTGGTTTTATTATAATTTATTATAATTTTAACTTGACAGGGTGTAATTAGTGTGTGTGTGTGTGTGTTTGATTACACCTTCTTAAAAATGTCTAAAGAAGCAAAGGTCTCCGGATTCAAGAAGTGTGATGCGTGCTGTCAGAAAATGTCTCTGACAGACGCTCACACTTCTTGTGTCTACTGTCTGGGACCTTTGCACCTGCAGGACTCTTGTGCTGTGTGCCATGGCTTCAGCCCCAGGGTCCTGCAGGAAAGAAAAATAAATTGATCTTGAGGGGCTTACTCAAGCCAGAGGATTCCCTTTCTGTTTCTACTGGGAAGCCCTCTAAGGCATCTAGGTCTTGGCTCCGACAACTGAGCCGAGACCTAAGGTTTCTAAACCTGCCTACATCGGCTCGGCTGGAGCCGATGAGTCTCAGTCCACAGTTTCTGTGGTTCCTCGGCTCGGCGGAGCCGAGGTATTAAGTTCCGTGTCGGATCCGACCAGACCTTCGGAGCCGACAAATAGGAAGAGGTCCAGGTCACCATCTCTTGGCTCCGTTCATTCGGCTCCAGGATCTCCCCTGCTGTCTGAACGGAGCCAAAGATCTCACTCCTCTAGGTCATCGAGGCTGTCGGATCATGACCTTCAGAGGGTAGTGAGTCGACTTCTTAAGTCCGAGGCACTGGCCCAGATGCTTCAGAGCCCGACTCATCAGTCGATGCCTGCCCCGGTCCATCAACATATTCCTCCTTCGACTCTCTTGAGTTCGGAGCCGGGTCGAGTCGGAACCGAGACTGTGATAGCGCCGGAGCCGATACAATTGTCTTCGCCCGCTGCCGGCTCCGATTTCTTCCTTGGAAGAATCTCGGCGCCGACTTCCTGTCGGCTCGAGGGGTGAGTGGCATCGGACCCTTGTCCGACCCTCTCCTCTCGGAGCTTCGCACTGGTGAGTTCGGCTCCGACATCGGCCTCGAGCCATCACTGTCGGTGCCGAGGGGGTTCTTAGCTTCGGAGCGGGACCTCTGGCTCTGCTGACAGGGGTGCATTCGAGGTCATGCGGAGTGTGTTAGAGCCTGGCTCTACTCCACAGTCGGCTCCGTCCGCCCCTCCCTCTACAGTGCCTCAGGTTAAGTTGACTCACTCCCTCATCCCGGACCGCAGAGAGCCAGCTCCTCAGGAACCCCCTGTGGGGATTTCATCCTCTTCCGAGGCCTCTCCTGATTTGGCAGAAGAGCCCCTCGGAAGAGGAAGTGTAAGAGGAAACACATTGACTCACCTGAGTCCATCACGCCAGACACAGATTTGGATGATTCTGAGGGTTCCCCGTTCCCCTTCTGAAGATGTCTCATTTGCAGACATTCTGGAGATCCTCAAACAGAGGGGAAATTGGCCAGCCCTCAACCCTTCGGAGGACGAATCTGTGTATCTTGAGGCGTATGGCTCTCGTCCTTCCACCTCCTGGGTGTCTCCCCTTTGACCCCTCATGCAGGTGGTTGCTAAGAAGGCATGGACGGCTCCTGATTCAGTGGACCCCACTCCCAGGAGACCCTCCAAGTTCATAACGGCACCAGCAGACAAACAGTTCTTAACAAAAGGAGTTCTGTGGATGCTATGGTGGTAGCTGCTGCCACTAAGAAGGAGCTAGCTGATCCTTCAGTACCTGTCCATCCACCTAACAAGGAATCTAGGTCCATGGACAGGTACGGAAGCGGATGTTCTCGTCAGCGACATTTACCATGCGTCGCTGAACTACCTGTGCCATTTTACTCGTCTTCAAAGGGACTTGATCAAGGAAGCGAGTGAAATGTTAAAGGACCCTACAGCTGCGGGTTTCCAAGATAAGATGAACACGCAGCTGGCTACCCTTAACTCCATAACCAACTCCTCCATGCGCCTCTTTCTTACGCGGCTGATGGAGCGAGCAGAGCCGCAGGGACAGGTGTGGCCTTACGTAGGCATGCCTGGATGCGGCTATGCAATTTTCGGACCCCTTCAAGACGCCTTTCACTAACTCCCCGTTTGATGGATCATCCCTCTTTGGTCCTCAAGTGAAAGAAACCTTGACTAGGTGCGAAACTGATGGCAAGACCCTTTCTGCCGTCGGAGTCCGCTTTTCTACTCCTTCTCGGCCTTACCCCAAAGGCCAGAAAGGTGGAAAGATGTGGTTCCGGAAACAATCTCAAGGGACTTCGCCTGACGACAGAGTCGCTTCCGCCAGAGGCAGAGGCGGAATAACAATGGTAGACGCGCCCTAGGGGCAGGGGGTCCGCAGAACCAGGGCAATCGGGAAGCCTTCCTGACAAGCCTTTTCAGCATCCCTGAGGTGTTGCCGGACTGCCCATCTTCGCAGGCACCGGCGGGAAGACTGTCACTGTACGCAGAAGCCTGGCTATCCCTGACCCAAGACAAATGGGTACAGTCCATCATTTCAAGGCTATTCTATCCCTTTCTTCGCATTCCAAATCAGTCAAAAATCCCTTCCAGATGTTCCACCCGCTCAAAGGGATCTAGCGGTTTTGGAGATTTCAAAACTGCTTGCAAAAGAGCAATTCAGCCAGTTCCAGCAGACCAGCAAGGATCCGAATCTACTCAAGGTTCTTTTTAGTTCCAAAGAAAACAGGGACTGGAGACCAATTTTGGATCTCAGTGTCTTGAACAGATCAGTCAAGAAAACAAGATTTCGGATGGTCACGCTGCAATCCATCCTTCCCTTTTGGGCAAAGGAAACTGGATGTGCTCTATAGACCTTCAGGATGCGTACTATCACATAAAATGAACAGACGCTCCAGAAGATTCCTCCGCTTCAGGCTGGGAACCAGTCATTTTCAGTTCAGGGCCCTGCCCTTTGGTCTCACCACTGCCCCGGGTGTTTACCAAATGCATGGCAGTGGTAGCTTCTCACCTGAGACGACAAGGATTCCAGGTGTTTCCATATTTGGACGACTGGCTCCTCACAGCTCCCACCAAGCATCTCCTTCTGATGGCCAGGGATTACACTTTTCGCATTTGTCAAAAGCTGGGTATTTCAATAAATTGCGAAAAGTCTGTTTTGTCGCCTTGTCGTACTATTACCTACATAGGCGCAAATCTAGATACAGTAAACATGTCTGCGAGACTAACACATCAGAGAATAACAGACATTCACAAACTGGTATCACTCCTTTTCAACAACAACAGAATCAAAGCCAGGTTAGTTCTGAAAGTGTTGGGAATTATGGCAGCGGCCATACCTCTGCTTCCATTAACCAGATTCCACATGCGGATCCTTCAATGGATGCTCTTTACTCAATGGTCATACCAGCAACTTCCAATGTCTCACACCATTATGATCACGCAAGCGTGCAAAAATCATCTCAAGTGGTGGATGTCTTCCCCTCAGCTCTTCTTGGGAAGACCCTTTGTTCCACCTCCTCCGGTTGCTACTCTGACTACGGATGCCTCCCTGATCGGGTGGGGGGGGCATTATCAGGGCAGGACGGTCCAGGGCACATGGCAACCAAACGAATGCCACTTGCACATAAATGTTCTGGAGATGAGAGCAGTGTACTAGCTTTTGATAGCATTTAATCGAAAATCATAGCATTTATTGTGTTTTCTACTTTTCTGTAAAAAAAAACTTAAAAACAAAAAAAAAATATCCTTGCTTTCCATACTTTCCTAACTAGTGTTCCAGAGACCAGATTTTGCTGATCCCTGGGCTTTGTCTTGGTTCCTGTTTTCTCCATTTTCCTTGTTTGGTCAAGGGGTAGTTTCTTTACTCACTAGTGGGAGTAGGGAGTACTGAACTGCCTGTTTGTCCTCAGAGGAGTGGTTTAAGGCAGTAACTTGTAGTTTATTGGCCATTTTGGGTCATTTCCTGTCTTTTCCAGCCCCCTGCTATAAAGCACATTTTGGCGGGCTTTTCCAGCTATTGAGAACTCAGCACAGCTCCTCGTGGTGGCCAGCAGTGTTCCTCTAGCAGCAGAGACCAGAAAAGACTACCTTTCCAGATTTTAAGTATTTTTCTTGGCTTTTTCGACTTTTTGTGCCTTTCGACTACTGTTTCTGCTTATTTTATCAAAGTTTGCACTGTTTTTCTGTGTTTATAAGTTAAAACTGTTTACTGCACTTGCTAGTTTAAGTTTTGCCTAAAAGTTAAACTACAGGCTAATACACTCAAGTGTACTAGCTTTTGATAGCATTTAATCGAAAATCATAGCATTTATTGTGTTTTCTACTTTTCTGTAAAAAAACTTAAAAGAAACAAAAAAAAAATATCCTTGCTTTCCATACTTTCCTAACTAGTGTTCCAGAGACCAGATTTTGCTGATCCCTGGGCTTTGTCTTGGTTCCTGTTTTCTCCATTTTCCTTGTTTGGTCAAGGGTAGTTTCTTTACTCACTAGTGGGAGTAGGGTACTGAACTGCCTGTTTGTCCTCAGAGGAGTGGTTTAAGGCAGTAACTTGTAGTTTATTGGCCATTTTGGGTCATTTCCTGTCTTTTCCAGCCCCTGCTATAAAGCACGCTTTGGTGGCTTTTCCAGCTATTGAGAACTCAGCACAGCTCCTCGTGGTGGCCAGCAGTGTTCCTCTAGCAGCAGAGACCAGAAAGACTACCTTCCAGATTTTAAGTATTTTTCTTGGCTTTTTCGACTTTTTGTGCCTTCGACTACTGTTTCTGCTTATTTTATCAAAGTTTGCACTGTTTTTCTGTGTTTATAAGTTAAAACTGTTTACTGCACTTGCTAGTTTAAGTTTTGCCTAAAAGTTAAACTACAGGCTAATACACTCAAGTGTACTAGCTTTTGATAGCATTTAATCGAAAATCATAGCATTTATTGTGTTTTCTACTTTTCTGTAAAAAAACTTAAAAAAAAAAAAAATATCCTTGCTTTCCATACTTTCCTAAACTAGTGTTCCAGAGACCAGATTTTGCTGATCCCTGGGCTTTGTCTTGGTTCCTGTTTTCTCCATTTTCCTTGTTTGGTCAAGGGGTAGTTTCTTTACTCACTAGTGGGAGTAGGGAGTACTGAACTGCCTGTTTGTCCTCAGAGGAGTGGTTTAAGGCAGTAACTTGTAGTTTATTGGCCATTTTGGGTCATTTCCTGTCTTTTCCAGCCCCTGCTATAAAGCACGCTTTAGCGCCAGTGATTTAGCCTTGAGCTGCCACTGTTGCACACTAGGGCAGCCGGTTAAGCAGGTTTAAACTATTCGGCTACCTAAAGTCCACTCTTCAAATTTTCCCTTGAAACTACCTTCCTCGACCTATACTACTCATCTAATCAGCGTATCCTATAACTAAAAGATCATCTCTACTTGACTCTAAGTAGACTATTCTCTATCTGTTAAACCTAGCACTTGCTCCTACAGTACTTATTACCTTGATACGGCACTCTTATAGATAGCACCCCAAAAGGCAACCCCCATTTCTCGGTCACCCACATCCCCGAATCTTTTAAAGTTTTTTGTCTATCCTTCTAGCATGTCGAGGGATCAGTTGCTAGTGTCATCTCCTGCTCAGCTGGTGAACCTGGGAATATTGAGGCAATGTTACAATTGCCTCATGTACACAGACAACCCTCTCCTCCTCCCACAAAACACAAATACATGCGAGATGCAACTATACGGCCAAACTGGAGGCTGAGCTCTCTCAACATAGGACTGGCAAGACCAGTCAGGAGGGGAAGGTTACCACACACACTATAGACCCAGTCTCACATAGTACCATTACAACCTCAAATCATACACATAAACACACAAAGACATACTCGGAGGCTCTGATCAAAAATCTACCAAAACAGCAGAGGCCACCAAAGCAGACACCCAAAAAACCACCACCTCAGAACACAACACCTGAAACACATAGACCTCACAGTCAGAGTGTCAAACAGTCACAGCCCTTAAGGCCAAACACAATGCCAGACACACTAGTCATTGGTGACTCCATAGTCAGACACACTGATGTCCCGCTCACCAGACTGAGTAAGGAGAAGGTCACAGTAAGCTGTCTGTCGGGCGCTAGAATCCGCCACATAACGCAAGCACTCAGGTCTCTCAACAGCAGGTACAAATATGACTCAGTCATTGTCCACGCTGGTGTAAACGACCTGAGACGAACCTCCTTGGACTACATGAAAAGAGACATTGAGGAGCTCTCTGATTATGTAGCCCAGGCAGGTATGACCCTGACCTTGAGCAGTATCCTACCTTCACCAAGAATGATGCCACAATACAGAGATAAGATGATCAGCTTTAACAATTGGCTTAATCACTGGTGTCATTCAAAGGGGATCCAGTATCTGTCTGCCTGGGATGACATGCTGGACAAGCCACGCTGCTTCGCAAGGGACGGCTTGCACCTGTCACCCTGGGATTCGGATATTGGCAAAGGCTCTTGCCACCCCATAGTGCCTTTTTTAGGCAAGGCTCAAATTCTAAACCTACCACCCTAGAACACAAAAAAGGAAATAAACTAAGGGTAATGCTGCTCAATGCCAGAAGTCTAAATCTCAAAATGCACGCACTCGAGGCCCTTCTCAGTATGGAGAACATCGATGTCTGTGCTGTGACGGAAACCTGGTTCAAGGCTCCTGAGAGCACCCCAGCTATCAGGTTTTACCTCATATCATGCTCCGCCCCAAAATCAGGAAAATACCAAGAAAGGAGGGGTATCCATATTCATCAAGGACACCCACACCTCAAGACTGGTGGCAACGCATGATGCATCGGAGACCATCCAGGTGCAATTAACCGTAGGCAAGACTGCTCTGCAAATAGTAGCATGTTACAGGCCACCCTCACAAACTCAGGAACCTCACATGGCCTTCCTGAAAACACTAGAGGGATAAATGTATCACCAAACACCATCATACTAGGTGACTTCAATTACCCAAATATAGACTGGGAACACTACTCAAGCCCAAACACCCTAGCCCAAAAGTTCCTGGAATTCATAAACTCAAATGCCATGGAACAACTAGTCACCATTCCCACAAGAGGAGATAACATACTCGATCTCATCATCACGAACATGGGAGCACAATGTTCAACACCGAAGTATACCCCTCACTGGTGAGATCAGATCACAAACTAATCTCGCTGGAGGTCCTCATCCCACCCCCACCTGAAATAAAAAGACCACAGTAAAGAACTTCCCAAAAGCCGACTTCACACTTCTAAAGACTAGTGTGGTCTCCTTTAAGGCCCCGAGCCGGTGAAAACAGTACTCAAGCCGCTGAATCACTTACAAATGCCTTCTACCAGCACCTGCAGGACTGCATGGATAAGGCAATCCCAAGCAAAACAAAGACTCTTTGTACCAAAGGCAAGCGTCCAGTCTGGTGGACCCCAGCCATAAACAAACTCTACAACAAAAGGAGGAAGCTACTACAAGATAGAGCAAAATCCTTAAAAGGTAAGACACCCTTGATCACTATAAGTAAAAACTAAGAGCTCTCATAAAATCATCCAAAGCAAATTTCGAGAGAAAAATAGCTAAAGACTCAAAAGACAATCATAAGGCCTTCTTTAGCTATGTTAGAAACCTAGGAGGAAACTCCCAGATATGCTCAGAACTAGTTCAAAATGATGTGAAGATTACTGATCCTACAGACATTGCCAACATACTGGCTGACAGGTTCAGTGCAAACTTCTCACCCTCCCCCAAAAGGAGAGATATCTATACCAAATGATTGCAGCCCCCAAACATCTCCAGCGCCCAAGTGAGAACTGCTCTCTCCAAAGCAAAAACACAGCATCCATGGGACCTGATGGTGTCCCCGGCTGTGTGCTCCACGAACTCAATGAGGAATTAAACCCACAGCTAGGACAGCTGTTTAATCAAAGTCTTACCTCTGGATACGCACTCCAGGAGTGGCGCACTGCAACTGTGGTCCCACTTCACAAAGGCGGTGCCTCCACCGACCCTGGTAATTACCGCCCATTAGCTTGACAAGCCTTATCTGCAAAGCCATGGAGAGGATCATAATGGACCTCATAAATAAAGACATTGGGAATTTGCAGACTTTGGATCCAACCCAGTTTGGCTTTGTCAAAGGCAGATCATGCCTTTTAAACTTGGTTGACTTTTTGAAACAGTCACCAAAGCCATTGATGAGGGAAAGGCAGTCCATACAGCCTACCTCGATCTGGCTAAGGCCTTGATACAATACCTCACTCGGGTATCATTGAAAAACTCATCAGCTTAAATGTTAACCCATACATCACAAGATGGGTTGCAAACTGGCTGAGTGACAGAACCCACAGGGTCAGAGTTGCTGGCGCCATGTCAGACTCAAAGCCTGTCACAAGTGGTGTCCCACAGGGCTCAGTCCTGGGCCCACTCTTGTTTGGCATCTACTTTTCTGAAGTACAAGCAAACACAGGAGGGTTATGGCTGACAAAGTTTGCAGATGACTGCAAACTGGGCCATAGTAGAAAACACATCTGACACAGATATCCTTCAGAAGGGTCTCACAGAAATGGATAACTGGTGCCAGAGCCACGCCTAAAGTTAAATGCCAAAAATGCATAGTCATACCCTTCGGGAAAAACAAGGTTACCCCTAGCTACCAAATAGGAGGCAATCCACTGAGCACAGAAGAAGTTATCAGGGACCTGGGGACCCAGGTTGATAGTAGTCTGTCATTCGACACCCATGTAGCTAAAGTAGTTAGGAAGACCTTCTACATTGCCCACCTTATCATGAAGGGATTCTCATCTAGATCAAGGGAGGTTATAGTCTCCCTTTACTCATCACTCATCAGACCAATGATTGAGTACAATGCCCCATTTGGAATGTATCTGACCCGACACTTGCAGCAGCTGGAGAGGCCACAAAGTTCCTCACCAAAAGGATAAAGGGTCTCAAAATCTATCCTATGCTGCCCGACTGAAAGAACTCCAGCTCTATTCAGTAAACACGCTTGCTCAGAGGTGACGTATGCCTACCATACAAGGCCATGTCAAAGCGAGATTTGATGAATATGCTTCACGTCAAAAACTGTAGATCCATCAGAGCCACAAGGGCGGAGACTTAAACCTCGACACGGCTATTAATAGGACGTGCTGGAGGGATAGATTCATCACCCAAAGACTCCCTATGCTGTGGAACAGAATCCCGGTACATGTGAGGCAGAGCACCTCGCTGGCCTTGTTCAAGAGAAATCTTGACCAATGGATGGGAGATCGCAGATATACCCCAGCGATTACCTCAGTGTCACTACTCGACAGAGGCACAGCAAAATAATGGGTATAGTTCCCCATACTAAAGGGGTGGCGTAAGCCACAAAACAATGGGCTAGGCTTGTAAATGCCCTCGGGCATATAGCCTAGTATGAACCTATGAACCTATGAACCTATTTTAGCGTTGCAAGCCCTTCAAGACTCTCTTCCCTTGGGAACGATTGCAATCCAAACAGACAATATGTCTGTAGTGTGGTACATCAACAAACAAGGTGGAACCAGGTCATACCCCCTGTGTCGAGAAGCACTCAGACTGTGGCAATGGGCGATTTCTTCTCAGCGGTTTCTGATAGCAACGCACATCCCCGGGAAGTCCAATCAAATTGCGGACAAGTTGAGCAGAGCTATCCTCATGCCTCACGAGTGGTCTCTGAAAGACTCTGTAGTGAGAGAAATTTTTCTCAAGTGGGGCCAGCCTTGCTGCGATCTTTTTGCTACTCCCCAAAACAGCAAGTGCAGAGAATATTTCACTCTGTTCCTTTACCAGGCCAACCCAGCAGAGACGCTCTAGTCCAAGTTTGGCCCGGGACTTCTGTATGCATTTCCTCCCTTCCCACTAATCTCTCAAGTGATACAGAAAGCTATCGCTCAGAAGGCCTCATTGATCCTCATTGCTCCTTACTGGCCTCGACAAGTGTGGTTCCCCTTTCTACATCGATTTCTTTTGAGCGACCGTGGAATCTGGACCTAGTTCCAGATCTTTTGATCCATCAGTCGGGTCAGTTTCATCGCTCCCTCCCTCTCTGAACCTCACTGCTTGGTTCCTCCAGTTCCAACCTTAGCCAGGCTTCCTCAATTATCTCACTCTGTTAGAGATATTTTGATAGCTTCCCATAAATCTTCCACTGGAAGATTTATTTGAGTAAGTGGAAACGCTTCACATATTGGGCTCAAGGAAAGGACATAGATCCTTTCACTGCTTCCATCCAATTAGTCCTTGATTTTCTAGCTGAACTCTTCCATGCAGGTTCATCTCCCTCTACACTTAAAGTTCAATTGGCAGCTATTTCCAACTTTCATGTGGGTATTTCTGAATCTGCCTTAATGTCCCACAAGCTTTGCAAAGCCTTTTTGAAAGGAGTTTTTCTTCTCAGACCTCCTATAAGAAATCCTCCTTCTCCTTGGGACCTAAATTTAGTTCTTGCTTCTTTGATTCTCCCCCCTTTCGAACCTGCAGTCTCCTGTTCTTTAAAATTATTATCATGGAAGACTCTTTTTCTGGTAGCTATTACATCAGCTAGAAGAGTTTCAGAGCTTCAAGCACTCAGCTGTCGTCCTCCTTATCTTTTGTTTCATAAGGACAGAGTATCCTTACGAACTAACCCGTCCTTTTTGCCTAAGGTGGTCTCGACGTCAAATCTAAATCAAAGCATTGATCTACCTGTCTTTTTTCCAGAATACTCCAATAGGTCTGAACAAAAATTACACTGCCTGGATGTTCACCGTCAATTGAGGTACTACTTGGATAGAACAAAACAGTTCAGAAAATCTGATCAGCTGTTTGTCTCCTATGCGGAAAGCAGAAAGGGACTTTCAGTTTCAAAGGTATCATTATCCAGATGGCTAACATCTTTGATTTCCCTTGTATATGAAATTAGACATCAAAAGCTGCCTAATAAACCTAAGGCCCATTCCACCAGAGCTTTGGCTACTTCTTTAGCCTTCCAAGACAGACTGCCTATTGACACCATTTGTGCAGCGGCTACTTGGGCTACTCCTCACACTTTCATTTCTCATTATAAGTTGGATTTAGCTTCTAGGCATAGAGCTAACTTTGGTTCCACTGTTCTCAGGAGTCTGTTCCGTTAGGCCACCCGGGACAAGGTGCTAGGACGGTCCCATCCAGCAAGAATGAAGGCGAGATAGACAACTTAACATATAGAAGTTATGTTCTTACCATAACGTTCCATGTTAGTTGTCTTCTTCTCTTCTTCTTGGCCCCACCCTCCTTCCCCCTGGCCTGGACAGACCTAGAGGAGTTGTGATTGTGACCTCTCTTTCTACCACCTCTTTCTTAGACATATGCTGTTGTGCATATTTCCTGGTGCAGGATGTAGGTCACCCTTCTTTCTTCCTGTTGTTAGAGGTGGACTCTGTTTACAGTTATACTGTTACTATTATAAGCTGGGGTTAGCTTACAAACGAGATCTGAGGTAACTCTCGCCTAGCATTGTGGGATATAAGGGGAGCCTCGAGCGGTGGAACCAACTCTCGAGCTTTTAGAGTCGGAGCCGAGGTCGGCTCCGAACCCATCCAGCAAGAAGAAGGCGAGAAGAAGACAACTAACATGGAACGTTATGGTAAGAACATAACTTCTATTTTTAACTAATTGTTCAGATGAACTGATAAAACTGCAAAAAATCAGAGGTTAAAATGAAAAAGTTGGCTAAATATGAGGCTTCCCAGGAAGAGCTGTTTCAAGAAATAGTAGAGTTAGAACAGAGAATGTGCAGAGAAAACCTGAGATTTTTTGCTGTACAAGAGAAACTGGAAGGAACAGACTGTATTCATTTTATGAAAGCATAACTAAGCAATTAGACTGGTATTCCACAGTATGGTTTGGTAATTGAAAGGGCACATTGAGTGTATACTTCATACCTGGCCATGATAAAGCAGGCAAGGCCTATATTAGGAAAGGTGCAGTCATAACATTAGAAAGTATTGGTCCTGACAAAACTGTGGCAGAAGGACAATTTATTAAAAACTGAAGACAGCAGCGTGTTTGTAGAAAATGATTATTCACTATGCACCAGGCAGAAGAGAAGCAAATTTATAACAGTAATCAAGGAATGTTGAGAGGCCAATATGAGAGTCAAGCCACTATATCCAGCTATTTTCATAGTATTTTCCTGGAAGATCAAAGTCATTTTGATGCAAAACAGGCTAAGGAGGAAATAATAAAGTTTACCCAACAAAAGTAAGCCAGCAAAGGGGGGGGGGGGGGGGGCTCTGGTTCTCATTCTTCTGACAGTAAGGTTCATAGAGTGACTTTGCCTGTGAATTCTTTTCACATGTGTTCCAAAGGAAAATACTTGACAGACAGAAAAAAAGCACCAGAGTTGACTAGAAGAGTCCAGAGTACCTGGAGAATGAGATGGGAAGAAGATGAGCAACACTGAAATTAGTGAGTAAACTAGAGATTATAAAGCTTGGATCAGATTTGTGGAAGCTGTCTTAGCAAGAAAAAGTGGATGAAAAATAATTGAACTTTTGATGACTTTGTTGAACTTGTAAGTGGACTGTAAAGCATATACCACAATTTATGTCAATAACGTTTAGAAGGATACTAAAAGGGAAAAAGCAACTGTAAGTAAAACAGTTTTTGTTTTTATTAGTACTTGTATAAAACATGTCATGATATAAACTACATGTATATATATAATGTAAAGCAATTTTGTGTAGTGTGTAGTTAGGGATATTTTAAATGTGGAGGGGGGGTCTCTTCAGTGACTGCTGTATGTAATAAAGATATTTAAGTAAACAAATGCATGTGAAGTTGTTCTATCTCACCGTTCATTCTTACAGATTGGTTTGGAGCCGATCCTCAGCTCCAAGTCAGCCTACTACAAAGCTCGAGGTCTTCAGACAGCTCGAGGCCAAGTCCCTATCCCATGATGCACCTGGAGTTACCTCAGATCTAGTTTGCCACTGCAGTAGATCGGAAGTTCCTCGCATAGCTCGGGCCAGTACAGATTTCTTTTCTGAAATTTATCTAAATAAAGTTATTTCTCTACTTTTAGAGTTAGCTTATAGCTTTTATAGCTTTACTGTGTGTATTCCTTTTCCCTTTGGTGTGCCTTTTCTTAATTAGATATAGCTCTCTTTGGCCTTCATTTTTTCCTACAGGCCTGTTATATTTAGTGTAGTTTAAATAGTAGTTGTGTGCTTTTGAACAGTGACAGTTGTCACAGTGTTCTGATATATATTTAGCTATTTAGAGTGCTTTAGATAACTAGTTAGTATGTGTGTGAGTTTAATAGTGACACTTTGTCACAGTATATTTAGCCTATAGTTTTTTTCAGAGCTTAATTTTAATAGTTTTTGGGTGTGTCTTTGTTATACTACAGTACCTTTTTTCTTGAGACTGTATAGTTCATTATGGCTGAACAGGGTAGGGATAAATATCCAAAGTCAGGTTTTAAAAAATGTCCAAAATGTGGACAGAAAATGTCTGTTACAGATAGCCATGTAAACTGTGTATATTGTCTGGGAACCTTGCACCTTTAGGAAAGCTGCACCATTTGTCATTCCTTCTCTTCCAGGGTTCTTCAGGAGAGAAAGAGAAAGTTAATAGATAGAGGACTTCTCATACCATCCTTTCAGGAAGCTTTGAGTGACCAGGACAGTTCTAGTAAATGCTCAAAGTCTTCTAAGGCTACTACTTATTCGGAAGTAAAAAAATCAAGAAAACCATCGAAGTCAGTTCCACAGCCCCCGGAGCCGAGCGTTTTGTCTTTTCAGAGCCGGTCCCCAGTCCTGGAACTGGTATCCAAGATACCTAAATCGCCAATCCTTCAATCAGTGCCTTCATCCATCCATTCATCTCAGTGCTCGATTAGCCTTTCCGATTTGGATGTGGATCGTGTGGTGCAGAAGTTGCTACAGGCACATGCATTTGCAAAATTTTTATTGGCTCTGAACCAAGGGGTTTAGGAACCGAAGACTGTATTGCCATCAACTTCATTTCCTTCTCCGAGCCATACTGGTCCTTCGGAGTCAGAGGAGTCAGACTTGATGATTGTTGAGCCTTTGGAGCCAACGCCTGTTCCAGTGTCATTGGTTCTGTTTACTCAGACATCCTCGGCGCCAATCGAGGAGTCTAGGAGCCGACACTCTCTGGTCGGTTCTGGAGTAGATAGTTGGACTGACTTGTCGGTTCCGACTTTGCCTCTCGGGGCTACGGCTCGGATGAGCTCAGCTCCTACCTCTGGTTCAGAGCCCACTGTCCCGGTGCCGAGGGGATTGATGGTTTCCTCAGATCCAGTGGTCCCTTCTCATCGGAGCAGAGGTGCCTTCGAAGCCATGAGGAGAGTTATGTCTCCTAAGACATCTGTGACTTCAGGTTCGGCTACCTCCTCCCCAAAAGCATCTGTGTTCTCTTCTTCTTCACAGATCCTTTCTTAGCGTTGAGACCCAGAGCCTCAGGAAGCCCCATTGGGTGGCCCTTGCTCTTCCGAGACCTCACCAGAAGTTCCCACTGATGAGGTTCACAGGAAGAGAATCTGTAAGAGGAAGCACTTAGACTCCCCACAGGAGTCTCTCAAATCCGATAGTGACTTGGATGAATCAGAAGGGTCCCCATGGTCCCCCTCTGAGGATATCTCATTTGCTGAGATATTAGAAATCCTTAGGCAGAGGGGTGACTGGCAGTTCACCAACCCTACTGAAGATGAGTCGGTTCTCCTGAAGGCTTTCGGGTCTCAACCCTCCACCTCTTGGGTGTCTCTGCCCTTCGATGAACTCATGGAGCTGGTCTCACAAAGGGCGTGGGAGTCTCCAGACACCATGGAGCCTGTCCATAGGAGGCCTAATAAATTTATTTCTGCCCCCCCAAGAAAAGTCTTTTCTTACCAAGGGAGTGCCATTTGATGCCGTGGTGGCGGCAGCCACCAAAAAGAAGATGTCGGAAACTTCTTCGTTTATCCATCCTCCTAACAGAGATTCTAGGATCATGGATAGATAAGGGAAGCGCAAGTACAGTTCAGCGACTTTTGCCTTGCGTTCACTGAACTATCTGACTCATTTTACGAGACTGCAAAGAGATCTCCTAAAATAGCTTGGTGATACTTTTCAGGGTACAGTAGCTGCAGGAGTTTCAGACAAAGTCACCTCTCAGCTTGCTACCCTCAATTCCACAGTGAACTCGTCCATGCGTCTCATTTCATATGCAGCTGATGAAACGAGTAGGGCAGCAGGTACAAGAATTGCTCTTAGGAGACATTCCTCGATGCGCTTGTGTTCCTTCGTGGACCCCTTTAAGTCATCTTTGTCAAAACCCATTTTGATGGCTCGTCCCTCTTCGGGCCAAAATTAAGGAAACTTTGGCCAGGTGTGAACAGAATGGAAAGATTCTGTCTGCCGTCAAGAGTCCATTTTTTCACCCCTACCAGACCCTACCCCAAGGGTCAAAGGGGGGGAAAGATGTGGTTCCGAAAAGCCCAAGGAGCCTTTCAGGACACATGTGGTGAACCCCCCTCCAGGGGTAGAGGAGGGGGCAATAATGGGAGACGACACCCTTGCAGCAGGGGGGGGGCACAAAACCAGGGTGACAGAGAGCAGTCCTTTGGGAAGCCCTACCAGCGCTCCTGAAAGGAGGCCTGACTGTCTTGCTCTGGAGGCAGTCGGGGGTCGCTTATCTTTGTGTCCAGACGCCTGGCTCAAAATAACAAATGACAGCTGGGTACAAAGTATAGTTTCCAGAGGATATTTCATTCCGTTCGCCACTTCCCCTCCAATACAACAAAAATCCCAGACGATCCACCCAGTTACAGGGAACAAGCAACAGTAGAGGTCCAAACGTTGCTAAGAAAAAGAGTCATCCAACCAGTCCCAGCAGATCAGATAGGATCTGGAACTTACTCAAGATTCTTTTTAGTTCCGAAAAAGACAGGGGACTGAAGACCTATTTTGGACCTCAGCAGACTAAATAGATCTGTCAAGAAAGATAAGTTCCGGATGGTCATGCTTCAGTCGATACTTCCCTTCTTAAGGAAAGACAATTGTATGTGTTCGATAGATCTCCAGGATGTGTACTACCATATAAAAATGGACAGACCATCCAGGGATCATCTGGGCTTCCGGCTTGGAGCCAATCATTACCAGTTTCGAGCCCTGCCCTTTGGTCTCACTACAGCCCCCAGAGTGTTCACCAAATGTATGGCAATTGTCACGGCTCACCTGAGGCGTTTAGGATTCCAGGTGTTTCCGTACTTAGATGATTGACTCTTCACCGCCGCCACCAGGCATCAGCTCATACAAGCCAGGACACCACTCTTTCTCTCTGCAGTCATCTGGGCATTACAATAAATTCAGAAAAATCTGCCTTGTCGCCATCACAATATATCATTTTTATCGGAGCAGAATTGGACACCACCACCACTTTGAGACTTCCAGCAGAAAGAGTCTTACAACTCCGTCAGCAGGTTCACAATATCATATACAAAGACAAAGCTCCAGTATCAGAAGTGCTAAAATTGTTAGGCATGATGGCAGCTGCAATATTAGCGATACCGTTAGGTCGCATGCACTTGCGGATTGTGCAATGGCTGTTATTCACTCAATGGTCTTACCAAGAGCTGCCAGTGTCCCATCTCATAATGATCACACACACATGCAAAAAGGATCTTCAGTGGTGGTTGAACTCTCTTCATGTAACTATAGGTCGTCCTTTTGTCCTACCCCCACCAGCGGCCACAGTGACCACAGATGCTTCCCTGATAGGGGGGGGGCTTTTCAGGGAAGAACAGCCCAAGGCACATGGACCGAACAGGAGACACATCTGCATATCAGTGTCCTGGAGATGAGAGCAGTACTTTTAGCGTTGCAGTACTTCCAGGACACTCTTCCTCTGGGAACAATTGCAATTCAGATGGACAACATGTCAGTGGTCCAGTACTTGAACAAACAAGGAGGAACCAGGTCCTACCCCGTTTGTCGTAAGGCCCTAAGAGTATGGCAATGGGCTACATCCACCCAGCGCTTTCTGTTAGCAACGCACATCCCGGGGAAATCCAACATGATAGCAGACAAACTGAGCAGGGCAATTTTGTTGCCTCACAAGTGGTCCCTCAAGAAAGAGATAGCGAAGAAAATTTTCTGCAGGTGGGGCCAGCCTTGCTGCCACCTTTTTGCCAACCACATGAACACAAAATGCAGAAGCTACTTTGCCCTAATTCCCCCTCTGGGAGAAGCCCCAAGGGATGGACTCTTACACAATTGGCCTCTGGGTTTCGTCTATGCATTACCACCAATTCCCTTGATACCCAAAGTATTGCAGAAAGCAAAATCCCTGGGAAGGACCATCATTCTAATAGCCCCTCATTGGCCTCGTCAGATTTGGTTCCCCTTCCTTCGAATTCATCAGTTGTAAGACCCTTGGATTCTGCACCCAGTTCCAGATCTTCTGGCACATTCATCAGGGGCTCTTCATCCCTCTCTTCAGTCCCTGAAATTGACAGCTTGGCTGCTCCAATTCCCAACATAGCCAGGTTCCATAACCTGTCAGTGAAATGCAGCTGATACTGATATTTTCTCATAAGTCCTCTACTAGGAAACTATATCTTAGCAAATGGAGAAGATTTTCTATGTAGGCCTCTCAAAATAACATTGATCCCTATCAAGCCCCTATTGCCTCCATATTAGAGTTTTTGACTATGCTTTTCAATAAGTGAGCTGCAGCAGCAACAGTTCGAGTTCAGCTTTCTGCTGTCTCTAACTTTCACCTTGGCTTTGAAGGATTAAACATAATGTCACACAAACTATCCAAAGCCTTTCTCAAAGGGACTTTTCATCTCAGACCACCTGTGAAATCCCCTTATACTCCATGGAATCTAAATGTTATGCTTTCACGCATTATTCTCCCACCTTTCGAACCAGCTTCCTCATGTGATTTGAAATATTTGTCATGAAAGACTATCTTTTTAGTAGCCATCACTTCTGCCCATAGAGTGTCAGAGCTTCATGCCTTGTCCATAAAACCTCCTTATTTGATTTTCCATGCTTACAGAGTGTCCCTGCGAACAAATCCTTCATTTCTACCCAAAGTTTGTACTGAAACTAACCTTAACCAGATCATAGATTTGCCAATGTTATTTCCTAAACACACCAACAATCTAGAGTATATGCTGCACAAGCTTGATGTTAATAGACAGCTGAGATTTTACTTGGCTAGAACAAAAGAGTTCAGAAAATCAGAACAGCTTTTCGTTTCCTATTCAGATTCCAGAAAAAGGTATGCTAATGGCAAATACAACACTGTCTAAATGGTTATCTGATTGTATCACATTTGCTTATTCAGCTGCTAATATGCCCCTACAACAGAAAATTAAGGCTCATTCTACCAGAGCAGTGTCCACATCTTCTGCCATTTCTGCTAGGCTTCCTGTAGACAACATTTGTGCAGCAGCCACTTGGTCAAAACCTCATAACTTTATCACTCATTACAAAGTTGACAAGGCCTCCAGGGACAGGGCCTCCTTTGGGTCTACTGTCCTAAAAATCATACTGTCGTGAGCCACCTGAGAAAGATGGTGCTTGGGACGCTACCCATCTGTAAGAATGAATGACGAGATAGAACAACTTCACATAAATAAGTTATGTACTCAACATAACGTTCCATGTGAGTTGTTCATCTCGCCTTCATTCTTACTTCCCACCCTCCTATCCCCTCCAGGGTTTTTTGAGGACCGAGATACTAGATTTTTCTTGGTTGTTCTATCTTTCTATGGTTTTCTCCTAAAGAGTGATAGAAGGACACATGGTATTATTATTCGCAGCAAACAAGATCTGAGGTAACTCCAGGTGCATCATGGGATAGGGACTTGGCCTCGAGTTGTCTGAAGACCTCGAGTTTTGTAGTAGGCCGACTCAGAGCCGAGGATCTGCTCCGAACCTATCTGTAAGAATGAAGGTGAGATGAACAACTCATGTGGAATGTTATGGTGAGTACATAACTTCTTTTTTTTTAGTTTTAAGAAATGTAAGCTTTACAGTATAACAAGAGAAGAAAGGCTAGACAAAGCAAGTTTAATATTAATATGCTGTGGCCTTGGGGTTTTGGGGTGTGATGGGCTGTAAAAGTGCACTGATTATATTATGTGTAAAATTGGGGTATTTTCTCTGATTTTTACAAGAGTGAATGTCAAGATTAATGGCTTTAGCTTAAGCAATTAGCAAGTGTTTTTTGTAAGCAAGTAGGATTTAGAAATAAGACAAAATTATAAATGCTATGACAAATGCTAAGTTTCTTACAACTGCAAGTGTGTTAGCTTATCTTTTTTTCTATTGGCAAATGTTCAATGGGAGTCAGGAAGTGTGCCGCTGAAGGTAGCTGTACTTTCTGTTTTGAGTGAAATTTATAAAGATTGATTGCTGAGTACATTTCCATCTAGAGAAGCTGCCTGCAGGTGCAAGCAATTAATGCTGAGAGTTCTGAACATTCTGTGCTGACAAAATACAAAATTTAAAGGTACAATGGCAAGTAGTTATGTGAAAAATAATGTTAAAATTATGGGAAGAAAAAAAGATAGGAGTCTCCTTAGCAGCATTAATCTTTTAATGCATTTAATAGAGCATTGTACACTTTAGTTTTATATAAAGATAGCCAGTGTACCTTTTCTTAGGGCTAAAAGTTAATGTTTTCTGAAAGCATACAAGCTATTTTTCATATATGGGAGGAGACTATAGATAAGAAGAGAACAGACAGCAATCAGTATAAGTGGGAACAGAGGTTGTAGCATGCGCTTTAGCATGGGTAACCTTAATTTTAGGCTAGGTAGTGTCTGTGAGTGCAGCTACCCTACCAATTTGGGGAAATTGTTCCTCTCTAGAAGGTTAAACTTACATTTTTGAATATGTATGTTTGTTCTAAGTTAATAAGGTATGGGGTGTTTCAAAAATGCATTTACTTTTTTTTGAGAGTTTTCATTAAAACAAAAGTATTGAAAATGTGTCATAAGTTCAAATGGAGATGAGAAGAAAAAACTGTACAAAAAGATCAACCTGCTGAACATTAGTGTGTACATGTAGCACAGAAGTTGGAAATACATATTAAAAAAACTGATTTGTATAAGATGTGGAAACAATAGCTTTTTATCATAATGACGACTCTATCCATACCTTGGAATATAAATGACCTTACAAGGACAGACAAAAAGGAAAGAGTATTGAACTTCATTAAAAACTACAGATGCAAATAGCAATGCTACAGGAGACATATTTGGAAATAAATGAACATGTGAATTTGACAAAAAAAGGATTTCAGAATGGATATTCAGCAGAATATTAGGAACACAGAAAAATGGAGTAAATAAAATTGCTAGAGGTGCTCCAATAGTGCTAGAAAAGGAAAAACGACAATTATTTATTTATTTATTTATTTATCATTTGTTGACCGGGAAAGTCTGACTAGGTTCCACAGAGCCTGTTTTCAGCGGAGGCCCGGTGAGAAATGCTCCAGATGCATGTCTTTGGAATTATAGTAGATTTGTGGTAGTAAAGGGTCAGTAGCAAGGGAGAAGGATTATACTTGCATGTATTTATATTACACTAAAAACTAGTATTATGAAGCTTAAGAAAATTGTGGGAGAAATAATCAGCTTTCAGTAGGGAATATTACTTATAGAGGGGGACTGGAACTTGACTTGCAATGGTGAAGATACATTGGGGGTACCTAGAATGGAAAGTATAACAAAACAGGATAGATTTCTGAAGAAATATATGAAAATATTTGGTTTGGAAGATGTGAGTTCAGTTGTAGAAATACTGAGATAATTTACATATTATTCCCCTATGTACAATAATTGGGCTAGACTAGATGAAATTTCACAAGAACATTTGTGTTTAATTGAAAAGTTCATCACATATCCAATAACTATTTCAGATCATGTACAAAAAAAATAAGATAAAATGCAGGGTAATGAAGGAAATAAAATAAGACATTGGTGCTTTCCTATTTACTCATTAAAAGAGAGGACTTTATGGAATGTATTATGGAAATTATTCTAGAGTTATTAGTGAAGATAGAACTGTCTTCAGAAGTTATAGCCAGTATGTGGTATAAAATGAAAATGGAATTTAACAAGACAGAAATAAAAGAAAAAGAGAAATGGTAAAGAAGTAATAGGAATTACTTAGGCTGAACAAAGGTTGAAGAATTGCAAAGTAAGAGGAATCTCACAGAACAAGAAGAGGCACACATGCAGAGTGCTAAAGAGAAAATAAGGGAGTATCTGAATAATATGTATGCATTTAGAAATGTTGCTGTTAAGCAGTTATTTTTATAATAACACAGCGCAATGTTTTTAGGAAAACAACTTAAGCAGCACTAAATAGGTAGGGTTGTTGCCAAACTTAGGGAGTCTATAACAAGAAAAATAACCAGAGATCCTATAGAGGGTTTTAGATATACTTCAGAAATTGTATTAAAATTTGTATAAAACAGAGAATTGTTGATATCAGGAAAGGCACAAATGGAAATACTTATGAAAGATTTAATTATGTCAAGTTTAGAGGAAGATAAGGGTCAACAAGAAACAGTTAAGATAAGAGGGGATGAGATAACAATTGTGATGTATAATCAATCTTCATGAATGTCTCTAGGAAGAGATATTATTCCTGTGGAAGGCTGGGAGTCAGGAGGAGAGAAAGTGATACAATTGTGGAAGATTTTGTTTAGTAGTATTTTAAAGGAGAGATGCATCAACATCTTAGAATAAAGCTGTGGTGCTGTATTACCCAAGGACAGTAAAGACCAATTAGACCTAGCTTCATACAGACCCATTACAATTTAAAACCATGATTATATATTTACAGTAGCTAAAAGAATGCTAAAGGTGTAGCCAAATTGATAGCTCTGGATCAGTGTGTTTCTGTGGAGGGGAGGCAAACATTTGACAACATTAATAGAACAATGATGATAAAAAGGGAAGCAGAATGCAAGCAAATACCACTGGTGGCTCAGAAAGCATTCAACAGAGTAAGATGAGATTTTATGAGTAGTGCAATGGAAGCATTTGCATTCTCTGATACAATAATGTTAATTTGGAGGCTATATGAAGAATCAGAGGAAAGAATTAAAGTGGGAGGTTTCCTTCTTGATAAATAGTGTTTGAACAGAGGAACCAGACAGTGATGTCCTCTTTCCACTGTGTTATTTGCATTATATTTACAGTCATTCCCAAAGAAAATAAGGGATTCAGAAATACAGGAATATAACTGGTATGGTAAGTAAGCCAGAAAAGTTGGCTTTATTTGCAGATGATATTATTTTGTACCTAATAAATCCAGAGAAGGACATATCAATGTTGTGGAACATTTTGAGACAGTTTCAAGTCTTTTTGAGATATGAAATTAATGAAGATTAAAAAAAAATCTATAGCCTTAAATTATGTACCCACACAAACATTGGTTCAGCATTACCAATATTTATGGAGACATGATAAGATGAAATATTTGGGAGTATGGATTAAAAGACTTCAGTTACAGCAGCTAAGGATATGTGGAAAGAGACTAAACAAAAGATAATACAAAAACGGAGAAACTAGAAGCTCATGTTTATGGGGTTCCACTTCAAATCATCAGTTATTGATATTGCAAATCATCGAGAAAACTCATTTCATCGAATCTCAAATAATTGAAAACTATGAAGCAACTACAAATAACATCCCAGACACTTTGTACTACAGTGGGGTTAGGAAATTACATTTTTCCCCCCACTGTAGTGAGTTGGTATATTTAGTTACGGGGGGGGTGCAGGGGCTTGAAAACATTGTGGAGTGTTATTTGTAGTTGCTTCATAGTTTTCAATGATTTGAGATTCGATGAAATGAGTTTCGATGAAATGAGATTTGATCTCGATGATTTGCAATTCGATGGCATGGTAATTCGATGATTTGAAGTGGAACCGTTTATGAATATGTTTAGTAAGATGTAAGCAGTGAATATGTGTTTAGTTCCTTTAATTGTATGTACAGATCAGGGATATGTTTATCAACCAGAGTAGAAGCTGTGGACAATAATTAGTAAAGAGCTGAAGGAATTTATCTGGGAGGGGAGGAGAGTAACAGGTGGGATAAGATGATGCTTCCAATAGAACTTGGTGGTTTAAGATTACCTGTTTTGAAGGGGTATTTTAGAGCTATACAATTAAGGCTCATACAACACAAGCAGGAGGATATAATTCAAAATGGAAAGGGATGATGATGATGATAATATTGAAGCCAGGGTGAAGGGAGTTTAAGAAATAAAGAGCAAGTGGGATTTTGGATGCAGATTCTTAAGGAGAATAATGATAACCATAGAGAATATTCTATTTATAAAGTAGAAGAAAATATTCTAAGAACTAAGCCAGCCATGAGAATGGAGAATGGAGATTTTGCAAATAGGGATAACTGCACTTAAGGTTACAGAAAATAGGTAAGGGGAATTGAATTTATTGAAGAAAACTGGCAAAGGAACCAAGGTATTGGGATCAAATCACTAGAGAGGGAAAGGTAATAGAGTCGGATGAGGTCAAGCAGAAGTTTGGACTGTAGGCTAGAGACTGCTTTCCCTACCAGGGATGGATGTCAGGGTATAGGTAAGGAGAAAGGGATAAGGGAGTCAAGTGAAAGTCCTGCTCTGATGAGGTTTTTCATGAAATCTAGAATAGAAGTTGCTATTAAAAGAGGGGTCATTGTAGAGCCGCAGTGGTACAGCGGTTAGCGTTGTTGCCTCACAGCAAGAGGTTCTCCCATTCGATTCTCGGCTGGAGCACCTTCTGTGTGGAGTCTGCATGTCCTCCCCGCAGTCGAGTGATGTTTAAAGACATGCAGGTAGGTGCGTGTGTGAATACGTGTGCCTTCTTTGAAGGTTGGGCATCGGGCTGGCAACTTGGCACTGTAAAAAAATTCACTGCCAATCATTAGCGGACCGGAGTTCCGCTGTGGCGACCCCTAATCAGAAAAAGCCGAAAGATATCCATTAAAAGAGGGGTCATTAGTAAGAGTAAGGCATATAAAATGTTGTATAAGAACTATAAGAATCAATCAGAGGTGTTACATAAGACTGGGAAGAGAGACTGTAAAAGCAATTTACAAGAGAACAATGGAAGGTCATATGTATATCTCCCAAGTATGCAACAAAGTCCAGAAATTTTAAGATCTTTGCTTGGAATTGTTTGCATAGATATTTTTTATACCCCAAGCCAACTTCACAGACTTTTTCCTCAAGTAGATGGCAAATGTTGAAGGTGTGATGGGGAAGAAAGAGGTAACTGGGAACATGTTTTTTTTTCTTTTAATGGAGTATAATGAATTGGCAGATTTGAGAAATTCTTTACAGAGTCCTCTGTCAGAAATATTGGGGGAGCAAATAGCTGTAACTCAGGACATGAATTATTGAGCCATGACACAGGATCTGAATTGCTTAGACATAGTAAGGCCTTATTAAGTTTTATTTTGTTGACTGCCAAAAAGCAATTACTAGAAAATGGGAATCAAAGTCTAAATTAACCATTTTTATTTGAAGTATTAAGTATTATAAAACAGGTAAAATAACTGAAAGAAGGGTCTTTAAAAAAGGGAAGGAGGAAATTACATAGAAATAAATTGAGCTAGTGGAAATAATACATGTAGAATAATATTCAGGAGTACTGAGGTTGAAGAGAAGGCACAAATTCAGAAATGTATGTTGTCACAAAATGAGATACTGCCATCCCCGCTATCTGGAATTTTGAAAATAATTCTATGTCATTTGTGAATATTGATATGATTCATACTGAAGTGTGTGTAAATGTGTAAAGTACTGGCTGATAACAGAAATGTACATAAAATATTGTAATTGTGTAAATGTATATGTTTTAACAGTGGAATCTACAACATAGAGGATTAACTTACAAAACTTCAAGAAAATAAGCTGAAATTAAATTGTTTTCCGATTGTGCTATAAAAGTTATCTCTCAGTTTCAATTCAGTAGCAGACACAATGTCTAGAGCTACAAGTTTTTGTATTGTCTTGGAAGAGAAGTAATACTAGGTTTGAGATGCAGAAGTGTTCTATTGTTTTATGACTGCCAGGGACTTCAAACATCTGAGGGATGTGTATTTTTCACACAGAGATTTTAAATTCTGTTAGTTTCTGAAAAGGGGGTTTAGCTTGGGAACTGAAAGTCAGGTGACAAAAAGTGATGTCATCCAAGCTAACCCAGCAGTAATATTTGATATTAATTTAAGAACTGCCTCAGAGAGAGACAGTGCATTTTGTGTTTTGTCTTTGACCTAACAAGAACATCCACTCACCTGCACTTGCCTTGCTGTAAGTAAGTTTTTAGGGCATAGTAACTCGTTTAGATTCAGATATGAACATAGTGAAGTGTAGCTTAGATGTTTTCTTTATTTATTTGAGAATGTACTGCAGTGTTGTTTTAAATATTTCCTGTGATTTTGAACTCTGATGCAACTAATTACTTAATTAGCATTGTCTTGTTCTTTTAGTATTTATTTATTATTAAATATAGTTAAACCTATATTTGTGGCTGATATCTGTGAGACATATTTAAGCTCTTAGATTACTTGCATGTCTATTTGGTGACACTGTACAGGCCACTCCTAAATAGCCTTGCTCTTGGTTAGACTACCATTTGGATTAATAGTAACATTACACAGTAGGATTGGACTCCCTTTGGTAAGGGCCTTAAAGTAGCTGATAAGGGGTTCTAGTGGCAGTGATAACTACCTTATAGTCTGGGCAGAAGGGGACATAGCTAGTAACCCTGTGCCAGCCTTTCCCAGGTATGTGTTTGTGTATAAATCAAATCTCAAAGTGGGATGTGTGTGTGTCAGCTACTTGGGCAGGGACACAAAGTACTGGTTGGGCAAAGAGAGTTTTGGGGGGACTTGGCTTGGAACCCTGGCTAAGGACTCAACTCTATAGCTGTGCCAGTGGAGAGTCTTATTGGGGATCTGGAGAGAGAGGGAGAAACCAGCCCCAGACTGACTGTGGTCTCTGTGTGCTCTTAAGGGAAATTGCACTTTACTGTGTGTGTACTTGTCATCCTCCCAGTGTGTACGTCCCCCACTGTTGCCAGTGGTGAGGATTGAGGTGCCTTGATTACTGGGTTACTGGGTCAGTGCAGGGGCATCACATATGTAATATTGGATTGTTGATAATTACAGAAAAAAAGAAAAGATATGTGATGTATAATGTATGTAAATGGGAAATGTTAATATGTTTTTTTTTTCTGTTAATGTTTACCATCATGTTAAGTGATAATTTAATAAAGGTGTTTTAAAAAATGGGTTACTGTTCTGCCCATTGAGGGAATTTTGTAGAAGTGTGAGGCAGGACTGACTTCATTTAATAATCAAATAGTAGTGCAATCTCCTAAACCCTCCTGAAAAGAAATACATTCTCAAACTAATGCAGTGGCAATCTCTAGGGACGTACCTTGTAGAAGTATATGGAGAAGACAGACACTAAGCCTCTATTTAAAACAAGCCATTGATCCCAGCAATTCTTCCTTTGGTATCAGTCAGCTAAGACAGGGGTTCAAATCTAGTATTTTTAGTAAAAAGCGCAATTGTACCTCTTCTATTACCACTGGGATAAGAAGCAAATACCGATAGTATCCTGGTATGTTCTATTTCAGAGAGTTGAGTCTCCTGTAATAGAATATGTTGAGAATGGTATTAATTGTATTCCTTCCCATTGTACTACTGTTTAGGTATTAATAGGTCAACAGCTGATAAATCTCTTTCCCCAACATTATTTTACAAGCCTATAGTTATTGCATAATCACTCTCTTGCCTTGCCATAGTAGAGTCATTGGTTTTACTCCCCCTCCCCTTCAAACTATTTTCATATATGTGCTATATGTTGAGTTTAAATTAGCATACTGAAAAAAAATCTTAATGTTTTCAGCTCTGATCACTGTTACTAGTGTAGTCATAGTGAGTTGTAGCAGATATGAATTCCCTTACCTTTGTTTACATATCATGCTATAACATTTTATTTATTTTACATTTGTTTACCAGGAAAGTCCAACTGGGATACAGACCCATTTTCAGAGAAGGCCTGAGGAGAAAAGCTCCACACATAACAATAACAAAATCTAGCACTACAAATTAACAATCCATAACATACACCTTTGATATTACAGCTTGTTAGTTTTTACACTTAATTATAACAAATATGTTTCTGTGGTACAAAGAGAGATTATGTGAAGATAGAATTGCTATAGTATAATATGCTGAGGCAGCTGAAAAGAGAAAGTTAGGAGATTAGATAGCAGTTGTAGAATACATAGGCAAGATAAAGAGCTGAAAAGTTAGAGGCAGTCAGGGGAGATGTATAAGGATTAGCAGGTATTTATGTAGCCATTCAGCCTGGACTGCTGGAGGAACAAAGCCATGAGTCATTTAGGAACTTTATAGAGCATGTTTGAAGTGGTTGAAGTTGAATGTGGATCTAATGAAATGAGGGAGTGAGTTCCAGATGTGAAGTGGTTCTGTCTTGCCGTTCATTCTTACAGATGGGTTCGGAGCAGGTCCTCGGCTCTGAGTCAGCCAACTACAAAGCTTGAGGTCTTCAGGCAGCTCAATGCCAAGTCCCTATCCCATGATGCACATTGTGTTACCTCAGATCTAGTTTGCCGCTGCAACAGGTCGTTGGTTTCTTCACAGCTCGGGCCAGTATAGTTTTCTTCTTTGAGAATAATTTCTTTCCTTATATATATATATATATATATATATATATATATATAAATATTTCAACGTAGCTTAAGTTTCCTTTCAAATTATACCTTTAGAACTATCAAAATTAGTGTTTAGCTTAACTTTCTATAGTATTTTATAGCCTTCGTTTATTAAAACTTTAGCAATTCCCTTCCCTTTTTTCTGGTGTGCCTTGTACAGTTTAAAATTATTAATAACAGTGTTTAGTAGATTAGAGTGTGTTTAGTATGAATTTAGTAGTTTATAACTTAGAGTGTGTTGTTACAGTTTTAATAGTTAGATTCTATTTAGTATTATAGAGGCAGTTTGTTTTAAGAGCTGCTTATTGCTTAAATACTAGTGTGTTGTTTGGACTTGTTGAACACTTGTATGTGACTTTAATACCTTTATTAATAGTTTTTTTTCTTGTGTGCATTTAAAATTTGCTTCTTATGGCTGATCAGGAGAAAGAAAAACTACCCAAGTCTGGGTTTAAAAAATGTCCAAAATGTGGATAGAAAATGTCTGTGACTGATAGTCACGTCATTTGTGTTTACTGTTTGGGTGCCCTGCACTTACAAGAGAGTTGTTCCATCTGCCATTCTTTTAGTAGCAGGGTCCTGCATGAAAGAAGAAGGAAGCTAATTGACAGAGGACTTTTAAAATCATCTTTTCAGGAAGCTTTGGGTGACCATAATAAAGCAGGTAAATCCCCAAAATCTTCTAAGTCCTCTAAGTCTTCTTCTTCGGAGCATAGGGTTTCGGATCTGACAACATCTAAAAACATATCGACGTCAACTCCACAGCCTTCAGAGCCGAGCATCTGAACTTTTTGGAGCCAGTCCCCAGTCCTGGAACCGGTCCCCGAAGTATTGAAAGTCACCGATCTTACAAATGGTGGCACCCTCGATCCACTCTTCTTGGTCCTCAATAAGCCTGCCTGATTTGGATGTGGATCGTGTGGTGCAGAAGTTGTTACAGGCACCAGTGTTTGCAAAATTTTTATCGGCCACGACCCAAGTGGTTTCAGAACTGAAAACTGTTCCTCCATCTTCTTCTTTTCCTCCTCCGAGCCATACTGGTCCTTCGGAGTCGGAGGAGTTGGAGCTGATGATTGTGGAGCCTTCGGAACCAACGCCTGCTCCAGTGCCATCGGTTCCAATTATTCGGACCTCCTCAATGCCCATTAAGGAGTCTAGGAGCCGTCACTCACCGGTCGGGTCCAGGGAGGATAGTCGCACCGATCTTTCGGTTCCGACTTTGCCTCTTGGGGCTTCTGCTCGGATGAGTTTGTCTCCTACCTCTGGATCAGAGCCCTCTGTTCCACTGCCGAGGGAATCATCTGTTTCTTCGGATCCAGGGTTTCCTTCCCACCAGAGCAGAGGTGCTTTTGAGGCCATGAGGAGAGTAATGTCCCCCAGGACATCCACAACTTCAGGACCAACTACCTCTTCCCTAAAAGCGCCTGTGTCTACTTCTGCCTCACAGATCCCTTAGAAGCGTAGAGACTCTGAGCCTCAGGAAGCCCCACTGGGTGGTCCCTGCTCTTCCGAGATCGCACCAGAAGCTCCCACTGATGAGGTTCCCAGGAAGAGAATTTGCAAGAGGAAGCATCTAGACTCCTTGCAGGAGTCTGTCACATCTGACACCAACTTGGATGAATCATAAGGGTCCCACGGCCCCCCTCTGAAGATATCTCATTTGCAGATATATTGGAAATCCTAAAGCAGAGGGGTGGCTGGAAACCCACCAACCCTACTGAGGGTGAGTTGGTCCTCCTGAAAGCTTTTGGGTCTCAGTCCTCCACCTTTTGGGTGTCTCCGCCCTTCGATGAGCTTATGGAGCTGGTCTCACGAAGGGGATGGGAGTCTCCGGACACCATGGAGCCTGTCCCTAGGAGGCCCAATAAATTTATTTCTGCCCCTCACGATAAGACCTTTCTCACAAAGGGAGTGCCTGTTGATGCCATGGTGGTGGCGGCAGCCACCAAAAAGGAGATGTCGGAAACTTCTTCCTCTGTCCATCCTCCTAACAGAGACTCTAGGATCATGGATAGATACGGGAAGCCCATGTTTAGTTCAGCAACTTTTGCCATGCGTTCACTGAACTACCTCACACATTTCACAAGACTGCAAAGAGACCTCCTAAAAGAGCTTGGAGATACTCTACAGGGTACGGTAGCTGAGGGAGTTACGGACAAGGTTGCATCCCAGCTTGCTACCCTTAATTCCATAGTGAACTCTTCCATACATCTGATTTCATATGCAATTGATGGAATGAGTAGGGCAGGGGGTACAGGAATTGCTTTTAGGAGACATTCCTGGATGTGCTTATGTTCCTTTGTGGAGCCCTTTAAGTCATCCTTTGTCAACACTCCTTTTGATGGCTCGTCTCTTTTCGGGCCCAAAGTTAAGGAAACTCTGACCAGGTGTGAGCAGGAAGGAAAGATTGTCTGCCGTCGGAGTCCGTTTTTCCACCCCTACTAGACCCTACCCCAAGGGTCAAAAGTATGGAAAGATGTGGTTCTGAAAAGTCCAAGGAGCCTTTCTGGACACATGTGGTGAACTCCCCTTCAGGGGCAGAGGAGGGAGCAATAATGGAAGACGCCACCCTCGTGGCAAAGGGGGTCCACAAAATCAGGGTGACATAGACCAGTTCTTTGGGAAGCCCTACCAGCACTCCTGAATGGAGGCTTGACTGTCCTACTCTGGAGACAGTCGGGGGGGGGTCACCAAAAATTCACTCGTGGAGACCCAAATAAGGGTATGAGCACAACAAACAATGAATCCAAAACGGTGGAAAACCGAAAATTTAGCAAAATAGAGCACCAGAATCACTAGAGTTAAACCAGAAGGATTTAATAACGCTTTCCACAAAGACATACGTTTTCGAGCTTCTTCATCAGAAAATACACACAAGTGTTTTGAATACTGCCTTTATACACCAAGATAATAAATTGAATAATTAGGTAATTAAATTAATTAATTAAATCCTTAACATTGAAGTGAAGATAAACTTTAAAAACATATAAAATCTTTATTAAATATTTAAAACTCAAAAAATAAATAAGAATATAGTGTTTGTTGTTGTAAATATAAAATATATTTGAATGTTAAAAATTCATGTTAAGAACAATATTGATGGGATACAAAAAACATTAAATTCATCAAAATTATAATGTAGTCTTTGTCTCCATCTAGTGGACAAGGTAAAATTCACAATTTGGCAGCTCTCAATTTTAATACTGGAACTATAGAGAGCATGTCATTCAAACCTGGTTCCCTAGTAGCATCTAAAACTATTTGCCAATATAATTCTCTGTACTCTAATTTAGTTTCCCACATGCCACCCCTGATTTGTTTTGGCACTATCTCCAAAACAAAGAAATGAAAAGTGGAATTAATACATTTTTGAGAATGACGAAATAAAGCATTGTTTAAATTTCCTTTCTTCATTTCATAATAGTGTTCATATATTCTGGACTTTAATTTCCTTTCTGTTTTTCCTACATAAAAGGAAGAACAGGAGTGGCATGTGGCAATGTATACAACCCCCTGTGTATTACAATTGGCAAAAGCAGAGCTAGTAATGGTTTTGTTTCAGTCTGGGATAACTAACATTGAACCAGTTCGAATATATTGGCACTGTGAACATGAACCACATTTAAATGTTCCCTTTTTGTGATTATAAATGTTCATACTGCTTTGTCCACCAAATTCAAAAATATTTTTTAAATTTATGTCCCTCCGATATACAAATTTTATTGGCTTGTTCTTCAGGTGTTCCAAGTCAGTGATTTCCTGGAACCTCTCCCATTCCCTGTGTAGGACCCTTTTGAGTAAAAATGAATCACCAGTGTAATCCATAACATAAGCTGTTAAGGGGGGGGGGGTCGCTTATCTTTGTATCCAGATGCCTGGCTAAAAATAACAAACGACAACTGTGTACAAAGCATAATTTCCAGAGGATATTTTATTCCCTTCGCCACTCCTCCCCCCTTGATAACAAAAATTTTGGACGTTCCACCCAGTTACAGGGAACAAGCAACAGTAGAGGTCCAAAGTTTGCTAGAAAAAAAGAGTCATCTAACCAGTCCTAGCAGACCAGATAAGATCCAGAACTTACTCAAGATTCTTTTAAGTTCCAAAAAAGACAGGGGATTGGAGACCTATTTTGGACCTAAGCAGACTAAACAGATCTGTCAAGAAGGAGAAGTTCCAGATGGTCGCGCTACAGTCGATACTTCCCTTCTTAGGGAAAGACAATTGGATGTGCTCAATAGATCTCCAGGATGCGTACCACCACATAAAAATGGCCAGACCATCTAGGGATCATCTGGGCTTCCGGCTGGGAGCCAATCACTACCAGTTTCAAGCCCTACCCTTTGGTCTCACTACAGCCCCCAGAGTATTCACCAAATATATAGCAGTGTTCACGGCTCACCTGAAGCGTTTGGGATTCCAGGTGTTTCCATACATAGATGATTGGCTCCTCACCGCCACCACCGGGCATCAGCTTATACAAGCCAGGGACACCACACTTACTCTTTGCAATCAACTGGGGATTACCATAAACTCAGAAAAATCTGCCTTGTCACCATCGCAACATATTTTTATCGGAGCAGAACTGGACACCACCACCACCACTTTAAAACTTCCATCAGAAAGGATATCAGTACTTTGTCAGCAAATTCTGAATGTCATATCCAGAGACAAGGTGGCAGCCTCAGAAGTGCTAAAGTTGTTGGGGATGATGGCAGCTGCAATAATAGCAATTCCATTGGGTCGTATGCACATGCGGATACTACAATGTCTCCTGTTCACGCAATGGTCCTATCAAGAACTCCCAATGTCTCATCTCATCATTATAACAGACTCTTGCAAAAAGGATCTTTGGTGGTGGTTGACTTCTCCCCAAGTAACGATAGGTCATCCTTTTATCCTACCCTCACCATCGGCCACTGTGACCATGGACGCTTTTCTGATCATGTGGGGGGGGCATTTTCAGCGAAGAACAGCCCAAGGCACATGGACCAAACAAGAGACACATCTGCATATCAATGTCCTGGAGATGAGAGCGGTACTCTTGGTGTTGCAGTACTTTCAGGACTGTCTCCCTCTGGGGACAATTGCAATTCAGATGGACAACATGTCAGTGGTCTGGTATATAAACAAACAAGAAGGAACCAGATCCTATCCCCTTTGTTGAGAGGCCCTAAGAGTGTGGCAGTGGGCTAATTCCACCCAGCGCTTTCTGATAGTAACGCACATCCCGGGGAAATCCAACGTGATAGCTGACAAACTGAGCAGGGCAATCTTGTTGCCTCATGAGTGGTCGTCCCTTAAAGAAGAAATAGTGGAAAGAATATTCCACAGATGGGGCCAGCCTTGCTATGATCTCTTTGCATCCCCCATGAATACAAAATGAAGAAGCTATTTTGCCCTAATCCCCCCTCCGGGAGATGCCCCAAGGGACACACTCATACATGATTGGCCTCCTAGTCTTCTTTATGCCTTTCTGCCAATTCCTCTGATATTGAAAGTGTTACAGAAAGCCAAAGCCCTGGGAAGGACCATCATTCTTATAGCCCCTCACTGACCTCGTCAGATTTGGTTCCTCTTTCTTCGTCTTCATGTATTGGAAGAGCCTTGGATTCTAGACCCAGTTCCAGACCTTCTGATGCATTCGTCTGGGGCTCTTCATCCCTCCGTTTAGTCCCTGAAATTGACAGCTTGGCTGCTACAATTCCCAACATAGCTAGGTTCCATAATCTCTCAACTGAAACGCAACATATTTTAATATCTTCTCATAAATCATCTACTAGAAAGTTATACCTCAGCAAATGGAAGAGAATTTCCATATGGGCTTCTCAAAATAACATTGACCCTTACCTATCCCCTATTTCCTCCATATTAGAGTATTTGACTGTGCTTTTCAACATGGTAGTGGCTGCAGCCACTATTCATGTGCCGCTTGCTGCGCTCTCTAATTTTCATCTGGGTACTGAAGGCTTTAATGTAATGTCACACAAGCTATTCAAAGCTTTTCTCAAAGGGACCTTCCACCTGAGACCACCTGTCAAATCCCCTTATACACCTTGGAATCTAAATTTTATGCTTTCCCAGATCATTCTTCCACCATTTGAGCCAGCTTCTTCATGTGACTTTAAATTTTTGTCTTGGAAGACTGTCTTTTTAGTGGCCATCACATCTGCCCAAAGAGTTTCAGAGCTACAGACCTTGTCTGTAAAACCCCCTTATCTGATTTTTCGTTCTGATAAAGTTTCAGTATGAACAAATCCTTTATTCTTTCCTAAAGTTTATACTGAAGCTAACCTTAATCAAACCATAGAATTACCGATGTTAAGTTGTTAATCTCACCTTCATTCTTGCTGGATGGGTTCGGAGCCGATCCTCGGCTCCGACTCGGCCTATACTAAAGCTCGAGAGCTATTTTTACTGGCTCGAGGCTACCCTATATCCCACAATGCTAGGCGCTAACTACCCAGATCTTGTTTGCCGCTTCAGCTGCGAGGTGCGTTTCTTACCGGCTCTGCAGGTTGGATTTAATATTTCTTAAATTTCCTCTAATTTTAGTCATTTTTAGGTAGTTATTGTTAGTACCCATCCCATTAGTTTCCCTACTTAGCATAACCTCCTTCCGGTCCCTTAAATCCCTTAAATCTCTTAACCCCTTGTTTTGTTTAAAAGGTTAGGCCTTTGGGCCCATCCCCTTTTTTCCTTAATTAGTCAGGTGAATTTGTCTGTGTGACTGACTTAGATTTCTTTTAAGGGGTGTCTGTGTGTATTTTTTGTGATTGTCCTTTACCTTTTAGGATGTCTAAAGACACCAAGGTCTCAGGCTTCAAGAAGTGTGACTCGTGCTGTCAGAAAATGTTGCTGACAGACGGTCACACGTTTATTGACTGGGCCCTCTGCACCTGCAGGACTCTTGTTCTGTCTGCCATGCGTTCAGTCAGAGAGTCCTGCAGGAACGCAGAAACAAGTTAATTTTGAGAGGCTTATTAAAGCCTGAAGGTTCCCCGGCCAAGTCATCGTCGGGGAAGCCTTCAAAGCCTTCCAAGCCGTCGGCTCCATGTTCAGAGCCTTCGACTGGTGGTGCTCGGACTGCTTCTACATCGGCTCCGGCTGGAGCCGATGTTTCTAAGACGCAGTCTTCTACATCGGCTCTGGCTGGAGCCGATGTTTCTCAGACGCAGTCTTCTACATCGGCTCAAGCTGGAGCCGATGTTTCTAAGATTCAGTCGGCACCGATAGTTGTGTCGGTGCCATCTGCCAACCGTAAACGGTCTAGGTCTCCATCCTTGGAATCCGTTCATTCGGCACCGAGGTCTACCTTACTTTCGGAGCGGGGCCATCGATCCCATTCCTCTAGGTCTTCCAGGCTGTCGGATCATGACATCGAGAGGGTGGTTAGTAGACTCCTTAAGTCTCAGGCACTAGCCCAGATGCTTCATAGCCCTTCTCAACAGACAGTGGCTATACCCACTCCATCCTCGATTCCTCCTCCGACTCTTCCCTTGAGTTCGAAGCCGGAGCACGTGGGAGCCGTGGCTGTCGACACGTTGGAGCCGATACCTCATCTTTCGGCTCTGTCATCGGCTCCGGTCTCTTCCATGGTCCCATCCTTGGAGGGATCCGGGCGCCTGGGCTTCCTCGTTTGCTCCGAGGGGGCGAGTGGCATCGGACCCTTGTCCGACCCCGTTCTCCCTCTCGGAGCTTCTGCGCTGGTGAGTTCAGCCCCGACATCGGCTTCAGAGCCGTCCCTCTCGGTGCCGGGAGGGGTCCTTATCTCTTCGGAGTGGGGACCTTCTGCCCTACCTGATAGGGGCGCCTTTGAAGTCATGAGGAGCGTGCTGGCCCCTGTGCCTGCTCCACGGCTGGCTCCCTCAGCTCCTCCCTCTGTAGTGCCTGCTGTGGTCTCTACCAACCCTCTCATTCCTGACCGTAGAGATCCAACGCCTCAGGTTTCCCCATTGGGAATATCCTCCTCTTCCGAGGTTTCCCCTGATCCGTCAAGGGAACCCCCTCGGAAGAGGAAATGTAAGAGGAAGCATGTGGACTCCCCCGAGTCCATCACATCTGATACCGACTTGGATGAGTCGGAAGGGTCCCCACGGTCCCCCTCTGAGGATGTCTCCTTTTCGGACATCCTTGAGATCCTCAAGCAGAGGGGGAACTGGTCTACCCTCAATCCTTCCGAGGACGAGTCGGTTTACCTAGAGGCATTTGGTTCTCGCCCTTCCACCTCCTGGGTGTCTCCGCCCTTTGACCCCCTCATGGAAGTGGTGGCGCGGAAGGCGTGGACGGCCCCTGATACGATGGAACCTACCCCACGGAGTCCTTCAAAATTCATTACAGCCCCTTCGGACAAACAGTTTTTAGCCAAGGGTGTCCCGGTTGATGCCATGGTGGTGGCTGCAGCCACTAAGAAGGAACTGGCTGATCCTTCAGTACCTGTCCATCCTCCTAACAAGGAATCTAGGACTATGGATAGGTACGGCAAGCGGATGTTTTCTTCAGTGACCTTTGTCATGCGGTCGCTGAATTACTTGTGCCATTTCACCCGCCTTCAAAGAGACATGCTCAAAGAAATGGGTGATGCCCTACAGGATCCAACAGCTGCGGGGTCTCAAGACAAAGTCAACTCCCAGCTGGCAACCCTGAATTCGATTGTCAACTCCTCCATGCAGCTTATTTCCTACGCGGCCGATGGGGCGAGTAGGGCTGCAGGCACAGGCGTGGCCTTACGGCATCACGCCTGGATGCGACTTTGCAACTTTGCAGACCCCTTCAAGGCGTCCTTCACTAACTCCCCCTTTGATGGTTCAGCTGTGTTTGGACCTCAGGTGAAGGATACTTTGACCAGATGTGAGCAAGAAGGCAAGACTCTCTCTGCCGTGGAGTCCGTTTTTCCACCCCGTCTAGACCATATCCTAAGGGTCAGAAGGGTGGAAAAATGTCATCCGTAAACCACAAGAAGTCGCGCCTGACGCAAGAGGTCAGTTCCCCTCTAGAGGCGGGGGGGGGACAATAACAGACGCCGCCCTAGAGGCAGAGGAGGTCCACAGAATCAGGGTAGCAGAGAGACTCTCTCTGACAAACCCTTCCAGCATCCCTGAGAAGCTGCCCGACTGTCCGCCTTCGGAGGCAGTCGGGGGAAGGTTATCACTGTACCCAGAAGCCTGGCTTTCACTCACCCAAGAAAAATGGGTACAGTTGATTATATCCGAGGGTTACAAAATTCCCTTTATCCACACCCCAAATCAACCAAAAGGGCCCCTTCCAGACGTTCCACCCAGTCTAAGGGAACAAGCAGTACTAGAAATATCAAAACTGCTAACAAAAAGAGCCATCCAGCCAGTTCCAGCAGAAAAGCAAGGATCCGGGATCTACTCCAAGTTCTTTTTGATACCAAAAAAGACAGGAGACTGGAGGCCAATATTGAATCTCAGCAGACTAAACAAGTCTGTAAAAAGAATGAATTTCCGGATGGTCACGCTACAGTCCATTCTACCCTTTCTGGGTCAGGACAATTGGATGTGCTCAGTAGACCTTCAGGATGCGTACTACCACATCAAGATGCACAGGCGCTCCAGGAGGTTTCTCCGCTTCCGGCTGGGAGCCAGTCACTACCAGTTCAGTGCCCTGCCCTTTGGTCTCACTACAGCCCCCCGAGTGTTCACCAAATGCATGGAAGCGGTTACAGCTCATCTGAGGTGTCAAGGATTCCAGGTGTTTCCATATCTAGATGACTGGCTCCTCACTGCCACCACTAGGCGTCAGCTTCTCCTGTCCAGAGATTACACCATTCATACTTGCAAAGGGCTAGGTATCTCCATAAATTTCGAAAAGTCTGCCTTGTCGCCTTGTCAGTCTATTACCTTCATAGGCGCCACCTTGGACACAGTCCAACTCTCCGCAAAACTAACTGAGCAAAGAGTTTTAGATATTCGCAGGCATGTTCACATCCTTCTTCAGAGCAACAGAATCCAGGCCAGGTTTGTCCTGAAGGTATTAGGTCTCATGGCGGCAGCCATTACGCTACTTCCCCTAGCTCGCTTTCATATGCGGATCCTTCAGTGGATGCTGTTTTCCCAGTGGTCCTTTCAACAGCTTCCAATGTCACACAACATCTTAATAACCCTGTCTTGCAAGAAACACCTTTCTTGGTGGATGGTCTCCCCTCAAGTCCTTCAGGGCAAACCCCTTGATGTTATGTGATCCTATCTCGCCTACATTCTGACTGATGGGTTTATGCCAAAGAGTGAAGTCTCTTATTGGCTGAGCTTACTATATCCCAGGATGCACCACTACCAGTCCCCCAGATCTCGTTTGCCGCTAACTAGTGAAGACGTGGTCTCGAGCTGGCTGAGCTGAGTAGTATTTTTACTTACTTTTTTCTGTCAGAAAATTGCTTTTCCTGTCATAAAAAGCTGTTTTAACGGCTACTCTGTGCTTTGTGTAGTGATTGAAGGTTTTTTGTGAAAACTTGTAGTGTGATTGGCGTTGGTTTCTGATTTCAGGCCTCCTTCATCTGTAGGGCCTTTCGGTCAGTCAACCCCACTCAAACCTTTGGGATTTCAGATCCTTGAGTTTTTGTTGTTGGATTGTTAAACCGCAGTTGTAAACTGATTTTGTAGAGTCAGTTAAGTAAAGTCAAATTAGGATTGTGTTGTTGCTGTCAGAGTATTACTGCATTTTGGTCATAATGTCTCAAAATCCTAGGCCAAAATGCACCAAATGTAATTTTAAAATGTCAATCACAGATGACCACTCTCTCTGTGTTTATTGTTTGGGTGCAAAACATTTACAAGAGTCATGCAGCGTGTGTCACGCTTTTTCCTCGAGGGTCCTCCAGGAGAGGAAAAATAAACTCATCCTTAAAGGCTTAATAAAACCCTCCTTTGAAGAAGCTTTGGCATCCTCTCCTTCTCCAGCTAAAAAGAAAAGCGCCGACCAGTCCGTCGGATCCGGCCAAAAGACATAGGCAGGCTTCTCCTTCGCTCCAGGACTTTAGGAGAGGCGGAAACGCCTGCCTCGATGCCACCAGTCTCGACTCCTCTGGCTGGCTGGGGCATCGAGGCGGGTCACCGTCGGCTCCACTGGTCTCGAGCCGACAACAGACACTCACCGATGGAAACTAGTGTGGGTATTCCTTCGGGCGCGAGCCCCTTTGGGCCGTTGGAGAGGCCATCTCGAACCCATTCAGTATCCTCTAAGTCTTCGAGGATGTGATATAGACAGGGTGCTCCAAAGACTGTTCCAGTCCCCAGTCTTTCAAAAGCCCATGCCCATCCCATTGCTATTCCTCCTCCGACTGCTTTGGAGATCTTACAACCCGGACTTCTTGCTGGACCGGGGTGATGTTTGGGACCTATGCGTTCCGAGCCTCCCTCTCGGTGCTTTGACTTGGACTTCCGTCTGCTGCTATGGCTCGGGGGGGACGACACTCCCAGGATTCTGGGGTCCGGCTTTCAGAGCTATGAGGAGTGCTGGCCAAGTCTTGCCATCTCTCCCACCTTCCTGGGCGTGGAGACTGGGTCTTTGGCAGTTCCCTGTCCGTAGCAGCGGAGCCCTGGGCCTGAGGTTACCCCCATTGGGGTTCCCTCCTCCTGAGGGTTCTTGAGTTGTCTTGGAGGAACCCCAAGGAAGAGATCATGCAAGAGGAAGCACGTGGACTCCCCGAGTCTATTACATCGGACACTGATCTTGATGATGCGGAGGGGTCCGGATGATGTCTCATTTGCAGACATCTTAGAGATCCTCAAACAACGAGGCGGCTGGATATCCAAACCTCCCTCTGCTGATGAGTCAGTGCTCCTCAAGGCCTTTGGGGCTCAGCCCTCCGCCTCCTGGGTGTCTCCACAGCTCCTGGGATGCCATGGTGGTGGAATCTGCTACACAACAGGGAGCATGGACAGGTGCAGGCGCGCCTGACTGTCTCTGAATTATTTGGCACATTTTACTAGGCTTCAGAGGGATCTGGTCAAGGAGCTGTCAGATTCCCTCTCAACCTGCCTGAGCAGCTAGCCCAGTCGGTTAGCTCTCAGTTGGCTATCCTTCGTCAATTTCTAACTTCTCCATGAGGCTCATTTCCTATGAGACAAGCCTGGCTCGGAGGCCTTCAAGTCTTCCTTCGCCCGCTCCCTTTGATGGGTCCTCTTTGTTTGGACCTAAGGTTAAGGACACCCTTACCGCTGTGAGCAAGAGGGAAAAACTTTATCTGTCGTAGGTGCCCGTTATTCCACTCCCTTGGAAGATGTGGTTCCGTAAATCACGTAAGTTTTTCCTCAACAGCAGGAAGATTCCCTTCCAGAGGCAGAGGACGGGAAATTTTTCTGGGAGCCCAGAGGCTCTTCAGCCTCCCACACATCATGAGGGATTGCCCGGCTGTGCTGCTCGGAGCCAGTCGGGTGCCGAAGCACCTAAAAGCCTGGGAGTCAATCACTCAGGACAGATGGGTGCCGGAGGTTACACCATCCCATTCACATGTTCACCCCACCGTCCGACCCACCACCCAGTCAAAGGGAAATTGCAGCCGCAAAAGCTTTAAAGCTGCTAGAAAAGGTCATCGTCCCCACAGACCAGATCATTACTCCAGGTTCTTTTAGTGCCAAAAGACAGGGGACCTGAGACCAATTTTGGATCTCAGCAGACTGAAAATCCAAATTACAATCCATTCTCCCATTGTTGGAGAAGGATGTTTGGATGTGCTCCATAGACCTCAAGGTTATCACATACCAATACATCAGGCGTCCAGGAGGTATTCAGCCTGGGAGTCAGTCATTTCCAATTTTGTGCACTGCCCTTTGGTCTCACCACAGCCCCAGGGTGTTCACCAAGTGTTTGGCAGTAGTGACTGCTCACCTGAGAAGTCTTGGATTCCAAGTGTTTCCCTATCTGGACGACTGGCTCCTGACTGCCACCACCAGGCATCTACTAATGGACAACCTCAAAGCCACCATCTCCTGGGTGCTTCCCTGGGATTACATTCAATTGGTCAAAGTCTGTCTTGCTGCCCTCTCAGCGATAAGGTTCATAGGAGCAGAGATAGACTCAAAATTGATCGCGCTTTTTTCTTCTACGAAAGGATCCAAACTTTACAGGGCCAAGTTCAAGCTCTGATTTCAAGATCCAAAGCCCCAGCCAGGATGGTCCTACAAGTTTTAGGTTCAATGTCTGTTCTTCTAGTTCCTCTGGCAAGATTGCACATGAGGATTCTTCAGTGGCTATTGTCAACTCAATGGTCCTTTCAGGACCTTCCCTCAATCATCCCATCATGATTACAGAAACATGCAACAAGCGGGACCTTCGCTGGTGGCTTCAGACATCCAATCTAAATCAAGGAAGCCCTTTGTTATTCCTCTCCAGTGGTTACCCTGACGACAGATGCCTCCCAGATAGGGTAGGGGCATTGTCTGGGCAGGTTAGTTCAGGGCTCCTGGCTTCCAGAAGCTCTTCTCCACATCAATGTGTTGGAGATGAGGGCTGTACTTCTGTCCCTACAGGCCTTACACAAGTTTCTTCCTCAGGGCATCATCGCCATCCACACAGACAACATGTCGGTGGTTTGGTATCTAAACAAACAAGGAAGGACCAGATCTTACCCCTTGCAGAGAGGCCATGAGGGTGTGGGAATGACCCACATTCGGGAAATCAAATATATTGGCAGACAAATTGAGCAGGACAATTCTCAGTGGTCCCTAACGAAACAGTAGCAGCTCAGGTTTTCAGGAGATGGGGATCTATTTGCAACGCCACTAAACAAGGTTCTTCTCCTTGACTCCACATCAGGGAAGCAGCTTTGGATGCTCTAGCACAACCTTGGCCAACAGGGCTACTTTATGCCTTTCCTCCGATACCACTTCTCCCAAAGTCATTCAAAAGCTTCTCAATTGGGGTCCACAATGATACTGATTGCTCCATACTGGCCTCGTCAGGTATGGTTTCCCTACCTGAAGGATCTGCTAATCCATCAGTCACACTCCTTGAAGTTGACAGCCTGGCTCCTCCACTTCCGACCTTGGTCAGAAGTCACACATTAGACCCGAAGTTATTCACATTTTACCCACCACTAACAAATTGTACCTCAGTAAGTGGAAGAGGTTTGCTATCTGGGCTCAATTCAAGGGCTTAGACCCTATCACAGTTTTGAAATTCTTAACATCCCTGTTTAATCAAGGATCTTCTGTCTCTACTATTAAAGTCCAACTGGCGGCTATCTCTAAATTCCACGAATCCATGGATCCTCCATTGATGAGCAGCAGATTATGCAAGACCTTTATTAAAGGTGCGGGCCTGTTAAGACCCCAGTTTTTCATCCTGATCTTGATTTGGTGCGCATTAACATCTCCCCTTTGAACCGGCTGCTACATGTGAGTTAAAATATCTGTCTTGGAAAACTGCCTTCTTAGTTGCAATTACTTCTGCAAGAAGAGTTTCAGAGCTTCAAGCCCTATCTATTAAACCTGATTTTCCACAAGGACAGAGTATGACTTAGGCCTAATCCATCCTTTGTCCCAAAGGTCTGTTCTAATCTTTGTCTTCAACAATCTCTAGAGCTACCAGTTTTCTTCCCAAAATTCTCCAATGAAGCAGAATACACTCTCCATAAATTGGATGTTCACAGGCAATTCTTCTATTTAGACAGGACTCAGCAATTTAAGTCAGACCAATTGTTTGTGTCCTTCTCAGTCAATAAATTGGGTAAAACAATTACAAAAGGTACTATCTCGAAATGGATTAGAGATTGTATAGCTCTGGCTTACTCTTCTTCAATAAGCAACCTACAACATCTATCAAAGCTCACTCCACCAGAGCTATGGCGACTTCTATAGCCTTTCATTCCAAGCTTGCTGTATGAGATTTGTGCTGCGGCTACTTGGTCAAATCCGCACACTTTCATTTCCCACTATAAATTGGATGTGGCATCTAAAGGCGAGCATCATTTGGTTCCACGGTACTCAGGAGTGTTTTCCAGTGAGCCACCCAGGATTCAGGTGCTAGGGGCTGTCCCATCAGTCAGAATGTAGGCGAGATAGGATCACATAACATCTTTTAGTTATGTACTCACCATAACTTCAGATGTTTGGGATCCATCTACCCTCCTTCCCCTGCCTTGGAGATCAGAAGAGATTGAGCGGTTTTGAGTTCTACTGTTTTATCTTGTTTCATCTGACGATGTTATATAAGCAGGTGTGTGCATGTATGACAAACTAGATCTGGGGACTGGTAGTGGTGCATCCTGGGATATAGTAAGCTCAGCCAATAAGAGACTTCGCTCTTTGGCATGGATCGGCTCCGAACCCATCAGTCAGAATGTAGGCGAGATGGATCCCAAACATCTGAAGTTATGGTGAGTACATAACTAAAAGTTCCTTCCCCCCCGGTCGCCACGGTGACAACAGACGCCTCCCTGGTCGGTGGGGGGGGGGTGCATTTTCAGGGCAGGACGGTCCAGGGCACATGGCAACCTTTCGAATGCCACCTGCATATAAATGTCTTGGAGATGAGAGCAGTACGTTTAGCGTTGCAAGCCCTTCAGGACTCTCTTCCCATCGGGACTATTGCAGTTCAGATGGACAATATGTCCATAGTGTGGTACATCAACAAGCAGGGTGGAACCAAGTCCTATCCCTTATGTCGAGAGGCACTCAGAGTTTGGCAGTGGGTGATCTGCTTTCAGCGGTTTCTGATAGCAACGCATATCCCCGAGAAGTCCAACATCATAGCGGACAGGTTGAGCAGAGCCATTCTCATGCCACACGAGTGGTCTCTCAAGCAGTCAGTAGTGGAAGAAATTTTTCAGAAATGGGGTCGACCTTGCTGCGATCTTTTTGCAACACCTCAAAACAGCAAGTGCCACGACTTTTTCACTCTCTTCCCGGCCACCCCCCCCGGAGATGCTCTAGTCCACGATTGGCCCCGGAGACTTCTGTATGCTTTTCCTTCCTTTCCATTAATCACTCAGTTGATTCAGAAAGCTACCACCTTGAGAGCCACAATGATCCTCATTGCTCCTTACTGGCCTCGACAGATATGGTTTCCGTTCCTGCATCGTTACCTCTTGGGGCAGCCCTGGCATCTGGACCCAGTGCCAGATCTCTTGACCCATCAGTCGGGACAGCTGCACCAGTCCCTCCAATCTCTCAACCTCACAGCTTGGTTGCTCCACTTCCAACCCTAGCCAGGCTTCCCCTTATTTCCCATTCTGTGCGTGACATCCTTATAGCTTTCCTTAACTCATCTACCAGAAGGATTTATGCCAGCAAGTGGAAGCCTTTTTCCTTCTGGGCAGGAGCTAGAAATATGGATCCTTTTACTGCCCCTATCCAATCAGTCCTAGACTTCCTAGCCGAACTGTTTCACTCAGGCTCTTCTTCCTCCACCATCAGAGTACAGTTAGCGGCTATTTCGAACTTTCATGTAGGCTTTTCGGACTCCAGTATCATGTCCCATAAGCTTTGTAAAGCCTTTCTTAAAGGAATCTTTTTGCTCAAGCCCCCAATCAGAGTGCCCCCCACCACAGTGGGACTTAAATTTGGTTCTAACTTCCTTGATTCTTCCCCCCTTTGAACGTGCGGCTTCCTGCTCCTTGAAGTTGCTCTCTTGGAAGATTCTTTTTATAGTCGCCATAACATCCGCGAGGAGAGTATCAGAACTCCATGCCCTTTGCATTCGTCCACCTTATCTCGTTTTCCATAAAGACAAAGTGTCTCTCAGGACTAACCTGTCCTTTTTACCCAAGGTTTCTCCTGAGGCAAACCTAAACCAGGCTATCGATCTCCCAGTTTTCTTCCCCAACTACTCCAACAGAGCAGAACAAAAGCTGCATTTTTTGGACGTTCATCGTCAGCTCCGTTACTGTCTGACAGAACCAAGCAAGCTAAGAAATCTGAGCAGCACTTCCTATCTTATGCGGCAGGGAAGAAAAGCCTTCCAGTTTCCAAAGTAATCCTTTCTAGATGGGTGGCCTCTGTGATTACTTTCATCTATGAACACAGACGTCATGAACTACCGTCGAGGCCTAGAGCTCACTCAACTAGAGCATTAGCTACGTCAATAGCTTTTCAGGCTAGATTACCAATAGATTCCATTTGTGCGGCAGCCACATGGGCCTCTCCTCATACCTTTATCTCTCATTACAAATTAGACATGGCCTCCCGAAACCGGGCTAATTTTGGTTCCACCGTTCTCAAGAGCCTGTTCCAATGAGCCACCCAGGGTGAAGGTGCTAGGGACGCGATCCCATCCAGCAAGAATGAAGGCGAGATTGACAACTTAACATTGAGAAGTTATGTACCTACCATAACGTTCCATGTTAGTTGTCTTCTTCTCGCCTTCTTTCTTGCGTCCCACCCTCCATCCCCCTAGCCTGGACAGACCGAAAGGATCCTTGGGGATCATCTTTTTGCCTCAGTATAAGCCCCTTGGCTATCTTTTATTGGTAGCTGTAGATGTAGGTGACTGTAGGTGTAAGGTTTTCCTCTTCTCCTTGACTTGGAGATCAGAACTGCTATGGTTTCAGCTATCAAACGAGATCTGGGTAGTTAGCGCCTAGCATTTGTGGGATATAGGGTAGCCTCGAGCCAGTAAAAATAGCTCTCGAGCTTTAGTATAGGCCGAGTCGGAGCCGAGGAGCCATCCAGCAAGAAAGAAGGTGAGAAGAAGACAACTAACATGGAACTGTATGGTAGGTACATAACTTCTCATTTTTTACCCAAACACACCAATAACTTGGAGTACATGCTGCACAAACTTGATGTTCACAAACAACTTTGATTTTACCTAGATAGAACCAAAGAATTTAGAAGATCTGAACAACTTTTTGTTTCCTTTTCAGAATCCAGAAAAGGTAGACCTGTGGCAAAAACCACTCTGTCGAAATGGTTACCTGATTGCATCACCTTCACTTACTCAGCTGCCAATATACCTTTGCAACACAAAATAAAGGCTCATTCAATCAGAGTTGTTTCCACATCTTTAGCCTTTACTGCCAAGCTACCAATAGATAATATTTGTGCAGCAGCCACTTGATCAAAGCCTCATACTTTTATTACTCATTACAAAGTTGATAGGGCCTCCAGGTACAGGGCTTCCTTTGGCTCCATTGTCCTGAGGAACATACTCCCATGAGCCACCCAAGAAAGACAGTGCTTGGGATGCTACCCATCTGTAAAAATGAATGACAAGATAGAGCAACTTCACATAAAGAAGTTATGTGCTCACCATAACGTTCCATGTGAGTTGTTCATCTCGCCTTCATTCTTAGTTCCCACCCTCCAACCCCCTCCAGGTTCTTTTGAGGACCGAGAGTCATCTTTTATCATGGTTGCTTTATCTTTTATGTGGTTTCCTTACCTAAAATAGGGATAGAATGGCATATGGTATTGTTAGAGGCAGCAAACAAGATCTGAGGTAACACAAAGTGCATCATGGGATAGGGACTTGGTCTCGAGCTGTCTGAAAACCTCGAGCTTTGAGGTTGGCCGATCTGGAGCTGAGGATCGGCTCCGAACCCATCTGTAAGACTGAAGGCGAAATGAGCAACATGGAACATTATGGTGAGTACATAACTTCTTTTTGTTTTACTATTTGGTGTGAGAATAGGGAGTTGCCTGCAGTATTATTGGATTTGGACACTTGTAATAGAGGTTTATTTGCTGAATATCAGTTACAGTTGGTGGTGTGGGGCTGAAGGATGTTTAGTAGGGCAGGGTTTTTTTTGGGCTGGTATACAAGTTTATGTGCCAAAGGTAGTTGGTTTTAGGATAGTAGCTGAAGTAATTCTAACCAGGACAGTTTTTTAAAGTTATGACAATGGTGGGTGTAGTGTGGACAATCACTGGCAAATTTAGCTATTTTATTATATTACATTTCCATTTTTTAGGTCTCTCTTTTTAAGGTTAATGAGAATTGGAGAGGCATAAAGTAGTGTTGATGGGAGGTGGGTTCTTGCAATAACATGCTTCCCTTTATTAGCCTGAAAGTGGGAAAAAAAGAAGAGAAAAGAAGGAATTAACAAGACCTTGCTGAGCTAGTAAAAAGAGTTAGCTACAAACACACTGTCAACACAGCTATAGCTGAACACTGAAATAGGGCCATATTTCTTCCTGCCATAATAGCTTTTTATTGCCAGAGTATCCTAGATGCTGTCAGTGGTAGTTAAAATGAAAGAAAATTATGTTCTGTGGCAGTTATCTTCATGTACTTAAGCCTGCCTCTTGTCTCAATATGAGGTTTAAATTCTGAGCCCGTGTGCCTGCTGTCATATCAATATGAACTGCAAAGGCTCCTTTTTGCCTGTTTGCCATTCTCCTTTTGAAGAGTAGAAAGGGCTCAAGGGCTTTAGCTAAATGTCTTCTAGGAGAGTCTGAACCTCAAGAGTTGGACACTCTTGAGTATGGATCCTTTCAAAGTCTCTGGATGTACCAGTGTTAATGAATGGGCCAACTTAACCCTCGCATCAGTAGGAGAGAGGAAAGAGTGAGTATCATCTGGGAGCCAGACCTTTAACACTGCAGAGTATATTAAACAAAACTTTCATTTATTAAGTCTACAGAATGTAATTGCTGATTAAAATGTACGTTTTTCATGTGTCTCCTGAATATAATCTTTGTTTACATAAATTCTCTGATTTTTAAAATAAAAATTTTCTGCCTAGAGACCAAAAATAAGATGAAATTTGATGTTCAATATTCCCACTATTTCAATGGTATTTTGGGTTATCTGCAAAGATAACCCAGTGCTGGCCAGTTTTCCAAAGCTCAGACTCCCCTCCCTTTCTCTCTTCCTGTGACAGCTGATTGGCTGAGCATATCCTGAAAGGGAAGCCTTTAGGTGTCACAGGAAGTGAGTGTTCAGTATTTTTCTGTCATCCAAAAAGAAAGTTCTCTGACTCTTCACTGGATCCACTGCTGATTGTTATGGCTTATTGCTCAAATAAACGCCATTTGGTAACCCCCTTCCTCTCAAGCACTGGTTTGGCACATCGGTTGCTTTGAATTTGTGTATAGGAAAATGTTAAGTTGTTTATCTTGCCTTCATTCTTGCTGGTTGGGGATCGGAGCCGATCCTCGGCTCTGACTCGGCCATCTTCAGTAGCTCGAGAGCTGTTTACTGGCTCGAGGCTACCCCATATCCCATAATGTCTAGCAATAGCTACCCAGATCTCGTTTGTTGCTTCAGCTGCGAGGTGTCGTTTTTCTGGCTCAGGCTTGTATAGAGTTTTTCGTGTAACTTTTTCACTAGAATTTAACTTTTCTAGTAATTTGTTATTAGCGATAGTTTTGTTTCTGTGATGGATAATTGTTTAGCTTATAGTATCCCTTCTTTTTTGTAGAACTCGTTTAACTTAGAGAGTTCTCCTTCACCCCCCCACCTCTTCTTGTCAGTTTAGCCGTTTAACTTAGAGGCTTTCCTTCTGCTTTTTTCTTATAGGCTAGCCATTTAAATTTGAGGCTTTCCTATTATCTTTAAAAGAAAAAAAAAAAAAAAACTTTAGCTATAGTCTTTCTAGTAGGTGTGTTTTTTGTAGACTGTATATTGCTTCTTGTTATTATTGTTATAATTGGTTGTCCTTCTACTGTTAAGAATGTTAAAGGAATCCAAGGTTTCTGGGTTCAAGAAGTGTGACTCATGCTGTCAGAAAATGTCTCTAACAGATGGGCACACTTCTTGCGTCTATTGTTTAGGCACTGTGCACCTGCAGGACTCTTGTTCTATTTGCCATGCCTTTAGTCCAAGAGTTCTGCAGGAGCGTAAGAATAAGATTATTCTTAGGGGTCTTTTAAAACCCCAGGATTCACCGGTCATGAGCTCACAGCCTGTGAAATCCCCTAAATCCACTAAGCCGTCGGCTCCAAGTTCGGAGCCGTCTTTGGTTCAGGATTTACCTTCTATGTCAGTTCCGGCTGGTACCGACAAGACAGTCTCCCTGTCGGCTCCATCAGAGGCTTCGGAGCCGTCGTGGAGCCACAAGAGGCTGAGGTCCCCTTCACTAGAGTCAGTGCATTCGGCTCCTTGGTCTCCTTTACTTCAGAGCGAGCATAGTCACCGATCCTCTCACTCCTCTCGATCCTCTAGACTGTCGGATCATGATGTGGAGAGAGTGGTCAGTAGGTTGCTAAAGTCGCAGGCACTAGCTAAATTGTTGTCCAGCCCTCCTCAACAGGTATTGGCTCCGTCCACTTCTCTCGATGTCCCTCCTCCGACTCCAATGAGTTCGGAGCCGGAGTTCATTGGGGTTCGAGTAGTGGAACTGTCGGCTCTGATAACTCTATCTCCTTCGGCTCCAATGTCGGCTCCGATTCCCACGGTGGTACCTTCCATCGAGGGATCTGGGCGCCGGGGCTCCCTCGTCGGCTCTGAGGGGGCGAGTGGCATCGGAGTCCGACCCCGTTCTCCCTCTTGGAGCTTCAGCGCAGGTGAGCTCGGCTCCTACATCGGTCTCGGAGCCATCTCCCTCGGTGCGGAGAAAGATTCCTATTTCTTTGGAACCAGAGCTTTCTCTGCATTGAAGCAGGGACACCTTCGATGTCATGCGGAGTGTGCTGTCCCCTGAGTCAGCTCCACTATCATCCCCACCGGCTCTGTCCCCTGTAGTGCCTGTGCCAACCTCTGCTCCTCCTCCAGACCCTAAGCATAGGGAACCGATGCTCCAGGACACCCCATTGGGTGTTTCCTCCTCTTCTGAGGCCTCTCCTGATCACTCAGAAGAGCCGCCTTGGAAGAAAAAGTGTAAGAGAAGCACATTGATTCCCCCGAGTCTGTCACTTCTGATACAGACTTAGATGATTCGGAAGGATCCCCGAGATCCCCCTCTGAAGAAGTTTCCTTCTCGGACATCCTAGAAATGGTTAAGCAGAGGGGGAACTGGAATCCCCTAGCCCCTTCTGAGGATGAGTCTGAATTTCTGGATGCCTTTGATTCCCAACCTTCCACCTCCTGGATGTCTCCGCCTTTTGATCCACTTATGACAGTGGTGGCTCGAAAGACTTGGTCAGCTCCGGATACAGTGGAACCAACTCCGAGGAAACCTAGTAAATTCATTACAGTACCCCAGGATAAGCAGTTCCTTTCAAAAGGTGTCCCTGTCGATGCTATGGTAGTAGCAGCAGCCACAAAAAAAAGAGTTAGCGGAGAACTCGTCATCTGTCAATCCCCTAACAAGGAGTCTAGGTTGATGGACAGATATGGGAAGCGAATGTTCGCTTCAGCGACTTTCTCTATGAGGTCACTGAACTACCTGTGTCATTTTACCCGACTTCAAAGGGATCTCATTAAAGAGCTCGGAGATACCCTCCAAGATCCACCAGCTGAGGGAGCACAAGCCAAGGTAGCTTCCCAGCTAGCAATGCTTAATTCTGTTAACTCCTCCATGAGGCTCATTTCCTATGCAGCCGATGGGGCAAGTAGAGCCAGTGGTACCGGGGTGGCCCTTAGGAGGCATGCGTGGATGCGGCTGTGTAACTTTGTGGAACCCTTTCGAGCGTCCTTCACCAACACTCCCTTTGATGGTTCCTTTCTTTTTGGACCACAGGTGAAAGACACTTCGACTAGGTGTGAGCAAGAAGGCAACACTCTCTCTGCCGTGGAAGTCCATTTTTTCACTCCCTCTAGACCTTACCCCAAGGGTCAGAAGAGTGGGAAGATGTGGTTCCGTAAATCTCAGAGAGCCTTGCCTGACACACGTAGTGATTTTTCCTCCAGAGGCAAAGGGGGAAACAATAAAAATAGACGCCGCCCTCATGGCAGAGGGGGTCTGTAGAACTAGGGCAACAGAGAATCCTTCTCTGATAAGCCCTTCCAGCATCCCTGAAGGGTTGCCCGGCTGCTCAACTCTGGAGGCAGTCGGGGGAAGACTTTTGCTGTACCCAAAAGCCTGCCAAAGTTTAACACAAGACAGATGGGTACGTTCCGTTATATCCGGAGATTACAAAATTCCCTTCTATCAACCCCCTTTACAGTCAAGAAAGACCCTTCCAGATGTTCCACCTAATCTGAAGGAGCAAGCAGTAATAGAAGTTTCAAAACTGCTAGAAAAAGAGCCATCCAGGAAGTCCCGGCAGACCAGCACGGATCCGGAACTTACTCTAGGTTCTTTTTAGTACCAAAAACGACAGGGGACCGGAGACCGATTCTGGATCTCAGCAGACTAAACAGGTCTGTGTAAAGAACAAAGTTTCAGATGGTCACGCTACAGTCCATTCTAGCCTTTCTGGGTCAGGACAATTGGATGTGCTCGATAGATCTTCAGGACGTGTACTACCATATAAAGATGGATAGGCACTCCAGGAGATTTCTTCGCTTCCGGCTGGGGGACAGTCATTATCAGTTCAGAGCTCTGCCCTTTGGTCTCACCACAGCCCCCAAGGTGTTCACCAAATGTATGGCAGTGGTCACGGCTCACCTGAGGCGTCAAGGATTCCAGGTGTTTCTGTATCTAGACGACTGGCTCCTTACTGCTACCACCAGGCATCAACTCATACAAGCTACACAATCACAATCTGCTCCTAGCTTGGCATTACAATAAATTTTGAAAAAATCTGCCTTGTTGCCCTGTCAATCTATCACTTACATAGGAGCAGACTTAGACATAAGGGGTATGTTTGCAAGGCTACCACTAGAAAGGGTGTCCGCAATCCGTCAGCAGGTACAGGTTCTGATGCAGAGCAAAAGGGTCCAAGTCAGGTACGTCCTTCAAACTCTGGGTTCCATGGTAGCAGCCATTCTCCTAATTCCACTGGTGCACTTTCATATGAGAATTCTTCAGTGGCTTCTGTTTACGCAGTGGTCTTTCCAAGAGCTACCCATGACTACATAATCATGATGACGGATGCATGCAAAAGGCATCTTTCTTGGTGGATGGTCTCCCCACTAGTTACTCAGGGCAGACCTTTCATACAACTCCCTCCAGTAGCCACAGTGACGACAGATGCCTCCCTGATAGGGTGGGGGGGCAGTTTCTGGGCAGGATAGTCCAAGGCAAGTGGCAATGTCACGAGTACCATCTGCACGTAAATGTCCTGGAAATGAAAGCCGTGCTCCTGGCGTTGCAAGCCCTTCAAGACTCTCTTCCCTCTGGGGCCATTGCTATTCAAACGGACAACATGTCAGTGGTGTGGTACATCAACAAGCAGGGCGGAACCAGGTCCTACCCCCTGTGTCGAGAAGCACTCAGACTTTGGCAGTGGGCGATTTCCTCCCAACGTTTTCTGATTGCGACGCACATCCCCGGGAGATCCAATGTCATAGTGGACAAGCTCAGCAGAGCTATTCTCATGCCTCACAAGTGGTCTCTGAATCAGGAAGTTGCGAATCTTGTTTTCTGCAAATGGGGGCAGCCTTGCTGCGATCTCTTTGCCACCCCCTTCAACAGCAAATGCAGCAACTACTTCTCCCTTCTTCCGCTTCCGGGTCACATACCCAGAGACGCTCTAGTCCACAATTGGCCCCAAGGACTTCTTTATGCCTTTCCTCCTTTCCCCCTGATACCCAAACTCATACAGAAAGCAATATCGTTGGGTTGCAAAATGATCCTCATTGCTCCCTACTGGCCTCGACAGATATGGTTCCCGTTCCTGCACCATTACCTTCTCGATCAACCCTGGACTCTGGACCCAATTCCAGACCTCCTGGTTTATCAATCAGGTGGGTTGCATCAATCCCTCAAAACTCTCCAGCTAGCATTTCCCCAGCAGTCTGTGACATTATCATCTCCTCTCATAAGTCTACAACGAGGAAAACTTATGCTAGAAAATGGAAACGTTTTTCTTGTTGGGCAAAGGCTAGGAATGTGGATCCCTTTTCAGCCCCAGTTCACGAAATCCTAGAATTCCTAGCTCAACTGTTTCACTCCGGGTCCGCTTTTTCTACGATCAGGGTACAAATGGAGGCCATTTCTAACGTTCATGTTGGTTTTTCAAACTCTAACATTATGTCTCATAAACTCTGTAAAGCTTTTTTGAGAGGGACAACTCTTCTTAGGCCTCCAGTGAGAGATTCCCCCTCCTCCTTGGGACCTTAATTTAGTCCTAACCTCCTTAATTCTGCCCCCGTTTGAACCAGCAGCATTCTGCTCTATCAAGTTTCTATCTTGGATGACACTCTTTTTGGTAGCTATTACTACAGCTAGAAGCATCTCCGAACTTCAGGAGCTATGTGTTCATCCTCCATACTTGGTTTTTCGTAAGGACAGGGTCGCTGTGAGGACTAATCCTTCGTTTCTCCCTAAAGTCTGCTCAGAAAATAACTTAAACCAATCTATAGATCTTCCTGTGTTTTTCCCTAATCATACCAACAAGGCAGAGTACAAACTACACCAATTGGACGTTCATAGGCAGTTACGTTTTTACCTGCACAGAACTAAAGAAGTAAGGAAGTTGGACCAACTATTCCTCTCTTATGCCTTGGGCAAACAAGGTCTCGCAGTTTCCAAGGTAACCTTGTCCAGATGGTTGTCACACACTATTTCTTTCATTTATCAATTAAGGAACAAACAGTTACCTATTAAACCGAAAGGTCATTCTACTAGGGCCTTGGCCACCTCTGTAGCCTTCCAGTCTAGGGTGCCCATGGATTCCATCTGTGCAGCTGCCACGTGGGCAAACCCTCATACATTTATTTCTCATTACAAGTTGGATATGGTCTCCAGGAGCAGAGCTGACTTTGATTCCACTGTTCTGAAGAGTCTGTTCCACTGAGCCACCCAGGATTTTAGGTGCTAGGGATACTGTCTCAACCAGTAAGAATGAAGGCGAGATAGACAACTTAACATAAAGAAGTTATGTACCTACCATAACGTTCCATGTTAGTTGTCTTCATCTCGCCTTCCTTCTTGCATCCCACCCTCCATCCCCCTGTCCTAGTGGATCTAGGAGTTTTTCTGTTTCATTGGCTGTGTTCTCTTGTTTCCTCTATTGACCTAGAGAATATGGCAGGCATAGTCAACTGATTTTTTGACTGGTTTATTATGTTGTTATGTCTGGAGTTAGCTATTTCAAACGAGATCTGGGTAGCTATCACTAGGGATTATGGGATAAGGGGTAGCCTCGAGCCAGTAAACAGCTCTCAAGCTATTGAAGATGGCCGAGTCGGAGCCAAGGATCGGCTCCGATCCCATCCAGCAAGAAGGAAGGCGAGATGAAGACAACTAACATGGAACGTTATGGTAGGTACATAACTTCTTTTTCTTTAACTTCTATCATTTGTAAAAGAATTCTGAACTCATCTCAAAATGTTTTTGTGATAATAGCAGAATTTCTTATAGTTTAGTTGTGTGGGGTCATACTTATTACTAAAAACTAAGTGCTTATTGTGATACGTTATCCAGTGCCATCAGTTTATTATTATGGCTGGTTTTCTGTCCATTGACGTGATAGATCTTTAGTCTGATACCCCTCCTTTCACATCTGGTTACACCTAAAAAGAAAAAAACAAACTAAAAATATGCCTCAGCCTATGGTTAGTGATTATGTTGGGGCCACCATTTGGACCACAGACAACTTACCTTTTGCGCCATCTCCCTCAAGTGTAGCTTTACCAGCCAACCTTGTCACCACAATAAACAGAACATGCCAGAGGGATGGATTCCTATCCCAGAGACTTCCCATACTCTGGAATAACTACCTATCTATATCAAACAAAGCTCCTCATTAGCACTCTTCAAGAAAAATCTTGATGATTGGATTGGAAATAGAAATTCACCCCGGGGATCACTTCTGTGGCTCTGCTTGACAGTGGCACATGAAAATAATTTTCTTGGGTGGCAAAAGCCAGGGTACCTTTTTGGCTAGGCTTGTATAGGTCCTAGAGCCGATAGCCTGGTACCTACCTATGAACCTATGGAATGAGGGTTAGACAAATCCACCGGGGCTGATTCAGTATTTGGAGCAAGTATAGAAGCAGGAGTAGTCTAGGGTAAGAGACCCCTTGCCCGACATAATACTCTCTCCCCATATATTTTACCTAGCAGTGAAGTTCACAAGAAAAAGAAACAGAAGCTTCATCATACAGCTGATAATCAAATTATAGCTGTTTATAAGGCAGATGTGGTTTTCTTGGCTAAGAGTGTTCTGCAGACATCTAAGTCTTGTGTTTTTTTTCCCATCCATAGCTCTAATACTAGTTTGGCTAGTGACCGTTCTCGTTTTACAGATTGATGAGAGATCTGCTTCAAACATTAGATGATTTCTTAGATGACACTTAGTTCAGTCAGTCTGATTTTTCAGAAGGTGAACTTGAACTTAAGTCCAAACAAGTGTTAATGTTTCTTCTGATGATTGCTACATTTAATGATGTTTAGGAGCAATTGGGAACTACCCCGGAGTTAGGGAAGGTATGTAACCTTATAGAGGATGAGGTGTCCAGTACTGTGGCTACTCCCCATCTGACAACCTTGGAAGATGTTTATAAAGCTGCCTGCAGGACATTACTATCTATTCCAGCAGTCCCTAAATAAGATCAGGCAAAATATAGAAAATATAGTGTCTACTCAGTAATGACATGTCTCTTATCTCATTTGACTGCTGACCCAACTGCCTACTCAGGTAAAAAGTCCTTTGCTTCATCTATTCCTACTCCCCCAATAAAGATAGAAAATAGTTAGATCATCAGGGCAAACGGATGTCTGTTTCTAGTAATCTAGCCTTTAGAACGTTAAATTATCAAGGCTGTATGTGAAAATTTATTTTACAGTGTGCGTACAGTTTGGTTGATTTTGCTGCATCTTTACCTGCAGAACAAAAGTTGTTTTATGAGTGAAATTGTTTCTAATTTGACTGATTGGTTTTAGAATATGTTTTATGAGGTGTGCGTGAATGTGCAGATACAATCTTGGGAAATGCTGTTTCTTCTGCTGTTTTAAGACTGTATGCTTGGCTACGTAATCAGACCTTTTCTAATGATTTAAAAGCCAAAATTCTGAATGCATCTTTAAATTATGAAATGTCTTTTTTTGGCGTGGGGGGGGGGGGGCACTGTTACACAGATTCTGAAACAGTGGGATGATATGGGCAAATTAATCCATGGTGTATCTAGGATGTTTATGTACCCAAGTTATCCCCAAACAAAGTGTCATCTTTCAAGGGAACAAACAAACACAAATTCCAGTCAATCAAAAGTCAGGGATCCAAAAGGAAATGACAAGAGGATAATTCTTCAAAACCAAGCAAGAGGGGTTCTTTTCTGAAAAAGGATCAACCCCCTGCAAAGGAATGACTTTGCCAAGTGACACAGCACCCCTACTACCTCCTGCCCTTTTTTCGTTTTCCCCTTCCCCCAGGGTCTCTCAACACTGCAGCCTAGCTGCAAGTAGTCCTAGACAAATGGGTTCTGAGAATAATTTGGAGAGGAATTCTTTCACATCTTCCAGACTAGACAGTGCCATTTCCTTTAATGCTTCATCACGTGGTGGAAGCAGGGGTATAGAACCAGCGGCTGCAGTACACAAAGGCAAAAATTTTTCTCTAGAATTTTTTTGATACCAAAAAAGGAGTACTCCTGGTGACCTACATTAGATATGTCCTTTGTAAAAGTTCTGAAATTCAAAATGCTCAGCTTATAGTCAATTTTAGCATTGCGTTTAGACCACTGTTTTATGATGACTGTAGATCTCAAGGATGCTTATCATAATATTCCTATTGCTCCCAATTTCAGGATATGTTTCGATCTGCTGTTTCTGACTTACATTATCAGTTTTCTTCATTACCCTTTGGGCTATGTTTTGCATCTCAAGTATTTACAAAGTGTCTAGCCCCAGTTGTTGCCTATTGCAGAACCCAAGTCATCCACATTTTACTTATTTAGATGACTTGTTTATTTGTGCAGATTCTGTATGCACATGCTTAGAGTCCTTAGGCAAGGTTGTATCCTTCCTTTAACACCTGGGCTTCAAACTGAACTTCAAAAGTCCTTCCTCACACTATCTCTCTCAATGAATTATTCTCCTGGGGTGTTGGATAGAAATAGTAAAAAGGATATGTTCGGGTTCGTGAAGGGCCGATCTTGTCTCCTGAACCTGATTGACTTCTTTGAATCAGTTTCCAGAGCCATGGATGAGGGTGAGGCAGTCCACACAGCCTATCTGGACTTCACCAAGACCTTTGACACCATCCTCCACTCTGGAATCATAGATAAACTTTCTAGCTGGGCATTAATCCCTACGTCACTCGATGGGTTGCCAACTAGCTTACTGACAGAACCCACACTGTAAAAGTAGCTGACTCCAAATCCAGCTCCAGACAAGTGACAAGTGGAGTACCTCAGGGTTCAGTCCTGGGAACGCTCTTGTTTGGCATCTACTTCTCTGAAGTACAGGCCAACACTAAGGGACTCTGGCTAACAAAGTTCACACATGACTGCAAACTGGGAGCCATTATTAAATCCCCAAATGATGTGGATACTCTACAAAAGGGCCTTACAGAAACATGTTTGGTGCCAGAACCATGAGTTCAAGCTCAATGCCAAGAAATGTATAGTTATCCCCTTTGGGAAAAAACATGTACCCATGAATTATCACATAGGTGGCAATACACTAAACACTGAAAGTGTGATAAGAGACTTAGGGACACAGGTGGACAGTGGTCTCACCTTCAATAACCACATCGCCGCAACAGTCAGGAAATCCTTCTATGTGGCACACTTCATCACTAAGGGCTTTTCATTCAGCAAAAAGGAGGACATTGTCCCACTGTACTCATCCCTCATTAGACCCATTATAGAATACAATGCCCCATTTGGTATGTACCTCTCAAGACATCTGCAACAACTGGAAAGGCCACAGAAATACTCCACTAAAAGAATCACAGGCCTAAAGCAGATGCCCTATGCTGACCACCTTAAAAAACTCCAGCTATACTCTGTTGCATATCGTCTACTCAGAGGCAATATCTGCTTAACATACAAGGCCATGTCAAACCCAGAGCTGTTGGACATGCTACACTTAAAGAAATCCCAATCCCTCAGAGCCACACGCTCCAGGGATCTAAACCTTGTCATCACAATAAATAAAACATGCTGGAGGGATAGGTTCCTAATCCAGAGACTCCCCAGACTCTGGAATAGACTGCCCATACATGTCAAGCAGAGCGCCTCCTTGGCCCTCTTCAAATGGAACCTTGACAACTGGATGGGAGAAAGGAAATTCACCCCGGGATCATGTCAGTTGCCCTGCTAGACAGGGGTCCAGGGAAGTAAATAGTGTTGGAAGAAATAGCCAGGGAATTGTTATGGCTAGGCTTGTATAGGCCCTAGGGCCGATTGCCTAGTACCAACCTATGAACCTATGATATCCTTCCTACCAGAAGACAAAGATCTGACTTATCAGAGCATTTTCTTGGATTTATCTCTTCTAGAAATGGCCTCAGCAAGTTCTTCAAAATTCTAGGCCTAATGGCTTCATCTGTCTCTGAATCCAAGACTCCCTTTCTCTCTATTCAGACCCCAGTGTAATCTGTCCAGATTGACTCTCAAGATTTTGCATAGAGAGTAGTGTTACTGGAAGTTCAGGTGCAAGGCTTGTGGTGTCCTCAGGGCACACCAAAGCACATAAGCATAAAAGAAATGTTGGCAGTGATTCACTCCTTAAAAGTTGTTCCTGACTTATGGACTCTGGGTCTTCTTCTTGTCATCACTGACAACAGTACCATGATGCGGTACCTGAAGAAGCAATGGGGTACAAGCTCATAGCCTCTTTGCTGGTTGTCACTGATGGCCTGGGATCTGGCTGTACAACACTGTCTGAGTCTTCAGGCCTTGTACATTCCATCAGAGGAAAGCACAGCGGCAGACGTAGAAGATCCTGGACAGACCATTACTATTGGAAGCTCCATGTAGAAGGCTTCCAGAACTTGATGGGGAGCATCTCGATTAGATCTGCTTGCCTTTTTTCAAAACAGACAACTGAAAAAATTCTGTTCAAGACATCATTGCAGCCTTGCTTGGAAGATAGATGATGTTATGTTGCCCTATCTCGCCTTCATTCTTACAATGATGGGTTCGGCTCCGACTCAGCTGAATACATAGCTGAAAGACTCAGACTTGGCTTGTGGCAAATAGGTATCCCATGATGCAGTGGTGTAACCCCTCAGATCTCGTTTGCTGCTTTACAGGGTTGGATGCTCTTCTTGGCCGTGGCTAAGTTGTGATATTTTCTAGTTATTGCATTCATTTGACCTTTTTTCTGTTTATATATTATAGTGGGTGTTTTCTTCTAGCATTGTAGTTGCATAGTTAGCCTTTGAGTTAGTATATTTAGATATTTATAGGTATTATTCCTATTCGGTGCTGCCTTTGGCCGTCGTTTTCGTAGGCCTTGCTGTAGCCCTTGTAGTGGTTTTGTTGTTGCATCTTTTTCAGATAGCTTGATAGTAGCTTATTTAAGTTAGAGAGCTCTTCGCCTATTTTAGTTAGAGGGCTTGTAGTTGGTGTGTTGTTTTGTCTGGGATTTAGGGCCGTTTTAGTTAGAGGCCCTATTATCTTGTAGTTAGTTATATATCAGTAGTTTCAGTATTTAGAATGTTCTGTTGTTAGATTGTGATCTTTTGTCAGATATCATGTCCAAAGAGCCAAAGGAGAGGGAACAATAAGCCTTCGGGCTTCAAGAAATGCCAGAAATGTTCCCAAAATATGTCTATTACTGACAGTCATGTCATCTGTGTTTATTGCCTTGGAACTATTCATTTGCAAGAGGATTGTACATTATGTCATTCCTTCAGTGCCAAGGTTTTACAAGAAAGGAGAAACAAACTGATCCTGAAGGGGCTCTTAAAGCCAACTTTTGAGGAAGCTATCCACAGTTTTTCTTCCTCTTCTTCTTCTCCTTCTTCAAAAAAGGACAAACCTCAAAAGAGACAATCACCTGCTGCATTGGTTCATTCAGAGCCTCCAGTCAAGTTACCTAAAATATCTAAGGCTACTACCTCCTCGATTCCACAGTCTTCGAAGCCGTTGGAGGTTATTTTGATTGATAAGCCGGGTTCTTCAGCTCCAAAGTCTTCGGAGCTGCAAGATACCTCTTCTCGGAGACTGTCTTTTGAGATTTCACCAGTCTCCCCTACACTGACATCTCCCATTTTGCACAGGTCTCATTCTCCATCCCTATCCTCCAGGTCCACCAGGAGCTTATCTGACTATGACGTGGAATTGGTGGTGCGCAGACTCTTGAAGTCGACAGCGCTAACCAAATTATTTTTGGCTCCGACCCATCTGGTCCCGGAGCCTACTATAGCCATTGTACCCACTGTTGTTCCTCCTCCGAGCCAAGCTGGACCTTCGGAGCTAGAGTGCTTGGTGCCACTTACTGTGGATCCGTCGATTCCGAGACCCCCATCAGTGATCATAGAGCCAAATTCTGCTCCAACACTCTCATCCGGAGAGTCTGGGAACCGGGGTCCCACGGTTGGCCCTGAGGGGAATTCTCGGCCCCGATCTTCAACGGTGCCATGCCTACCCCTTGGAGCATCGGCCTGGGTGAGCTCAGCTCCTACATCGGCCTCAGGGCATATCTCTCTGGGTCCGGTGGCTTCCTCTGTCTCCTCGGAGCCGAGGGAGTCTTCGGAGTTGGTGGGATCTGCCTTTGAGCTGATGAGGTATGTGGTGTCTGCCCCTACAGCTCCACATAAGGATACCAGCACTCGTCCCCCTAAGGCACCGGCTACTGTCTCGGCACCACCCATTCCGCAGGACAGTAGAGATCCAGAGTCTCAGGATCCCCATTGGGCAAACCCCTCTCTTCCAAGGCCTCCCCAGAATACCCTTCTGAGGAGCCTCCTCGGAAAAGAACTTGCAAGAGGAGGCATGTAGACTTTCCAGATGAGTCCGTCACTTCAGACACTAACCTCAAGGAGTCAGAAGGGTCCTCACGGTCACCTGTGATGATATCTCATTTGCAGATATTCTAGAAGTCCTAAGGCAGAGAGGCGGCTGGCAGGCCTCCACCCCTTCTGATAAGGAGTCAGTGTACCTGAAGGCTTTTGGATCTCAACCTTCAGCCTTCTGGGTGTCTCCACCTTTCGAAGAGCTAATGGACTTGGCCAGTCGAAAGGCATGGGAGTCACCTGACACAATGTAACCAGTCGCTCGGAGGCCAAACAAATTATTATCAGCTCCTTCCGGAAAGGATTTCCTCACTAAGGGGGTACCTGTAGTTGCTATGGTCGTGGCAGCACCCACCAAGAAGGAACTTTCAGAGACATCCTTATCTGTCCATCCTCAGAACAAAGATTCTCGAACGAAGGACAGATAATGGAAGCTGGTCTTTTCGTCAGCGACCTTTACACTCCGATCGCTGAACTTCCTCACTCACTTCACAAGTCTACAGAGAGATCTCCTGAAAGAACTAGGAGATACTCTACAAGGCACATTGGCTGCGGGGGTGAATGAGAAGGTCTCCTCCCAGCTATCCACCTTAAATTCCATCATCAACTCTTCCATGAGGCTGATCTCTTACGCAGCTGATGGAGTGAGCAGGGCAGTGGGTTCCGGAGTTTCCCTTAGGAGACACTCCTGGATGCGCTTGTGCAATTTTGCGGAGCCCTTTAAATCTACCTTTACTAATGCCCCTTTTGATGGTTCCTCACTCTTTGGACTGAAAGTAAAAGACACTCTCACCCGATGCAAGCAGGAAGGAAAAACTCTCGCTGCCGTTGGAGTACGTTTTTCCATACCTTCAAGACCTTATCCTAAAGGTCAGAAGAGTGGGAAAATGTGGTTCAGAAGATCCCAGAGAGTTTTCCAGGATGCATGGGGTGAATCCTTCCCCAGGGGCAGAGGGGGAGGTAACAACGGTAGATGCTGCTCTAGAGGCAGAGGGGGCCCGCAAAACCAGGGCGACCATGATTCCTTTTGCGAACACCCCTATCAGTGCTCCTGAAAGGAGGCCCGATTGCTCTGCTCTGGAGGCAGTCAGGGGACATTTATCTATGTACCTAGAAGCCTGGCAAACTATCACAAGAGATAAGTGGGTACTAAGAATAATATCCAGAGGATATTCCATTCCCTTTTCCTACCCTGTCCCACAGACCTGAACAATCCCAGATGTTCCACCCAATCTAAGGGAGCAAGCAACTATAGAAATTCAAAAGTTGCTGCACAAAAGAGTCATCCAAGAAGTCCCCACAGACCAAATAGGATTCGGAACTTACTCAAGATTCTTTTTGGTGCCAAAAAGAACAGGGGACTGGAGACTCATATTAGACCTAAGCAATTTAAATAAATCTGTCAAGAAGTCAAAGTTCCAAATGGTGACACTGCAGTCTATATTTCCCTTTTTAGGGAAAGGCGATTGGATGTGCTCAATAGACCTTCAAGATGCTTACTACCACATAAAAATGAACAGGGCATCGAGAAGGTACGCTTCCGGCTGGAAGCCAGTCATTATCAGTTCCAAGCTGTGCACTTTGGTCTCACTACAGCCCCCAGAGTGTTCACCAAATGCATAGCAGTAGTCACGGCTCACCTGAGGCATGTAGGATTCTGAGTTTTTCCCTATCTAGATGACTGGCTCCTATCTGACACCACCAAGTATCTACTCCTACAAACCAGGGATTACTCCTACAACTTTGTACACACCTTGGCATTTCAGTAAATTTCAAAATCTTTGCTACAGCCATCACAGCATATCTTATTTATAGGAGCGAATTAGATCTGGCGTCAGTTAGTTCTAAAACTTCCGACAGAAAGAATAGTAGCACTTCAATTCAACATTTCCCTTCTGCTGTCGTCCAGAAAATCCCATGTACATCTACTTCTGAAAGTTTTGGGTCTCATGGCAGCTTCTCTCATAGCAATACCATTGGGAAGACTGCACATGAGAGTGCTACAATGGCTTCTATTTGCACAATGGTCATTCCAACAACTTCCACTGACTCACGAAATATTGATAACTTGAAAACATGCAAATCACACCTAATGTGGTGGTTACAGACTTGCAACCTATCCGGGGAAGACCATTTGTGCTACCCACACCGTCAGCGGCGATAACCACGGACGCTTCCCTGATAGGGTGGGGGCATCTTTCAGGGACAGACAGTCCATGGCGAATGGACCAATCTGAAGTACAATCTGCACATCAATGTTCTGGAGTTGAGGGCAGTGTTTTGGCGTTGGTAAACACTTTGCTCCCCTTCTTCCTCCAGGGACCATTGCAGTTCAGACAGACAACATGTCCGTAGTCTGGTACATAAACAAGCAAGGGAACCAGGTCTTACCAACTATGCAGAGAGGCCATGAGAATTTGGCAATGGGCAGAGTCCACGGTCGCTTTCTGATCAAAGCACATCCCGGTCATCCAGCGTCATAGCCGACAGGCTGAGCAGGCAATACTATTGCCTCACGAGTGGTCCTCAAACAGTCAGTTGCGGAAAAGATTTTTCGCAAATGGGGCCAACCTACCTGCATCTGTTTGCGTCTCCAATGAACGCCAAATGCAGGAGCTACTTTTGCCCTATTACCCCTCCAGGGGAAGTCCCCAGGGACGCTGGTGCACGATTGGCCCCGGGTCTCCTATATGCTTTTCCTCCATTTCCTGATTGCAAAGTTTCTACAGAAAACAAACAACCTTCAGAGGACTATAATTCTCATTGCTCCCGTTCTGGCCTCGTCAAATTTGGTTCCCCTTTCTCTTGCATCACCGCATTCGGGACCTTGGATGCTGGACCCAGAGCCAGATCTACTGACTCACTCGTCAGGAGTTCCTCACCCATCCCTGGAATCTCTCCATCTAGCAGCTTGGCTGCTCCGCTTCCACAGCCAGGTCAATTCCCTTACATGGCGGTTCAAGATATTTTGGTAGCTTCTCATAAAGTTTCCACTACAAGACTTACACCAGTAAATGGAAGCGTTTTGTCTTCTTGAGTCACATCAGTTGGACCCTGTTACAGCTCCGTTGAATAAGGTTTAGAATTTCTGACCGAATTATTTCAGGAAGGAGCTTCCCGGCTACCTTAAGAGTACAGTTAGCTGCCATTTCTAACTATCATGTAGAAGAAAGTGGTGCACCTATTATGGCTCACAGACTTTGTAAAGCCTTTTTAAAGGTTCTTTTCATATCAGGCCACCAGTCAGAAGTCCGACATCACCGTGGAATTTAAATTTATTGCTCTCTAAATTGATGTTACCACCCTTTGAACCAGCTTCAAGTTGCACTTTGAAATTTTTGTCATGGAAAACATTATTTCTAGTGGCTATTACATCTGCTAGACGGGTGTCTGAGCTGCAGGCCCTTCGGTCAAACATCCTTATTTAATCTTTCATTCTGACAGAGTATCCCTCGCACTAATCCATCCTTTCTTCCCAAAGTTTGTTCTACTAGTAATATTAATCAGTCCATTGAATTACCCACCTTCTTTAAAGACCACTCTAATAAATTAGAGTATATGTTGCACAAACTGGACGTCCATAGACAACTCAGATTTTATTTGGATAGAACAAAAGATCACAGGAAATCTGATCAGCTATTTGTAGCTTTTGCTGACAGCAGAAAGGGTCTTGCAGTTACGAAACGAACTCTTTCGAAGTGGCTAACTGACTGTATCATTTATGTTTATGAAAATTCTGATCAAACATTATCAGCAAAACCCAGAGGACATTCTACCAGATCAGTTTCTACATCTTTGGCTCATGCAGCTCGTTTACCCTTAGACACTATTTGTGCGGCTGCTACTTGGGCTAAACCACATACATTTATATCTCATTACAAAGTGGACAGGGTTTCTAGGGATAGGGCAACCTTTGGTTCCACTGTGCTCAAGAACGTTCTCCCTTGAGTTCTCAGGATCATGGAGCTAGGGACGCTACCCATGTGTAATAACAAAGGCGAGATTGAACACTCTCACATAAAGAAGTTATGTCCTTACCATAACGTTCCATGTGGAGTGTTCATCTCACTGTGGTTCTTACACTCCACCCTTCCCACCCTTAGGAAGAACGCGTTCGATTTGGTGCCTGGTCTGGAGTATTCTCCTTCTGCTGTTGCAGTATTACTGTTACTGTCATACACTGGGTATGTTTGTATATATATGTTTTTTTATGTATATAGTTGGCATGTGTGCGTGCTTATGTCTGGTTTGCTTGCAAACCAGATCTGAGGTAAAGGCAGAGGGGGATTGTGGGTATTAGATGTCCTCGAGCTTCTTCTCGATGCAGAGCTTGCAGTCGGCCGCGCGAGCCGAGGATCGGCTCGAACCCATGTGTAATAACCAAGGCGAGATGAACACTCCACATGGAACGTTATGGTAAGGACATAACTTCTTTTTCCTGACTTACAGACTCTGGGTCTTCTTCTTGTCATCACTGACAACAGTACCATGATGCGGTACCTGAAGAAGCAATGGGGTACAAGCTCATAGCCTCTTTGCTGGTTGTCACTGATGGCCTGGGATCTGGCTGTACAACATTGTCTGAGTCTTCAGGCCTTGTACATTCCATCAGAGGAAAGCACAGCGGCAGACGCAGAAGATCCTGGACAGGCCATTACTATTGGAAGCTCCATGTAGAAGGCTTCCAGAACTTGATGGGGAACATCTCGATTAGATCTGCTTGCCTTTTTTCAAAACAGACAACTGAAAAAATTCTGTTCAAGACATCATTGCAGCCTTGCTTGGAAGATAGATGATGTTATGTTGCCCTATCTCGCCTTCATTCTTACAATGATGGGTTCGGCTCCGACTCAGCTGAATACATAGCTGAAAGACTCAGACTTGGCTTGTGGCAAATAGGTATCCCATGATGCAGTGGTGTAACCCCTCAGATCTCGTTTGCTGCTTTACAGGGTTGGATGCGCTCTTCTTGGCCGTGGCTAAGTTGTGATATTTTTCTAGTTATTGCATTCATTTGACCTTTTTTCTGTTTATATATTATAGTGGGTGTTTTCTTCTAGCATTGTAGTTGCATAGTTAGCCTTTGAGTTAGTATATTTAGATATTTATAGGTATTATTCCTATTCGGTGCTGCCTTTGGCCGTCGTTTTCGTAGGCCTTGCTGTAGCCCTTGTAGTGGTTTTGTTGTTGCATCTTTTTCGTATAGCTTGATAGTAGCTTATTTAAGTTAGAGAGCTCTTCGCCTATTTTAGTTAGAGGGCTTGTAGTTGGTGTGTTGTTTTGTCTGGGATTTAGGGCCGTTTTAGTTAGAGGCCCTATTATCTTGTAGTTAGTTATATATCAGTAGTTTCAGTATTTAGAATGTTCTGTTGTTAGATTGTGATCTTTTGTCAGATATCATGTCCAAAGAGCCAAAGGAGAGGGAACAATAAGCCTTCGGGCTTCAAGAAATGCCAGAAATGTTCCCAAAATATGTCTATTACCGACAGTCATGTCATCTGTGTTTATTGCCTTGGAACTATTCATTTGCAAGAGGATTGTACATTATGTCATTCCTTCAGTGCCAAGGTTTTACAAGAAAGGAGAAACAAACTGATCCTGAAGGGGCTCTTAAAGCCAACTTTTGAGGAAGCTATCCACAGTTTTTCTTCCTCTTCTTCTTCTCCTTCTTCAAAAAAGGACAAACCTCAAAAGAGACAATCACCTGCTGCATTGGTTCATTCAGAGCCTCCAGTCAAGTTACCTAAAATATCTAAGGCTACTACCTCCTCGATTCCACAGTCTTCGAAGCCGTTGGAGGTTATTTTGATTGATAAGCCGGGTTCTTCAGCTCCAAAGTCTTCGGAGCTGCAAGATACCTCTTCTCGGAGACTGTCTTTTGAGATTTCACCAGTCTCCCCTACACTGACATCTCCCATTTTGCACAGGTCTCATTCTCCATCCCTATCCTCCAGGTCCACCAGGAGCTTATCTGACTATGACGTGGAATTGGTGGTGCGCAGACTCTTGAAGTCGACAGCGCTAACCAAATTATTTTTGGCTCCGACCCATCTGGTCCCGGAGCCTACTATAGCCATTGTACCCACTGTTGTTCCTCCTCCGAGCCAAGCTGGACCTTCGGAGCTAGAGTGCTTGGTGCCACTTACTGTGGATCCGTCGATTCCGAGACCCCCATCAGTGATCATAGAGCCAAATTCTGCTCCAACACTCTCATCCGGAGAGTCTGGGAACCGGGGTCCCACGGTTGGCCCTGAGGGGAATTCTCGGCCCCGATCTTCAACGGTGCCATGCCTACCCCTTGGAGCATCGGCCTGGGTGAGCTCAGCTCCTACATCGGCCTCAGGGCATATCTCTCTGGGTCCGGTGGCTTCCTCTGTCTCCTCGGAGCCGAGGGAGTCTTCGGAGTTGGTGGGATCTGCCTTTGAGCTGATGAGGTATGTGGTGTCTGCCCTTACAGCTCCACATAAGGATACCAGCACTCGTCCCCCTAAGGCACCGGCTACTGTCTTGGCACCACCCATTCCGCAGGACAGTAGAGATCCAGAGTCTCAGGATCCCCATTGGGCAAACCCCTCTCTTCCAAGGCCTCCCCAGAATACCCTTCTGAGGAGCCTCCTCAGAAAAGAACTTGCAAGAGGAGGCATGTAGACTTTCCAGATGAGTCCGTCACTTCAGACACTAACCTCAAGGAGTCAGAAGGGTCCTCACGGTCGTCCTGTGATGATATCTCATTTGCAGATATTCTAGAAGTCCTAAGGCAGAGAGGCGGCTGGCAGGCCTCCACCCCTTCTGATAAGGAGTCAGTGTACCTGAAGGCTTTTGGATCTCAACCTTCAGCCTTCTGGGTGTCTCCACCTTTCGAAGAGCTAATGGACTTGGCCAGTCGAAAGGCATGGGAGTCACCTGACACAATGTAACCAGTCGCTCGGAGGCCAAACAAATTATTATCAGCTCCTTCCGGAAAGGATTTCCTCACTAAGGGGGTACCTGTAGTTGCTATGGTCGTGGCAGCACCCACCAAGAAGGAACTTTCAGAGACATCCTTATCTGTCCATCCTCAGAACAAAGATTCTCGAACGAAGGACAGATACGGGAAGCTGGTCTTTTCGTCAACGACCTTTACACTCCGATCGCTGAACTTCCTCACTCACTTCACAAGTCTACAGAGAGATCTCCTGAAAGAACTAGGAGATACTCTACAAGGCACATTGGCTGCGGGGGTGAATGAGAAGGTCTCCTCCCAGCTATCCACCTTAAATTCCATCATCAACTCTTCCATGAGGCTGATCTCTTACGCAGCTGATGGAGTGAGCAGGGCAGCGGGTTCCGGAGTTTCCCTTAGGAGACACTCCTGGATGCGCTTGTGCAATTTTGCGGAGCCCTTTAAATCTACCTTTACTAATGCCCCTTTTGATGGTTCCACACTCTTTGGACTGAAAGTAAAAGACACTCTCACCCGATGCAAGCAGGAAGGAAAAACTCTCGCTGCCGTTGGAGTACGTTTTTCCATACCTTCAAGACCTTATCCTAAAGGTCAGAAGAGTGGGAAAATGTGGTTCAGAAGATCCCAGAGAGTTTTCCAGGATGCATGGGGTGAATCCTTCCCCAGGGGCAGAGGGGGAGGTAACAACGGTAGATGCTGCTCTAGAGGCAGAGGGGGCCCGCAAAACCAGGGCGACCATGATTCCTTTTGCGAACACCCCTATCAGTGCTCCTGAAAGGAGGCCCGATTGCTCTGCTCTGGAGGCAGTCAGGGGACATTTATCTATGTACCTAGAAGCCTGGCAAACTATCACAAGAGATAAGTGGGTACTAAGAATAATATCCAGAGGATATTCCATTCCCTTTTCCTACCCTGTCCCACAGACCTGAACAATCCCAGATGTTCCACCCAATCTAAGGGAGCAAGCAACTATAGAAATTCAAAAGTTGCTGCACAAAAGAGTCATCCAAGAAGTCCCCACAGACCAAATAGGATTCGGAACTTACTCAAGATTCTTTTTGGTGCCAAAAAGAACAGGGGACTGGAGACTCATATTAGACCTAAGCAATTTAAATAAATCTGTCAAGAAGTCAAAGTTCCAAATGGTGACACGGCAGTCTATATTTCCCTTTTTAGGGAAAGGCGATTGGATGTGCTCGATAGACCTTCAAGATGCTTACTACCACATAAAAATGAACAGGGCATCGAGAAGGTACGCTTCCGGCTGGAAGCCAGTCATTATCAGTTCCAAGCTGTGCACTTTGGTCTCACTACAGCCCCCAGAGTGTTCACCAAATGCATAGCAGTAGTCACGGCTCACCTGAGGCATGTAGGATTCTGAGTTTTTCCCTATCTAGATGACTGGCTCCTATCTGACACCACCAAGTATCTACTCCTACAAACCAGTGAGGTGACCTTGGAAATTTGCACTCCATTGGGTATTACAGTCAAGTTTCAAAAATCTGCCTTGTTGCCCTGTCAGCATATTACATTTATAGGTGCAGATCTAGACACCGCTTCCTTGATAGCACGTCTTCCAACAGACAGAGTTTCAGCACTCAGGCAACAGATATTATATCTTCTTCCCAACACCAAGATGAAAGCAAAGATAGTTCTAAAATTATTAGGGCAATGGCTTCCACCATAACACTGGTTCCCCTTGCCAGAATGAGGATCCTTCAATAGCTTTTGTTCTCCCAATGGTCACTTCAAGAGCTTCCAATGTCTCACCTTATCAGGATAATGGAATCATGCAAAAATGACTTAAGATGGTGGATACATTCCAGCCAAGTGACCATAGGGAGACCTTTTGTTCCACAACAATCTTTAGCTACAGTGACCACGGACGCTTCCCAGATAGGGTGGGGGGGGCATTATCTGGGGAGAACAGTCCAAGGTATATGGCAAGAAGACGAGGCTCACTTGCATATAAATATCCTAGAGATGAGAGCAGTGCTTCTTGCATTGCAAGCACTTCACGACTCTCTCCCTCTAGGGACAATTGCGATATAGTCAGACAATATGTCTGTGGTTGGTACATAAACAAGTAGGGGGGAACCAGATCTTACCCCCTTTGGCACGAGGCCCTAAGAGTTTGGCAATGGGCAGTTTCTTCCTAGCACTTTCTAGTACCAACGCGCATTCCGGGGAAGTCCAGCGTGATAGCAGACAAGCTGAGCAGGGCAATTCTAATGCCTCACGAGTGGTCCCTCAATCAGAATGTAGTGGAAAGGATTTTCCGAACATGGGGTCTGCCTTGCTGTGATCTTTTTGCCACCCCCATGAATGCCAAGTGCAGCAACTACTTTACCCTAATCCACCTGCCGGGGGAGACACGGAGAGATGCACTTGCTCACAATTGGCTCTTGGGACTTCTGTATGCCTTTCCTCTGTTTCCTCTCATACCCAGAGTCATTCAGAAAGCACAGTCCTTGGGAAGCAGGATGATTCTCATTGTTCCTTACTGGCCTCGTCAAGTTTGGTTCCCCTTCCTTTGGCCTCATCTCCAGAAGTCTTGGACTCTGGAGCCAGTTCTAGACCTGCTGACACATATGTCAGGTGCGCTTCATCCTTCTCTCCGCACCCTCAACTTGACAGCTTGGCTGCTTCACTTCCCAGTTTAGTCAGGCTTCAGAATTTCACTCCACAACAGTTAAACATATCTTGATGTCCTTTCATAAAGCTTCGACCAGAAAACTGTATTCTAGCAAATGGAAAAAATGTTCTCACTGGGCTCAAAGCAGAAACATTGACCCTTTTTCTGCGCCTATTCACTCTATCTTGGAATTCTTGGTGGATCTCTTCCAACAGGGTTCAGCTGCAGCAACCATCAGAGTACAACTCGCTGCAATTTCAAATTTCCACATTGGCGATCCTACTTCGAACTTAATGTCACACAGGTTGTGTAGAGCCTTCTTGAAAAGTGCCTCCTAATTAAGACCTCCCTTTAAGGAACCCCTTCCTCCTTGGGACTTGAATTTTGTTCTGTCTCATCTAAGGTTACCACCTTTTGAACCTTCTTCATTTTCAGACCTCAAGTTCCTTTCCAGGAAGACCATTTTTCTGGTTGCTATAACATCTGCTAGAAGGGTATCAGAGTTGCAAGCCCTATCTATCAAACCGCCATATCTGATATTTCATAAGGATAGGATATCCTTATGAACTAATCCATCCTTTTTACCTAAAGTCTCTTCTTCAACTAACATAAATCAATCTGTTGAGCTTCCGGTGTTTTTCCCTAATCACAGCAACAAGGCAGAATGCAAATTACATCAACTGGACTTGCACAGACAACTCAGATTCTATTTGCATAGAACAAAAGATTTTAGAAAATCTGACCAGTTTTTCATATCTTTTTCAGAAAAAAAAAAGGGTAGGCCACTTTCTAAAACTACCCTTTCCAACTGGCTCTCAAACTGCATTACCTTCATCTATACCTCAAACAACAGAGATTTACCATTTAAGGTTAAGGCTCATTCCACTAGAGCACTAACTACGTCTTCTACCTTTCGGGCCAGAATTTCTATGGATAATATTTGTGCTGCAGCTACCTGGGCTTCTCCTCATACATTTATCACGCATTATAAAGTGGATTTGGCCTCCAGGGACAGGACCTCCTTTGGGTCCACTGTGCTTAAAGGTGTACTCTCGTGAGCCGCCCAGGGAAAAGGTGCTAGGGACGCTGTCCCATCATTGTAAGAATGAAGGCGAGATAGGACAACATAACATAAAGACGTTATGTACTAACCATAATGTTCCATGTTTGTTGTCCAACTCGTTGTTCATTCTTACATACATATATATATATATATATATATATATATATATATATATATATATATATATATATATAGAGTTCATTACAATTTCTTTAGTAATAGCAGCAGACAAGATCTAGGGAGTTACACCACTGCATCATGGGATACCTACTTGCCACAAGCCAAGTCTGAGTCTTTTAGCTATGTATTCGGCCGAGTCGGAGCTGAGGATCGGCTCCGAACCCATCATTGTAAGACTAAACGGTGAGATGGACAACAAACATGGAACGTTATGGTGAGTACATAACTTCTTTTTAAATCATTCCCATGGTCAGGAATTTTCTGTATGTATTTCCCCACATTCCAGTGATTCCCAAGGTACTTCTAAAGATTCAGAATGTATTAGTAAAGATCATTGTAGTAACCCTTTTTGGCACAGGCAGAGTTGGTTCCCCCTTTTAATGCAATTGGCCAGTGACAATTGCCACAAGCTTCCTCACAGGCTGGATTTTCTGGCGCAGCATCATAGGTTAATGGAACACCCCAACTTAGAGCAATTGCAAATGATAGCCTGGATGATTCTACCTTGATACCTCTTAGGCACTTGTTCTGTGAGGAATTACAACAGGTATTTAAGGGAGCAAGAAAACCTGCAACTAGAAAATCTTATGTTTACAAGTGGAAGAGGTTTTATAGATGGTGACTAGCCAACAGCAGAGATCCAGAAAGGGATTTGGCATCTCTGGTTTTGAAATATTTGTGTGAGCTACTTAGAGGTGGTTTGTCATATGCTTTTATCAAAATGCATCTTGCGTCTGTCTCATCTTGTCTGCCCATGGATCCCACTCTGTCATCTTTTTTTTGTATTCAGTTTATGAAAGGAGTGTTGAGACCCCCTCAAAAGGAAATTCTTCCTCCTGGGATCTCAACTTTGTTCTTGAAAAATGTACCTTATTTCTTTTTGAACACTTCTCAGGTTGATTTATAGTTCATTACTTGGAAGACTGTTTTACTCATTACTCTGTCATCTGCAAGGTGAGTCTCTGAGCTGCAGTCTGTCATGGTGGATCAGCCCTGTCTGATTTTTCACAAGGATAGAGTTGTGTTATGCAGTAATCCATCATTTATGTCTAAAGTTGTTTCAGAATTTACCTTGAATCAAGCCATCAATCTCCCAGTATTCTATCCGGGTCCAGACAAAGAAGGGAGAAAAGATTCTACATACCTTGGATGTGCACTGATAACTCGGGTAGTATCTCAACAAACAAAGCTCTTGAGGAATACTGAACAGCTGTTTGTCTTCTATACAGTGTCTACAAAAGGTCAACCTGTCTCGAAGCAAACTGTTGTATGATGGTTGTCCTCCGCTGTTGTTTCCTGTTACTTCCATCATTGTAAATCTCTTCCAAGCAAGGTTAAGGCTCACTCAACTAGAGCTTTATCCTTTTGGATGGCATATTGGAAAGTGTGGACTCTAGAAGTATTCTACAGGCAGCAACCTGGCCGTGTGTTCAAATCTTCATAAAGCACTGCAAACTAGATTTTTTTCAGGGCCCACAGAAGGCTTTGTTAGGACCATTCTCCTGAGGTTCCTGGATCCTTATCCTTCCACCTTCCAGGTAGAGTGAATTTTGGGAATCTACCTAAAATGCCACTGAGGCAGTGTGGAAATTATGAACATAGCACAGCTGTGTAAAGTCCCACTTACCTGAAACTGTAGATGTTTGAATTCCTCACTAACTCAGTGGCAGTACCCACCTTCCAACTCTCTGATTTTGCATAGTTGAGGTGGGTTTCAATCTATTTGGATTTGATTTTTATATGATATTGTGATTGGCTGCAAATTTACTCTTTCTAGATTATTCTGGATTCGGGAACTTTCCTTTTCCTCTTTGTGGAAACAAAAAAAGCCTGAACACTCACTTCCTGTGCTAGCTAAAGGCTTCCCTCTCAGGATATGATCTGCCAATCAGCTGTCACAGCGAGGGGGGGATTGATCTTTTGAAAGCTAGCCAGTAGTGGGTTACCTTGACAGATAACCCAAAATGCCACTAAGGCAGTGAGGAATTTGAACATCTACCATTACAGGTAAGTATGATGTATGCAAGTGTACTTTCTTTTGGAGGATAAGTACGTAAACAAACTAAAATATGTTTGCCCCTGGTATTCCTCAAACTCCGGGGGGAGGGGGAGATAAACCTGGTGAGCTGTCTCTATTAACACCTACATACTAGCAGTCCCAATCATTCAGCTAATTGATTCTGAATAAATCCTTTACAGCCTGATTGTTCTACCTTCTCTGGGAAACAAAAAAAATCTCAAATTGTTTGCCTGCTACAATCATCAGTCTGTGAGCTTTTCTTCAGTGTATTCTCATCTGTTTTTCATTTGCTCCACTTTCTTTTTTAAGGTTATAGATTCCCCTGTCAGAGTTTTTTTTAAACAAGCATTATCTTTATTAAATTACCATGTATGACATAGTCCATGTTATATTTATATAAATGACAATAAACCATAGCGACACAATCTCAGTTGCAGACATTATACATTCCAAATCACACGACACAATGTAGCTGCAAACATTATACATCACTTTTAACATATTCAGTCTTTGTTAGTCAACCATTACATAGCTCATTTATATCCTGCCTTCTTTTAAACCTCATTCCTCTTCTGCATGTACTGATCTCACAGTTCCCATTTTTTTTCCAATGTAATTTGCTCCTACCCTTTTCTAAAGATCCCAGTTCCAATATGAAAAAGGCTCTTTCAAAGTTTATCTGGTATCCCAAATCTACAAGAATTAAATATGATAAACTCACATTATCAAAAGATAAGGGAGGTCTGGGATTACCAGATTTAAAACTTTGTTATACTATCATAAGTTCTAGTAGATTGATTCAGATAGCCAATCACAATCCAAATCTCCAAACTTGGTCTCCAAAGTGAATCAAAATCTGGTTCAGTCTGACCACCTCTCTTGGCATTAACCCTAAATGTCTCCCCTTCGTAAACCTCAAAAACTGAAACTCTTTAAAACTTCATCCTTTAATCAAACATAAAATCCATTTATTTCAGAACTTGTTAAAATCGCTTCAGTTGACAAACACTGGAATTTCTGCAACACCTCCACCTTAATCCCAATCTAAAATTTAATAACCAATCAATAAACTTAGCAAACTATCCCATAATAAAATATATCACGATCTAGGACTTTTATAAATTGAATAATCGTAGCTTAGCTGAAATAAGAGCAAAGTTGGGTACACCAAAAAAATATGATATTGTAATTAGCCGTTTATAAGGGTCATAAAAGCCAAAGTTTCCATAGCAACTGTTAAAGAGCAAAACATAAAAGTAACCCACTCGATAATAAAAACCTTATCTTATAAGAATAAAATGATTTCAAAGGCATACAAATTAATTGCAGCAATAAGAATCCAAAATGATCTCTTATTTTCAACCTACTGGCAAGAGGAAAACCAAAGTATAACACTGGAGGAAAAGGTATTAGCTATTAAAAACATGCTCAAGTTAACTCCTTTCAAAAGTTTAATTTATACCCAGATTATGATAAATAATAATGCTTATTACACACCATCTGTTCTAAACAAATTTAATTCTAAATACTCATCAATCTGCCCCTTCTGCCCTAACAGAAAAGCAGACCTATTGCACATCTTTTGGAGCTGCAAGAAAGTATACAAACTATGGTGCTCCTTAAGGGTCAAACATGGAAAAATGGGGTATGAAAAATCTACTTTTTCATGGGGAACAGCAATTCTACATATCATTCCAAACAACCTACCAAACATAATCAAACACATCCTTATAACAATGTGTATCCTAATCAATTATTATATAGCCAAACATTAATCAGATAAATCTAAGACCTCTTGGGAAGACTTTAAAGCACTAGCTGTAACATTCATATCTTCACATAAACTGGCAAATACATCCACAAAAAATGTACATATTTTCAAAAATATTCGGGTACTCTTTTAGATACAGTACTGAAAGACTAAAACTAGTTCCCTTCTCCCTTTCTTAGTCCCACTTAGTCCATTGATAATCTTCCAGTATCACTTTTAACCAACTTTTTTAGCCCCCCAGATTACCTTATCATAAATTTCACCACTTTTGTATGAAGACCATAAGCAAATGCAAATTACTCTACTCATGTCTTCCCTTCCCTCTTAAACTGATATGTTTTTCACCTTTTAGACAGATGGATGTTATGTGATCCTATCTCGCCTACATTCTGACTGATGGGTTCGGAGCCGATCCCTCGGCTCCGACTCGGCACGCTTATGCCAAAGAGCGAAGTCTCTTATTGGCTGAGCTTACTATATCCCAGGATGCACCACTACCAGTCCCCCAGATCTCGTTTGCCGCTAACTAGCAAAGACGTGGTCTCGAGCTGGCTGAGCTAAGTAGTGTTTTCACTAACTTTTTCTGTCAGGAATTTGCTATTTCTATAACAAAAAGCTGTTTTAACAGCTACTCTACTTTTGTGTGTGACTGGAAATTTTTTTGTGGAAAATTTGTGTGTGATTGGGTGTTTGTTCTGACTACAGGCCCCCTTGATCTGTAGGGCCTTTCCCTGTCAGTCAATCCCTTTCAAATCCTTAGGGGTTTTAGGATCCCCTTGAGTTATTTTCTCTGTTGTTATCGGGCTGTCAATCTTAACCGGCAACCGTAAGCTAATCTTTGTAGTGTCAGTCAATTTAGAAAGACAATACAGAATAGTGGGTTTTTTTCTGTGAGAGAGTTACTGAATTGTTGTTATAATGTCTCAGGCTCCTAGGCCTTCAGGCTTTAAGAAGTGCACTAAGTGCAGTTTTAAAATGTCTATCACGGATGACCACTCTCTCTGTGTATATTGTTTGGGCGCCAAACATTTGCAGGAGTCCTGCAGCGTGTGTCACGCTTTTTCCTCGAGGGTCCTCCAAGAGAGGAAAAATAAACTTATTTTGAAAGGCCTTATAAAACCCTCTTTTGAAGAAGCATTAGCGTCCTCTCCTTCTCCTGCTAAAAGAAAAGGGCGTCGGCTCCGACCAGTCCGTCGGACCCGACCGCCAAAAGACATAGGCAGGCTTCTCCTTCGGCTCCAAGGACGGAACGGTCTGCCTCGATGCCTCCAGTCTCGACTCCTCTGGCTTCGGAGCCGATGGCTGGGGCATCGAGAGGCGGGTCACCTTCATCGGCTCCACTGATCTCGGAGCCGATGAAGGTTGTCCGCTCAGACACTTCCTCCTCGGCGCTGAAGTCCTCCTCGGCACCGATGGAAACTGGTTTGTGCATTCCTTCGGCGCCGATAGTTATCGAGTCGCCTCGGAGCCGGTCCCCTAGTCCCTTGGGGCCGTTGGAGAGGCCTACTCGAACCCGTTCGGTCTCCTCTAGGTCATCGAGGATGTCAGATTCGGACATAGACAGGGTGCTCCAAAGACTGTTCCAGTCCCCAGTCTTTCAAAAATTTGTTTTGGCTCCAACCCAATTGGCTTCGGAGCCGATAGCCCACTCCATTGCCATTCCTCCTCTGACCGCTTCGGCTCCGTCGGAGCAGGTGCTGATGGAGCCAGTGGAGATCCTAGGGTCGGCTCCGACCCTTACTCCAACCCCGGCCTTCGGGTCCGAGTTTAGCACGCGGACTTCTTCGGCCGGACCCGGGGGTGACGTTTCGGGACCAATGCTGTCGGTTCCGAGCCTCCCTCTCGGTGCTTCGGCTGCGGGATTTCCGTCTGCTATCATGGCTCCGGGGACCGGACACTCCCAGGATTCTGGGGGTCCGGCTTTCAGAGCTATGAGGAGTGCCTTGGCCAAGTCTTCTTGACCATCTCTACGGCTTTACCGGCACCTTCCTGGGCATGGAGACTGGGTCTTTGGCAGTTCCCTGTCTCTAGGCAGCGGAGCCCGGGCCTGAGGTTACCCCACTGGGGTTCCCTCCTCCTGAGGGTTCTTCGAGTTGTCTTGAGGAGCCCCAAGGAAGAGATCGTGCAAGAGGAAGCACATGGACTCCCCGAGTCTCTTACATCGGACACTGATCTTGATGATGCGGAGGGGTCCCCAAAGTCGCCTCGGATGATGTCTCATTTGCAGACATTCTAGAGATCCTTAAGCAATGAGGCGGCTGGATTTCCAAACCCCCCTCCGCTGATGAGTCAGAGCTTCTCAAGGCCTTTGGGGCTCAGCCCTCCGCCTCCTGGGTGTCTCCGCCTTGACGAGCTCCTGGATTTGGTTTGTCGGAGGCGTGGGAACATCCAGATACTGTGGAACCAGTGCCTTCTCGCCCTAACAAATTTTTGTCTGCCCCACCCGAGAAGGAGTTCTTGACGAAAGGCGTGGCTGTAGATGCCATGGTGGTGGCATCTGCTACACAGCAGGACGTGGCAGAGGCTTCAACGTCCGTCCATCCTCCTAATAAGGAGTCTAGGAGCATGGACGGCACGGAAGCGCACCCTGACTTCAGCGGCCTTTACTCTAAGGTCCCTGAATTATTTGGCACATTTCACCAGACTACAGAGGGATTTGGTCAAGGAGCTCTCTGACTCCTCTCAGGTAACCTACCTGAGCAGCTAGCCCAGTCGGTTAGCTCTCAGTTGGCTATCCTTACCTCGATTTCTAACTCGTCCATGAGGCTCATTTCATATGCGACCGAAGGGGCGGGCAGAGCGGCAGGCACAGGCGTAGCTCTACGGAGTCAAGCCTGGCTCCGTTGTGTCATTTCGGAGGCCTTCAAGTCTTCCTTTGCCGACGCTCCCTTTGATGGGTCCTCTTTGTTTGGACCCAAGGTAAAGACACTCTTACCTGCTGTGAGCAAGAGGGAAAGACTTTATCTGCCGTAGGAGCACGTTATTCCACTCCCTTTCGGCCTTATCCCAAGGCTAAAGAGGAGGGAAGATGTGGTTCCATAAATCACAGAAATTCTTTTCCCAACAGCAGGAAGATTCCCCTTCCAGAGGCAGAGGTCGGGGAAATTATTCTGGGAGACGCCGTCCCAGAGGTGGCAGAGGCCCCCGCAACAATGGAGACCGCGAGTCCTTTCGTGGCTCTTCAGCCTCCCACACTCCATGAGGGATTGCCCGGCTGTGCTGCTCCGGAGCCAGTCGGGTGCCGTTTTGCCAAGCACCTAAAAGCCTGGGAATCTATTACTCAGGACAGATGGGTGCTTCGGATTATTGCCGGAGGTTACACCATCCCCTTCACACACTCACCCCCACCGTCCAAAAAAATCCCGGACCCACCACCCAGGCAAAGGGAAATTGCAGCCGTAGAAGCTTCAAAGCTGCTAGAAAAGGAGTCATCCAACCGTCCCCACAGACCAGATCGGATCCGAAACTACTCAAGGTTCTTTTTAGTGCCAAAAAAGACAGGGGACCTGAGACCCATTTTAGATCTCAGCAAACTAAACCAGTCCGTCACGAAGTCCAAATTCCGAATGGTCACTTTACAATCCATCCTCCCATTGTTGGAGAAAGATGTTTGGATGTGCTCCATAGATCTCAAGGACGCTTATTATCACATACCGATACATCAGGCGTCCAGAAGATATCTGCGCTTCAGCCTGGGAGACAGTCATTTCCAATTTTGTGCTCTGCCCTTTGGTCTCACCACAGCCCCCAGGGTGTTCACCAAGTGTTTGGCAGTAGTGACTGCTCATCTGGACGACTGGCTCCTGACTGCCACCACCAGGCATCTACTACTAGAGAACCTACAAGCCACCATCTCCTGGGTGCTTCCTGGGAATTACATTCAACTGGTCAAAGTCTGTCTTGCTGCCTTCTCAGCGCATAAGATTCATAGGAGCAGAGATAGACTCAAAATTGATGCAGTTTTCCTTCCTATCGAAAGGATACAAACATTACAAGGTCAAGTCCGAGCCCTGCTTCTAAGATCCAAAGCCCCAGCCAGGTTGGTCCTGCAACTTTTAGGTTCAATGTCTGCCACGGTTCTCCTAGTTCCTCTGGCAAGATTGCACATGAGGATTCTTCAGTGGCTGTTATCGACACAATGGTCCTTTCAGGATCTCCCCCTCAATCATCACATACTGATTACAGAAACGTGCAAACGGGACCTCCGCTGGTGGCTTCTGCCATCCAATCTGAATCAGGGAAGACCTTTTGTTATGCCCCCTCCGGTAGCCACCTTGACAACGGATGCCTCCCAGACGGGGTGGGGGGGGCATTGTCTGGGCAGGTCAGTTCAGGGATCTTGGCTTCCAAACGAAACCTTTCTCCATATCAATGTGTTGGAAATGAGGGCTGTACTTCTGTCCCTACAAGCCCTCCACAACTTTCTCCCTCAAGGCATTATCGCTATCCACACAGACAACATGTCGGTGGTCTGGTATCTAAACAAACAAGGAGGGACCAGATCCTACCCCCTTTGCAGAGAGGCCATGAGGGTGTGGGAATGGGCAGTGGCTACCAACCGCTTCCTGGTAGCGACCCACATTCCAGGGAAATCCAATGTATTGGCAGACAGACTGAGCAGGACTATTCTTTCTCCTCACGAGTGGTCCCTGAATGAAGCTGTAGCAGCTCAGGTTTTCAAAAGATGGGGGACTCCGTGCTGCGACCTGTTTGCAGCACCACAAAACACGAAGTGCAAAAGGTTCTTTTCCTTGACCCCACGTCAAGGGGAAGCAGCTACGGATGCTCTAGTCCAACCTTGGCCAACAGGACTGCTTTACGCTTTTCCTCCGGTTCCACTCCTTCCCAAAGTTATCCAGAAAGCTTCCCAATTGGGGTCCACAATGATTCTAATTGCTCCGTACTGGCCTCGTCAGGTATGGTTCCCCTACCTACAGAAATATGCTCTGGACGGTCCTTGGTTTTTGGATCTAACTCCGGACCTTCTGATTCATCAGTCGGGACAACAGCACCAGTCCCTTCACACTTTGAAGCTAGCAGCTTGGCTCCTCCACTTCCGACTTTAGTCAGAAATCACACCTTGGACCCTGAAGTTATTCACATTTTATCTTCAGCCCACAAACCCACCACTAAGAAATTGTATCACAGTAAGTGGAAGAGGTTTGCTATCTGGGCTCAACTCAGAGGTTTAGACCCTATTACTGCCCGATACCAGGCGTCTTGAAATTTTTAACATCCTTGTTTAATCAAGGATCTTCAGTCTCTACTATTAAGGTCCAACTAGCAGCTATCTCCAAATTTCACGAGTCCATAGACCCACCGTTGATGAGTAGCAGATTATGTAAAATTTTCTTAAAAGGTGCTGTGCTTTTAAGACCCCCAGTTTTTCATCCTGCACCTCCGTGGGATCTTGATTTGGTACTTAGTGCCTTAACATCTCCCCCTTTTGAACCGGCTGCTACATGTGAGTTGAAATATCTGTCTTGGAAAACTGCCTTCTTAATTGCAATTACCTCTGCAAGAAGAGTTTCAGAACTTCAAGCCCTATCTATCAATCCACCGTACTTGATTTTTCACAAGGATAGAGTATCACTTAGGCCTAATCCATCCTTTGTTCCAAAAGTTTGTTCTAATCTCTGTCTCCAACAATCTCTAGAGCTACCAGTTTTCTTTCCAAAACAATCTCTAGAGCTACCAGTTTTCTTTCCAAAATTTTCAAACAAAGCGGAATACACCTTGCATAAGTTGGATGTTCACAGGCAATTGCGCTTCTATCTAGACAGGACTCAACAGATTCGAAAAACAGACCAATTGTTTGTGTCCTTTTCAGATAATAAACTGGGTAAAACCATCACAAAAGCTACTATTGCCAAATGGATTAGAGATTGCATAACTCAGGCTTATTCCTCTTCAAATAAGCAACTTACAACATCTGTCAAAGCTCACTCTACTAGAGCTATGGCTACCTCTATTGCATTTCATTCCAAGCTCGCTATTTCTGAGATTTGTGCTGCGGCTACTTGGTCCAACCCGCACACTTTCATTTCCTACTATAAATTGGATGTGGCATCTAAAGGGCGAGCATCATTTGGTTCCACGGTACTCAGGAGTGTTTTCCAGTGAGCCACCCAGGATTCAGGTGCTAGGGCGCTGTCCCATCAGTCAGAATGTAGGCGAGATAGGATCACATAACATCTTTTAGTTATGTACTCACCATAACTTCAGATGTTTGGGATCCATCTCCTACATTCCTAATACCCACCCTCCTTCCCCCTACCTTGGAGATCAGAGGAGATTGAACGGTTTTGAGTTCTACTGTTTTTATCTTGTTTCATCTGACGATGTTATATAAGCAGTGCGTGCATGTGTGCATGTATGCGGACAAACTAGATCTGGGGGACTGGTAGTGGTGCATCCTGGGATATAGTAAGCTCAGCCAATAAGAGACTTCGCTCTTTGGCATAAGCATGCCGAGTCGGAGCTGAGGGATCGGCTCCGAACCCATCAGTCAGAATGTAGGCGAGATGGATCCCAAACATCTGAAGTTATGGTGAGTACATAACTAAAAGTTTATTTGGGTCTATATTACATTATTGAAGTTTCAGAACTTCGAACACCATATGGTCGACACCATATGATTGAAGTACTGAAACTTTGAAAATGTAAAAAAAATAAAGAACAAAAAAAAAACAAACAAAAGTACCTGCTTTAAGCAGGGGTCAAGCCAGCCTCCATACCCCCCGCTACTTAAATATGCCAACTCCAGGATCGCACTTTAATGGAGTTAGGTGCAGAAAGGGAAGTTTCCCTTTTCTACTCTGTAGTGCGATCTCGGAGTTGGTATATTTAAGTAGCTGGGGGTGTGGGGGGCTTAACCTCCTGCTTAAAGCAGCTACTTTTTTTTTTTTTTTTTTTTGTTCATTTTTTTTTTTTTTTTACATTTTCGAAGTTTCAGTACTTTGATCATATGGTGTCGACCATATGGTGTTCGAAGTTCTGAAACTTCGATAATGTAATATAGACCCGGTTTCTTTGTTTTTCTTTCTCATGGTGACTTAACCTCACATCAGCTGTGAAGCAGCGACATTTAAATAAGCGCAACATCTAATGTATATAGTATATAGGTTTTTAAAAATTAGGGATATAGACGCTGTAGTTAAGAAGTTTTGTTTTCATTTAAATTCACTTCAAATTGACAGCATTATGGATACTCACGCTAAATGTATATATCCTTAGAAATAAAATAGTCATACTTCAGAGTATTAGAAAGTCAATTTTCACTATCAGTTCTCCTTGTTACACCTTTCCTATGACAATTGTATTATGTTAAATGATAAAAGTTTAACTCTTCCTTCTTTTTCTCTTTGGTCAGCTGATGTTTAATTATTTAATTTAGAACTGTAATATTCATAAGATTTCTCTTCCTCTCGTTTTACTACTTATAATTAGCTTAACATATCGATTGTCTCATCCTAATTGTATTACAACTGTTTAGCTATGTATCCATATCATATTATACATGTATTGCTTATTGTTTAAATGTCTTTTTGTGTATTCAAAATTCAGTAAAAAGTTTTTTGAAAAAAAAAAAAGATCCCAGTTCTAGTTGTTTTAACTCAGTTACTATCTTTACTACTTCTAGTAAAGTTGGTATAGACTTTGATTTCCATTTTCTAGTAATTGCTTTTTTGGCAGCCATCATAATTAGACTCAGCAAGGCCTTACTATGTCTAAGCAATTCTAACTTTGTATCATAGCTCAAAAATATAATTTCCCTTTTCATTCCAACTTGCTCACCCAGCATCTCTGACAGAGCAGTCTGAAGGGATTCTTTAAAATCTACCAACTCATATACACTCCCAGAAAATATATTCCAAATTACCTCTTTCTACCCCATCACAACTCCAATGGTTGCTGTCTACCTGAGGAAAAATTCTTTGAACTCTACTTGGGGTATAAAAATAACTTTGTATGCACTTCCAGGAAAAGATCCAAAATCTTCTAGATTTTTTTGCATATTTAGGAGACATACATATATCCCCTCATTGTTTCTTTGTGAATTGCTTATCTAATCAGTCTTCTCAGTCCTTCCTAACCTCACTGATTGATTCTTACAGTTATGCAATATTTTATATGCTGTACTAATTATTCCTTTCTTATTGGCAACTTCTGTTCTAGATTCTAGTAAAAACTCTACCAGCGCTGGTCTTTCATTTAGGACCCCCTATTTCTTTCTCTTTGCCATACTCTATCAGTCCTTGATATGGAAGGCAATCTTTAGCCTGCAGTCCAAATAAGTTCTTAGCATCTTCCCATTCAATTTTCATTCCCTCTCTAGTTATTTGCTTCCAGTACCTTGGTTCCTTTGCCAGTTTTCTCCAATATGTTCCTGTCCCCTCTTGCCTATTGTCTGTATTCCTAATTGCAGTCATCCCTATCAGCAGAATCTCCTTTCTTCATTCCCATGTTGGCTTAGTTCTTAGAAGATCTTCTGCTACTTTATGAATATAATATTCTGTATGATTATTGTTGTTTTCCTTAAAGGTCTGGATCCAAAACCCCAGTCTCTCTGTGTTATTTGAGCTTCCCCCATGTTTCATCATCATCTCTTTCCACTGAATTAGTTTTCTGCTTATGCTTTGTATTGGAGCCTTAACTGTGTTGCTCTGAAATACACTTTCAACTTGGGTAATCCCAATCTGCCCTGTCCTTTTGGAAGAGTAAGCTTATCCCACTTGACTCTTGCTGTCTTCCCTTCAGCTCTTTATTAATTGCTATCCACAACTTCTCCACTGATTGATAAAAAATATGCCTGACCAGTGTATAGGACTAAAGGGACTAAACACATTTTAGCTGCTTGTATCTTAAGATCATTATCCATATAACAGGGCTTCCATTTTCTCAGTTTTTGTATTATGTTTAGTCTCTTTCCACATATCCTTAGCTGCTACACCACTGTATTTTTTAATACATACTCCTAAATACTTTATTTTATCATGTCCCCATAAATATGGAATTTGCTGAATCAGTTCACATGTGGGTACATAATTTACCGCTATTGCTTTTGCTTCATTAATTTTGTATCCAGAAACAGTTTGAAACTATCAATCTGAAGTAGGAACTTCATTTGTCAGCAACCTGTGGGATACGGATCCGATCTCGGATCCGAGCCGGCAACTTCTATCATAGCATAGATCTGAGCTCCTAGCTCCTCCCCCTTACCCATAATCCCCTGCATGCCCTAACTGACCTCAGATCTAGTTTGCCGCTCTTCAAGCAACAGCTAGGTCCAGAGCTCTTGGCATTTTGTGAGGAAAAAAGTTTTTTGTACTTTTCTTCTGAGTGACTGTTTGTTTGTGTGGTAGATTTACCCTTTATTCTAGCTACTTTATTTTAATTTAAGTATATTTCACCCTCCCCCGCTGGTCGTAGCGTGTGTGTGTGTTTAGGGGCCTAGTGAGTGTGCTTTCTTTCAGTATGTCAGAGGCCCCTAAAGCAATTTTTTCGAAATGCACCGAGTGTGGTCACAAGCTTTCACCGGCTGATGGCCACACTCGGTGCGTTAGGTGCCTTGGGGTTGAACACCTCTCTTCGGGTTGCGCGATTTGCATGGCGTTTAACCCCAGGGCACTCAAGGATCGAAGGTCGAAGCTAGTTCTGGCGGGCCTCCTACCCCCAGACTCTGCTTCGCCTCCGTGCTGGTGCCCGCTACCCGGTAGCGGTCACCCCTGCCTCCCTTCCTCCGACCGGGACTCAACCTCCCGCTTCGGCTCCGGAGGATAGGGAGGCCAGGAAAGAGAAGTGGCGGGAGAAGCACCTTAAGCGGCAGGCCGAGGACTCTTCATCGGCCCCACCCGCCAAGAGGGCTTCCCCGTCCAAGTCTTCTCGATCTCCTCCTCCTCGGATCCGATCCCCTTGTTTCTCCCCGGGACCCGAGGAGGAGGTGATCCGGTCCCCATCGAGGTCATCGAGGAGACACTCCAGGTCTGCCTCGGTGGCCTCGTCGAGGTCCACTTTTAGTATGTCTGACGCAGATATGGACCGGATGATGAGGAGATTCATCCAGGCCCAGATGCAGATGGGAGTGCTCTTGCCTCCCCCCCTTTGGGGGGGAGCTCGACCCCCTTTTTTCGCTCCTATAGCTCCTTCTCCAACTCGTATTCCGGGCTCGGAGCACTCGGTGCCGAGCCACATTGGATCCGGGGGTAGGTCAGAGCCGACCGTGCTGGGCACGTCGGCTCCGACTATTCCCTCGAGTCTGTCGGATCCGACCTCTCGGAGCCGTGGGCCAAGCTTCGGATCCGAGGGATTCAGTGTGCTTTCTGCTCCGTCCCGGTCGGAGCACATTGGTCCTTCGGATCCGACGTTCTCGGCGCCGGGTCCGATCCCCGCTTCGGATCCGAGTGGGAGTCGGATCTCGGATCCGTCTGAGAGCGGCTCCCCCTCTGCTTTCGCTGCGGTGGAGAGGGCACTGTCGAGTGCTTCCAGGCCTCCGGTCCTGGCTTCGGCTCCCTCCTGCACTCCTTCTCATCTGGTCCTGGCTCCCCTCATCCGGCCCTCTGGGCAGCCTGCCTCAGCGCCTCTAGGAGTTCCAGTGGAACAAGATACAGTCCGTGAGGACTCCTCGGACAGCCCCCCGAGGAGATTCCTCACAAGGCAAAGTGCAAGAGGAGGCACATAGACTCCCCTGAGAGTCTCACCGAAGATACAGACTTGGATGAAGGGGAAGGCTCCCCTAGATCACCCCCCCGAGGATGTCTCCTTTGGAGACATCATGGAAATGCTCAAAATCAGGGGTGGGTGGTCTGCCCCCAAGGCTTCCTCTGATGAGTCCGTATTCCTTGAGGCGTTTGAGGCAGGACCATCTACCTCTTGGGTGTCCCCTCCACCCGACCCCCTGGTGGATCTCATATCCTCTAGGGCTTGGAAGGAACCGGACACCGTAGAGCCAATTCCCAAGCGCCCGGACAAAATTTTGAGCCCCCCTGCAGAGAGATCACACTGGAGCAGAGGTCCCCCTGTGAATGCCATGTTGGTGGCTGCAGCCACCAAGAAAGAGTTGGCTCAGGAGAGCCCCACGGTTCATCTTCCGAGCAAGGAGTCTCGCGCGATGGACCGTCTTGTGAAGCGGGCCTTCAGTTCAGCGACCTTCTCTATGAGGGCCTTGAACTACATGGCAAACGTTATTCGGATGCAGCGGGATATAATTAAGGAATACGCTGCTTCCCCCCAGGGTCCATGTCGGAGGGAGACAAGGATCTGTACTCCTCCCGAATGGCCACCCTCCGCTCTATCTCAAACACCTCTATGCGGCTGTTGTCTCATGCTACGGAGGGAGCCGCTAGAGCAGGCGGAGTCGGGCTTGTCATGAGGAGACAGGCCTGGCTCCGTCACTGTGACTTCTCGGAACCCTTTAAGGCGTCATTCGCAAATGCCCCTTTTGATGGTTCTGCACTGTTTGGCAAAACCGTTCGCAACACTCTTGTCCAGAGCGAGAAAGACGGGAAGACCTTGTCTGCCGTCGGAGTCCGCTTCTCTGCACCCCAGAGGTCCTTTTCCAAGAACCAAAAGGGTCAGAAGACGATGTGGTTCCGAAAATCGCATCAATCCCAGTCTGCTCTGGACAACCAGTCCTCTCGTGGCAGAGGAGGACAGGGAGGATGCCGCCCCAGAGGCAGAGGGGGTCCCAGGAATTTTGGGTCCAGAGAACCGTTCTCTGAGAGGCTCACGCAGAACCCCTGAAGGGTTACCCGACTGCTCCACTCTGGAGGCAGTCAGGGGGCGTTTTTCGAGGCACCTAGCAATGTGGGAGTCCATAACAACGGATCGCTGGGTGCTTCATATTATATCCAGAGGTTACCAAATTCCCTTTATCGTAACCCCCAGAATCAGAGGCCTCCCTGACGTTCCACCCAGTCAGAGGGAGGCGGCTGCTGCAGAAATTCTGCAGCTTCTGCAAAAAAGAGCCATCCAGCCCGTCCCCCCAGATCAAGTCGGATTAGGGTTTTACTCCAGGTTCTTTCTGGTGCCAAAAAAGACGGGGGACTTGAGGTCCATCCTCGACCTCACTCTCCTAAACCTGGCGGTACCCAAAGAAAAGTTCCAAATAGTCACGTTGCAATCCGTCCTCTCCTTATTGCGGGAGGACGACTGGATGTGCTCCATAGACCTCAAGGATGCGTACTATCACATTCTAGTGGACAGGCGTTCCAGAAGGTTTCTCCGCTTCCGGCTGGGAGCCAGTCACTTTCAATTCAGGGTCCTCCCATTCGGCCTCACCTCAGCCCCCAGGGTGTTCACCAAGGTCCTAGCGATAATAGCGGCCCACCTGAGACTCCAGGGAATTCAGGTCTTTCCATACCTGTACGACTGGCTCCTTACGGCCCCAACAAGGCATCTACTTTGTTCATGCAGGGATTATTTCCTCAGTCTGGCTCCACTATTAGGATTAACCATCAACATGACCAAATCCTCTCTTATCCCTACACAGGTGTTGAATTTTATAGGGGCGAGACTGGATTCCAGACAGATGCTTGCGTTCCTGACTCCAGATCGGCTTCAGTACCTGATGTTGCACGTGCAGGCCATCCTTCAACTGCAAACTCCTTCGGCGGAATTGGTCCTGAGGGCCCTAGGATCTATGGCGGCTGCAATCCCTCTGCTGCCATTGGCCCGGTTGAACATGAGGGTCCTGCAGTGGACCCTGCAGGTACAATGGTCCCTGTCTCGCAACCCCCTGTCTCACCCCATTTCCTTAAGCAAGGATGTTAAGTTGTCAATCTCGCCTTCATTCTTGCTGGATGGGTTCGGAGCCGATCCTCGGCTCCGACTCGGCACTTGCTAAGCTCAAGAGCTAATTTTACCAGCTCGAGGCAACCCTATATCCCATGATGCAAGGCGGAGATTACTCAGATCTCGTTTGCGCTTCGCTAACGAGGTGCCTTTTTTTACCAGCTCCAGGTAAGTGAACTTATATAGACTCTTGTCTACCCCCTTTTCTAACTTTTTTCACCTAGGTATTATTTTTTGTTAGTTGTCGATTCACGTTAACCCTATTCTTGTCAGTGTTCCCTCCTTTAAGTGGATTATTCCCTTACCCCTTGTTAGGCCTTAGGCCTTCCCCTCCCTAAATTTTTTCCTGTCAGAGAATTTTTTGTGTGTGACTGTCAGTATCCCTGTTAGTGTAAAATAAATTAATTTAATTTAATTTTGGACTGAGTGTGTTTGTGTGTCAGTGTGTTTCAGTGTTTCATCGACACAGTTATGTCGAAGGACACTAAGGTCTCAGGTTTCAAGAAGTGTGACTCGTGCTGTCAGAAGATGTCTCTGACAGACGGTCACACTTCTTGTGTTTATTGCCTGGGACCTTCTCACCTGCAGGACTCTTGTCATGCTTTCAGCCCAAGAGTCCTGCAGGAAAGAAAAAATAAGCTCATTTTAAGGGGCTTATTAAACCCGAGCTCCCGACTAAGTCGGCCGGGAAGCCCTCGAAACCTGCTAAGCCTTCGGCTCAGGCTTCCAAGCCGTCGGCTTCAGGTTCGTCCTCACCTGGTTCGAGATTGGCTCCGGCCGGAGCCGATCCTTCCATACCAGTGTCAGTATCGGCTCCATCCGTCGCCGATACTGTTAAGTCTAGACACTCAGTGTCGGCTCTGGTTGGAGCCGATGTCTCTTCGGCTCCGATGGCTCCATTGATCTCAAGAAAGAGATCTCGATCCCCTTCTGTGGAATCCATTCATTCGGCTCTGAGATCACCTTTACTCTCGGAGCGGAGCCATCGGAGCCGATCTTCTCGGTCATCCAGGCTATCTGATCACGACCTTGAGAGAGTGGTGAGTAGACTATTAAAGTCTCAGGCATTGGCCCAAATTCTCCATAGCCCATCTCAACAGACGGTAGCTATATCACATCCACTGAACATTCCTCCTTCGACTCCCTTACAGAGCTCGGAGCCGGAGCTCCTCGGAACCGGTACAGTTGTGACTTCGGAGCCGATACAACCCCTTTCGGCTCCGTCCTCGGCTCCGATTTCCTCCTTGAGACCTTCATTGGAGGGATCCGGCGTCTGCTCTCTCGTCGGCTCCGAGGGGCGAGTGGCATCGGACCCTTGTCCGACCCGTTCTCCCTCTCGGAGCTTGGTGAGCTCGGCCCGACATCTGCCTCGAGCCTTCCTCTCGGTGAGGCCTGGGGTTCCTATCTCTTCGAGCGGAGCCTTCTGGTCTCTCTGATGGGGGAGCCTTCGAGGTGATGAGGAGTGTACTAGCCCCTGGGCTTAGTCAACGGACAGTTCCATCAGCTCCTCCCACTACAGTGCCTGCTGACGTCTCTTCTCACTCTCTTGCTCCCGGACCCAGAGATCCAACTCCTCAGGTTTCCCCATTGGGAAAATCTTCCTCTTCCGAGGCTTCTCCTGATCCGTCAGGAGAACCCCCCCGGAAGAGGACATGTAAGAGGAAACATTTAGACTCCCCTGAGTCTACTACATCAGATACTGACTTGGATGAGTCAGAGGGGTCCCCAAGGTCCTCCTCTGAGGATGTCTCATTTTCAGACATCCTTGAAATCCTTAAACAGAGGGGGGACTGGCCCTCCCTTAATCCCTCCGAGGACGAGTCAGTATACCTGGAGGCGTTCGGATCTCGACCCTCCACCTCCTGGGTGTCTCCGCCTTTCGACCCTCTCATGGAAGTAGTGGATTGGAAGGCATGGATGGCTCCGGATTCGGTGGAACCTACCCCCAGGAGACCTTCAAAATTTATTACAGCCCCACAAGATAGACAATACTTAACAAAAGGTGTTCCAGTTGATGCCATGGTGGTGGCTGCTGCCACCAAGAAGGAATTATCTGATCCTTCAGTACCTGTTCATCCTCCTAATAAGGAATGTTAAGTTGTCAATCTCGTCTTCATTCTTGCTTGATGGGTTAGTCACTTTTACCAGCTCGAGGCAGCCCCATATCCCATGATGCAAGGCCCAGATCTCGTTTGCCGCTTATGAGGTCCTCCTTTACCAGCTCCTGGTAAGTGATACTCTTTTTGGATATGTAAGCCCCTTTTTCTTAAAAAACCCTTTGTTATTAGTTATTAGTTAATTTTTTACCTTTTGTGACAGAAAATCCCTGTCTTTTCTAATTTATTTTAGTCAAATTTACCCATCCCATCCCTCCCTGTTAGGGTGTGTGTGTTTGTTTATAGAAATACCTTTTGGTATTTTATTTAAGTTAATTTTTGACTGGTGTGTGTGTGTGTTGTGTAAAGCACCATGTCAAAGGAGAGGGTCTCAGGTTTTAAGAAGTGTGACTCGTGCTGTCAGAAGATGTCTCTGACAGACGGTCACACCCTCTTCACCTGCAGGACTCCTGTGCTATTTGTCATTCCTTCAGCCAGAGAGTCCTGCAGGAACAAACTGATCCTTAGGGGCCTTTTAAGCGGAGGGCTCTCCTCCATCCAAATCAGTTAAATCTTCCAAGGCCCAGGCTTCTGTGTCTAAGCCTGGCTGGAGCCGATTCTGGCTAAACAAACCGGCACCGATGGCTATCGGTGCCGAATCTGTATCGACCACTACACCCATGTGGCAGCTGGAGCCGATACATCGAGCTTCCTGTCGGCTCCGAGGTCGGCTCCGACAGGATCTATAGTATCGGCTCCGATGGCTCATTCCAGGAAGAGGTCGAGGTCTCCTTCCTTGAGTCACCTCTTCTATCGGAACGGAGCCATCGGAGCCGATCTTCAAGGTCATCCAGGTTGTCAGATCATGACCTAGAGAGTGGTCAGTAGATTACTTAAGTCACAGGTACTGGCCCAAATGTTACATAGTCCGTCTCAACAGGCGACTATTGGTCCACACCCGTTACAGTTCCTCCTTCAACTCTACCCCAGAGCTTGGAGTTGGAGTCTTCGGAATGGTTACTGCTACGGCTGGAGGACGGATACCCCTTCTGTTCCTTCAGCCTCTACTCTTATCTCCTCTTGAGACCTTCCTTAGAGGGATTGGCTTCCATGGTCTCCTCCGAGGGGTGAGTGGCATCGGACCCTTGTCCGAACCCGCTCTTCCCTTGGAGCCTCGGCCTTGGTGAGCTCGGCTCCGACATCTGCCTCGGAGACTTGTGGTCCCTGGAGTTCCTAGCTCTTGGTTCTCTCGGACCTGCCTGGGAGGGAGCATTCGAGGTGATGAAGAGTGTACTGGCCACTGGTATCAGTCAGCAGTCTGTTCCGTAGCTCCTCCCTCTATAGTACCTGTTGACATCTCTGCCACTTCTCTTGCTACAGGACCCAGAGATCCTCCGCCTCAGGTTTCCCCATTGGGAATTTCTCTTCCGAGGATTCTCCTGATGTTTCGGGAGATCCTCCTAGGAAGAGGACTTGTAAGAGGAAGCATGTAGACTCCCCGAGTCTGTCACTGGATACTGACTTTGATGAGTCAGAGGGATCCCTAGATCCCCTCTGAGGATGTCTCCTTCTCAGACATCCTAGAACTTCTGAAACAGAGGGAAACTGGCCCACCAACAATCCCTCTGAGGATGAGTCAGTATACCTAGAGGCGTTTGGATCTCGGCCCTCCACCTCCTGGGTGTCTCCCCTTCGACCCCTTATGCAGGTTATTGCACTAAGCATGGCAGCTCCTGACTCTGTAGAGCCAGTCCCTAGGAGGCCTTCAGAATTTATCACTGCCCGTGTGACAAACAATTCCTTACTAAGGGTGTCCCGCTGATGCCATGGTGGTGGCTGCGGCCACCAAAAGGAACTTGCAGATCCTTCCGTGCCCGTCCATCCTCCTAATAAGGACTCTAGGACCATGGATAGGTAGCGGATGTTTTCCTCAGCGACCTTTGCTGTGTCACTTCACCAGACTCCAGAGGGATATCCTGAAGGAGCTGGGTGAAGTAGTTCAGGATCCTACAGCTGCAGGGGCTCAAGAAAAATTGCTTCGCAGCTAGGAACCCTCAATTCCATTGCAAACTCCTCCATAGGTGTGGCTCTTAGACGCCAAGCCTGGATGCGGCTATGTGATTTTGGATCCCTTTAAGGCCCTTCACAAATTCTCCCTTTGATGGGTCAGCTTTGTTTGGCCCTCAAGTGAAGGAAACCTTGACCAGGTGTGACCAGGACGGCAAGACTCTTTCTGCTGTTGGAGTCCGTTTTCCCCTTCTAGACCTTATCCCAAAGGACAGAAGGGGAAGATGTGGTTCCTAGAGGCAGAGGGGTAACAACAACAGACGCTCTAGAGGCAGAGGGGTCCAAGAACCACTCTCTGACAAACCCTTTCAGCATCCCTGAGGTGTTGGCTGTCCCTCCTTGGAGGCAGTCGGGAAGATTATCACTGTACCCAGAAGCCTGGCATTCCCTCACTCAAGACAGATGGGTACAGTCGATCATATCCAAGGGTTACATAATGAAAGTCCCTTCCCTCAAGTTCCCTTCCAGATGTACCATGCAGAGTCAGAAATCTCAAAACTACTGCAAAAAGAGCCATTCAGCCAGTTACAATAGACCATTCAGGACTGGAGACCAATATTGGATCTCAGCAGACTCAACAAGTCTGTCAAGAAGACAAGATTCGAATGGTCACTCAATTCTGCCCTTCTTACAGAAGGACAACTGGATGTGCTCAATAGATCTTCAGGATCTATAACATCAAAATTCACAGCAGGAGATTTCTCCGCTGGCTGGGGTCCAGTCATTTCCAGTTCAGAGTGGTCTCACTACAGCCCCAGAGTGTTCACCAAATGCATGGCAGTGGTCATGGCTCACCTGAGACGTCAAGGATTCCAGGTGTTTCCGTATCTCGACGACTGGCTCCTGTCAGCCACCACCAGGCATCAGCTTATACAAGCCAGGGATTACACAATAGACCTTTGTTCTCATTTGGGCATCTCAATCAACTTGAAAGTCATCCTTATCGCCCTGCCAGTCTATTACCTTCATAGGCAAACTTAAACACTGTTGATGTCAGCTACCCTTACAGAACAAAGAGTTTCAGACATTCAGACTCATGTCAGGATCATTCTGGCCAGCAAGAAAATACAGGGCAGAATGGTTCTAAAGGTATTAGGTCTCATGGCTGCGGCCATTACTCTTCTTCCCTGGCTCGATTCTACATGCCTTCTTCAGTGGATGCTGTTCACACAATGGTCATACCAGCAACTGTCGTCACCAGATTCTGGTGACACAGACATGCAAAGAGCATCTTGCTTGGTGGATCACATCGTCTCAGGTTCACCAAGGCAGGTACCCCCATCCCCGATAGCCACTGTCACCACGGATGCCTCCTGATCGGGTGGGGGTCAAGGATGGTTCATGGGACGTGGCAGCCGTTCGGTACCATCTGCACATAAATGTCCTGGAGATGAGAGCAGTGCTTTTAACGTTGCAAGCCCTCAACGACTTTCTTGTCCACACAGACAACATGTCTGTAGTTTGGTATATCAACAAACAGGGCGGAACCAAGTCCTACCCTTGACTATGGCAATGGGCGATCTCCTCTCATCGGTTTCTCCTGGGAAAACCAACATTATAGCGGGCAGATTGAGCAGAGCTATCCTCATGCCTCACGAGTGGTCTCTCAAGCAATCTATAGCGGAAGAGATTTTTCTGCCCAAAACAGCAAATGTCCAGACTTCTTCAGCCTCTTCCCTCTATCAGGCCATCCCCAGAGACGCTCTGACCCAGGATTGGCCCCAGGGACTTCTTTATGCCTTCCTCCATTTCCTCTGATCCCTCAGGTGATCCAGAAAGCTACCGTTGACAGCCAAATTGATTCTCATTGCCCTTACTGGCCTCGACAAGTTTGGTTCCCTCCATCATCACCTTTTGGTGCAGCGCATCTGGACCCAGTGCCAGATCTTCTGATTCACCAATCGGGTCAGCTGCTCAACCTCACAGCATGGTTGCTCCACTTCCTTCCTTAGCCAGGCTTCCTTTGATCTCTAACCCAGTTAGAGACATCATAGTAGCTTTCACAAAATCCTCTACCAGGAGGATTTATACAAGCAAATGGAAGGCCCAAAATATTGATCCTTTTACTGCCCCTGTTCAGGCAGTCCTGGACTTCTTAGCAGAGATTTTTCATGCAGGCTCCTCTTCTTCCACAGTCAGAGTTCAATTGGCTGCTATTTCCAATTTTCATGTCGGGATAGCAGATCATAATATTATGTCCCATAGGCTCTGCAGGGCCTTCTTGAAAGGAATTTTCCTACTAAAGCCTCCAATCAGGAATCCTCCTCCTCAGTGGGATCTAAATTTAGTGCTGACATCCTTGATTCTTCCCCTTCGAGCCAGCTGTTTCTTGTTCCTGAAATATCTTTCTTGGAAAACTTTATTCCTAGTGGCTATTACATCTGCCAGGAGGGTGTCTGAACTTCATGCTCTTTCAGTTCGACCCCTATTTGGTTTTTCACAAAGACAGAGTATCTTTGAGAACTAATCCAACCTTTTTACCTAAGGTCGCTTCAAAGAACAATCTGAATCAATCCATTGATCTCCTGTATTTTTCCTAACTATTCAGATAGAGCTGAACAAAAGCTACATTATCTTGATGTCCACCGTCAACTTAGATATTATTTGGACAGAACAAAAAATTTAGAAAATCTGATCAACTTTTTGTTTCCTATGATAATAAAAAGGCCTTCCTGTTTCTAAAGTGACCTTGTCCAGATGGCTTTCTTGTCATCTCTGAAATTTATACTAGGGGAAAACAGCTGTGCTCAAAACCTAAAGCACATTCAACTAGGAGCTTAGCTACTTCTACAGCTTTTCAAGCTAGACTTCCTTTGGACACTATTTGTGCAGCGCCACTTGGGCTACTCCTCACACTTTTGTTTCCCATTACAAATTGGACTTGGCCTCCAGGGACAGAGCCAGTTTTGGCTCTACAGTCCTCAAGAGTTTGTTCCATTGAGCCACCCAGGATAGAGGTGCTAGGACGCTGTCCCATCAAGCAAGAATGAAGAGATTGACAACTTAACATTAAGTTATGTACCTACCATAACGTTCCATGTTAGTTGTCTTCTCGCCTTCCCTCCTTCCCCTGGCCTGGACAGACCTTGTATAAGAAACTGTTATGCTGAAGACCATTCAGACCTGGTCCTTCTTCCATCTGTAAGTTTTCTTTCTTCCTTGGGAAGTATTTTATGCTTGGTGCTATTGCCCTTTGTCAGCAAACGAGATCTGGGTACTTACCGCCTTGCATCATGGGATATGGGGCTGCCTCGAGCTGGTAAAAGTGACTCTCGAGCTTAGCGAGCCGAGGATAACCCATCAAGCAAGAAAGAAGGCGAGAGAAGACAACTAACATGGAACGTTATGGTAGGTACATAACTTCTTATTTTAGGACTATGGACAGGTACGGTAAGCGGATTTTTTCTTCAGCTACTTTTGCCATGAGATCGCTGAACTACCTATGCCACTTCACCCGCCTTCGAAGAGATGTTCTTAAAGAGTTGGGAGAAGTTTTACAGGATCCGTCAGCTGCTGGGTCTCAGGGTCTCAGGATAAGATTACCTCACAGCTAGGAATCCTTAACTCCATTGCTAACTCCTCCATGCGGCTCATTTCTTATGCAGCCGATGGAGTGAGTAGAGCCGCAGGCACAGGAGTGGCTTTAAGGCGTCAGTCCTGGATGCGGCTTTGTAATTTTGCAGACCCCTTCAAGGCATCTTTCACAAACTCCCCTTTTGATGGCTCGACCTTGTTCGGTCCTCAAGTGAAAGACACTTTGACTAGATGCGAACAAGATGGCAAGACTCTTTCTGCCGTAGGAGTCAGTTTCTCCGCCCCTTCTAGACATTACCCCAAAGGACAGAAGGGAGGAAAAATGTGGTTCCGCAAATCTCAAGGAGTCATGCCTGACGCACAAAGTCAGTTTACCCCAGAGGCAGAGGGGGTAACAACAATAGACGCCGCCCTAGGGGCAGAGGGGGTCCGCAGAATCAGGGTAGCAGAGAGCCTCTTTCTGACAAACCCTTCCAGCATCCCTGAGATGTTGCCCGATTGTCCACCTTCGGAGGCAGTCGGGGGAAAATTATCGCTGTACCCAATAGCCTGGCTTTCCCTTTCTCAAGACAAATGGGTACAGTCAATTATATCCGAGGGTTACAAAATTCCCTTTATTCAAACCCCAATTCAACAAAAGGGAACTCTTCCAGACGTTCCACCCGGTCTAACGGAACTAGCAGTACTAGAATTATCAAAACTGCTAGTAAGAAGAGCCATCCAGCCAGTCCCGGCAGACCAAATAGGATCCGGAATCTACTCAAGGTTCTTTTTAGTTCCAAAAAGACAGGGGACTGGAGACTAATATTAGATCTGAGCAAACTCAACAAGTTTGTAAAGAAATCAAGATTCCGGATGGTCACGCTCCAGTCCATTCTGCCTTTTCTGGGCAAGGACAATTGGATGTGCTCAATAGATCTTCAGGATGCGTACTATCACATAAAAATTCACAGACGCTCCAGAAGATTTCTCCGCTTACGGCTGGGGACCAGTCACTTCCAATTCAGAGCCTTGCCCTTTGGACTCACTACAGCCCCCAGAGTGTTCACCAAATGCATGGCAGTGGTTACGGCTCACCTGAGACGTCAAGGATTCCAGGTGTTTCCATATCTAGACGACTGGCTCCTCACTGCCACCACCAGGCATCAGCTTCTCCAAGCCAGAAATTACACCATTCACACCTGCAGAGGGCTAGAAATTTCTATAAATTTCGAAAAATCTGCCTTGTCGCCTTGTCAATATATTACCTTTATAGGCGCAAATTTGGACACCGTACAACTTTCTGCAAGGTTGACAGACCAAAGGATCTTGGACATTCAAAAACACGTCCAAGTGATTCTATTCAGCAACAAAATTCAGGCCAGATTTGCTCTGAAAGTACTGGGTCTTATGGCGGCCGCCATAACACTTCTTCCCTGCCCGCTTTTACATGCGGCTACTACAATGGATGCTATTCACTCAATGGTCTTTTCAACAACTTCCCATGCTTCACCAGATCATAGTAACCCCAACTTGCAAAAGACATCAGACTTGGTGGGTATCGTCCCCTCAAATCCATCAAGGCAGACCATTTGTTCCTCTTGCCCCAGTTGCCACGGTTACATCGGACGCCTCCCTGATCGGGTGGGGGGGCATTATCAGGGCAGAATGGTCCATGGCACTTGGCAACCTTTCGAGTACCATCTGCACATAAATGTTCTGGAGATGAGAGCAGTGCTTTTAACGTTGCAAGCCCTCAACGACTCTCTTCCTCAGGGAACAATTGCAGTTCAAACGGACAATATGTCCGTAGTGTGGTACATAAACAAACAGGGCGGAACCAAGTCCTATCCACTATGTCGAGAGGCTCTCAGACTTTGGCAATGGGCGATCTCCTCTCATCGGTTTCTGATAGCAACGCACATCCCCGGGAAATCCAACATCATAGCGGACAGATTGAGCAGAGCTATTCTCATGCCTCACGAGTGGTCTCTCAAACAGTCAGTGACGGAAGAGATTTTTCAGAAGTGGGGACTTCCTTGCTGCGACCTTTTCGCTACACCTCAAAACAGCAAATGCCCAGACTTCTTCTCTCTCTTCCCCCTTCCAGGCCATCCCCCAGAGCTGCTCTAACCCAAGTTTGGCCCGGGGACTTCTTTACGCTTTTCCTCCTTTTCCGCTGATACCTCAGCTAATTCAGAAAGCAACCACCTTGAGAGCCAAGTTGATTCTCATTGCCCCTTATTGGCCTCGACAAATATGTTTTCCGTTCCTACATCATTACCTCTTGGTACAGCCATGGCATCTGGACCCGGTTCCAGATCTTCTGACCCACCAGTCGGGTCAACTGCACCAATCCATACCCTCTCTCAACCTCACTGCTTGGTTGCTCCACTTCCATCCTTAGCCAGGCTTCCTATGATTTCTAATCCTGCACGGGATATCATAGTAGCTTCCCTAAAATCTTCTACCAGAAAGATCTACACTAGTAAATGGCGACGTTTCTCTTTCTGGGCAAAAGCTAGGAACATAAACCCCTATACTGCTCCAATTCATTCGGTATTGGACTTCCTAGCTGACATTTTTAATTCAGGATCCTCTTCTTCCACAGTGAAAGTTCAACTGGCAGCCATTTCAAATTTTCACATAGGCTTTTTGGACCACAACATTATGTCACATAAACTTTGCAAGGCATTCCTTCGAGGTATCTTTTTATTGAAACCTCCAATTAGAGACCCCCCACCACAGTGGGATCTAAATTTAGTTTTAACATCCTTGATTCTTCCCCCGTTCGAACCTGCAGCTGCCTGTTCCTTGAAATTGCTTTCTTGGAAGACACTTTTTCTAGTTGCCATTACATCTGCCAGGAGAGTATCTGAGCTTCATGCTCTCTGTGTTCGTCCTCCCTATCTAATATTTCACAAAGATAGGGTATCCCTAAGAACTAATCCATCTTTCTTACCAAAGGTGGCATCTCAGACTAACCTGAATCAGTCCATTGATCTTCCAGTATTTTTCCCGAATTATTCTGATAGAGCTGAACAAAAGTTACATTATCTCGATGTTCACCGTCAGCTGAGATATTATCTAGATAAGACAAAAATTTTTAGGAAGTCTGATCAACTTTTTCTATCCTATGCAGAGAACAGGAAAGGCCTTCCAGTTTCTAAGGTAACTTTATCTAGGTGGCTGTCTTCCTTGATTACTTACATTTATCAGCTCAGGGGCAAAGAATTGGTTTCTATCCCAAAAGCCCATTCTACCAGAGCTCTAGCTACATCTACAGCTTTTCAAGCTAGACTTCCAATAGACACTATTTGTGCAGCAGCCACATGGGCCTCTCCTCATACCTTTGTCTCACATTACAAATTAGATTTGGTCTCCAGAGACAGAGCAAATTTTGGTTCCACCGTTCTCAAGAGTCTGTTCCAATGAGCCACCCAGGAAAGAGGTGCTAGGGACGCTGTCCCATCCAGCAAGAATGAAGGCGAGATTGACAACTTAACATTTAGAAGTTATGTACCTACCATAACGTTCCATGTTAGTTGTCTTCTCTGCTTCTTTCTTCGCCCCTCCTTCCCCCTAGCCTGGTCAGACCGAGAAGATTATTCATCCTCTATTAAGAGGTTTTTACCTTTTTTCTACCTGTTCAACTCCTAGTTTCGCTAGGTTATGTGGATCCTTTCTACAGGTTTATGATGTTATTTAGTATTTTATTTCTTCCTCCTAAGTTGGAAGAAAATACTACTATTTCTTTAGCTACCAAACGAGATCTGAGTAATCTCCGCCTTGCATCATGGGATATAGGGTTGCCTCGAGCTGGTAAAATTAGCTCTCGAGCTTAGCAAGTGCCGAGTTGGAGCCGAGGATCGGCTCCGAACCCATCCAGCAAGAAAGAAGGCGAGAGAAGACAACTAACATGGAACGTTATGGTAGGTACATAACTTCTAATTTGCTGAAGATCGCTCGTGTGGTGGCTCCAGTCTCCCAATCTCCACACGGGACGTCCCTTCTCACTACCTCCGCCAGTCGTCACAGTGACCACGGACGCTTCTCGCCTGGGGTGGGGGGGGGGCATTTTTCAGGCAGGACAGTCCAAGGCACGTGGAACGACGTAGAGACCTCTTTGCATATCAACGTCCTAGAGATGAGGGCGGTGCTTTTGACGTTGCAGGCACTACACAACTCTTTTCCGGTAGGGACAATTGCAGTACAGACAGACAACATGTCAGTCGTCTGGTACATCAACAAACAGGGGGGAACCAGGTCTTACCCCCTTTGCCGCGAGGCCATGAGAGTGTGGGAATGGGCGATTTCCACCAACCGCTTTCTCATAGCAACGCACATTCCGGGACGGTCCAGCATTCTAGCGGACAGGCTCAGTCGTACTATCCTGACTCCTTACGAATTGTCTCTCAACCATCGAGTTGCAGAGCAAGTATTTGCCCGATGGGGGCAACCTTGTTGCGATCTTTTTGCCTCTCCTTCAAACACCAAATGCAACGATTACTTCGCTCTGATCCCCCCTCCGGGGGAGTCCCCAAGAGACTCTCTAGTTCATGCTTGGCCTCCCGGTCTGCTATATGCTTGCCCTCCTCTTCCCCTGATGTTGAAATTATTACAGAAAGCCAGGCAGTTGGGGAGCAAGATGATCCTCATTGCCCCATTCTGGCCTCGTCAGACGTGGTTCCCTTACCTATGGTCTCACCTAGTGTATCCACCATGGATTCTGGATCCCCTCCCGGATCTCATTTCTCACCCTCTCGATCTTCCGACTCCGAACCTGGTCAACCTCAAGCTGACGGCTTGGTTGCTCCAATTCCACTCCTCATAAGGACTCCTGGGATCTCATCACCTGTCAAAGCCATTCTTGTAGCAGCTCACAAGACTTCCACCAGGAAGGTTTATCGAAGTAAGTGGAGACGCTTCACCATTTGGGCAGAACACCGTTGTTTAGACCCTTTTACAGCCCTGATAGGGTCGGTTCTAGATTTTCTAACCTCTCTCTTTCACCAGGGGGCTAGTTCCTCCACAGTCAAGGTACAACTTGCAGCAATCTCATACTATCACGTGGGGCAAGAGTCTGGCCCTCTTATCACTTCCAAACTGTGTAAGACCTTCCTCAAGGGTACCTTCCTCCTTAGGCCTCCAGTCAAAGAGGTGGTACCTCCATGGGATTTATCCTTAGTCTTACAGGCCTTGACTGGTCCCCATTCAACCGGCCACGGTTGATCTCAGATTTCTCTCTTGGAAGACAGCCTTTTTGGTGGCCATAACTTCAGCCAAAAGAGTGTTGGAATTGCAAGCTCTTTGTGTCAAACCAGCATATCTGGTCTTTCACCCGGATAGAGTTTACCTCAGGATCAATCCGTCCTTTCTACCTAAGGTATCTTCAGAAGCGAACATCAATCAATCTATCAATTTTCCAGTGTTTTTCCCCAACTTTCAAAACAAAGGAGAGTACAAGCTACATTCCTTAGACGTACACAGACAACTACGTTTTTATATCCATAGAACTGCTGATCATAGGCAATCCGATCAGTTGTTTATCTCCTTTGCCAAAAGTAATTTCGGAAAGCCAGTTCTAAAGTTTCTCTCTCTCGATGGATCTCGAGTTGTATTCTTTTAGCATATCAGAGCTGGGGAAGGCCTGCACCTCAAGGAGTCCATGCTCATTCTACTAGGGCCGTTGCCACATCTGCGGCCTTTCAAGCTAGGGTTCCACTGGATGACATTTGTTCCGCAGCCACTTGGGCTTCATCTCACACCTTTATCAGCCACTATAAAATAGATGTTGTCTCCCGAGGTAGGGCGTCCTTTGGCTCTGCGGTGCTCCGGAATATCCTTCCATGAAGGCCACCCAATATTGAGGTAGCTGGGGACTCTGTCCCAAAGGTTGCTGACAAATGAAGTTCCTTCTTCAGATTAAGAAGTTATGTACTCACCATAACGTTCCATCTGAGTAGGTATCTTCATTTGTCTGCAACCATCCCCCCCTCCTTCCCCCTGAGCAAAATGATCGTTCTTGTGGTTATTAGCATATGTTCCCTTTGGGACACTTTTATCAGCTGTGCTATGGGGCAAACTTGATCTGAGGTCAGTCAGGGTAGGCAAGGGATTATGGGTAAGGGGAGGAGCTCGGATCTATGCTATGATAGAAGTTGCCGGCTCGGATCCGAGATCGGATCCGTATCCCAAAGGTTGCAGACAAATGAAGATACCAACTCAGATGGAACGTTATGGTGAGTACATAACTTCTTATTATCTGCAAATAGAACTGGCTTTTCTTAACTACCATACTAATTATATCCTTGAATTTCTGAGTCCCTTATTTTCTTTGCCAGTGGTTTTAAATATAATGCAAATAAAAATGGGGAGAGAGTACACCTCTGCCTGGTTCCTCTGCTCAAGCAGAGATAATCAGAGAGCACCCCACCCACTTTAAGTTTCTACTCTGGTCCTTCAATATATCCTCCTAATCAACCTTATAATTTTATCAGGGAATGCACATGCTTCCATTGCTCTACTCATAAAATAACAGCGTACTCCATCAAATGCTTTCTCTGCTTGAAGACCCACCAGCAACAGTGTTATTTTCTTACATTCTGCTTCCCTCTGGATCATCACTGTTCTGTTTATGTTGTCAAATGTTTGGCTTCCCTCCATAAAACTGCACTGCTCCATATCTATCAATTTCAGCATCATTTTTGTCATTCTTGTAGCCATTATAGACATAAACACTTTATAGTCATGAGTCGCAATGAAAATGTTAACAATGGAACAAACCAAAGCACAAAGGACCGTGAAATAAAAAATAGAAACTTTTAATCCTGGGCTATAAAACACAGGTAAGCCCTTTCACTAACAGCTTCTTCAGAGCATATAAAACCCTGTCCCTTTATCCTCAAATAAATATAATTACCAAGCCAATCAAAATGTAAACCACATTAATTAGTAGGCTGTCCTTAAAGCAACAAGGCACATTGTCCAATCCATTAAACAATAAACATATATGTATAGGAACTTACATATATATATATATATATATATATATATATATATATATATATATATATATATATATATATATATATATATATACATATATATATATATATATATATATATATATAAATAATATATACGCATAAAAAAACATATAAACATGAAAAATATATGCATAATAAATCATCTATTTCTAAAGCTTCTGGATTTTAATATAGGTTTAAGGGAAGCTTTTTCATTTAGACCCTTGCTTTGGTCTCCCCTTAACCTTATAATCCATCTTACCTCCCTATTTTCCGTAAAGTTTCTAATGTCCCCTTCACTTAAACTAGGTGCAATGACTTCCATGGCCAAGAATTTGAAACTATGTTCCTCATCAGTCTGTATGATATGTCTAGATAAAACATTATTGCCTGAACGTATCCTGAAGTTATATAAATGCTCCTCCCTTATCCTATCCTTGAACATTCTATCTATTATTTCATGGTCCTTTATGCTTTGGTTTGTTCCGTTAACATTTTCATTGTGACTCATTTTAGTTTATTGTTTTTCAATGGAACATTTATTCCTTGGAGCCTTCTCTTGTTTTTGCCACTTTATAATCATGATTTAATATTGAAATGGGCCTGTATGAAGCTGGATCTGATGGCTCTTTACCCTCTTTAGGTAGTACAGCTACTACCGCTTTTTTTCCAGGATGTTGGTACCTCTCCTCCTCTTAAAATACTGTTAAACAAAACCTTCCAGATCTTCATCAGTTTTTCCCCATCTAGCTTCCAAACTTCCACAGGAATACAGTCTAATCCTAGAGACTTTCCTGTAGATTGGTTATACATCAGCATGTTTATCTCATCTCCTCCTATCCTAACTGTTAGTAATTGAGTCTCCTCTCCCTCTAGACTTGGCATATTTAATTCTTCCATAAACATTTCCATTTGTACCTTTACTTGATTTACATATTTCTCTACTTTATACAGACTTTCATAGAATTTCTGAGATATTTCTAATACTTCTACAGGATCCTTAGATGTTAAGTTGTCTATCTTGCCTTCATTCTTGCTGGTTGGGTTCGGAGCTGATCCTCGGCTCCGACTCGGCCATCTTCAAAAGCTGAAGAGCTACTTACTGGCTCGAGGCCCCCCTATATCCCATGATGCCTGGCGCTAAATACCCAGATCTCGTTTGCCGCTTCTGCTGCGACGTTGCTTTTACTGGCTCAGGTCATATTTTTCAATTTTATTGTCATTGTATAAAAATAGTTTATATTATAGTTGGTGTTTAAGATAGTTAGTGTACTTTCAGTAGTTGTAGTTAGCTATTTGTATTTAGTCTCCTTCCCTTGAAAACTCATTTTCTTGTTAGAGAGTTTTCCCCTCCCCCTCCCCCGTTTCTATTCTTAAAGGTAACCGTTTTTAGTTAGAGGCTAATCCTTGTTTCAATTTTTTATGTAATAGTTTCTTTGTTAGAAATTGTGGTAGATTAGTAGGTCTAATTACCTTTTCTTAGATAATAGAGTGTGTGTACTGTTAGGGTGTGGTAACTTGTGTTGAGTGTGTGTGTTTTTACTAGTTACCTATTTCCCTTTTGTTACTTTTTCTCTGTAAATTGATTTTTCCGTTTACAGGTATGTCTAAAGATACGAAAGTATCTGGATTCAAGAAGTGTGACTCATGCTGTCAGAAGATGTCACTGACAGATGGTCACACTTCTTGTGTCTACTGTTTGGGCGCCCTACACCTGCAGGACTCTTGTTTGGTGTGTCATGCCTTTAGTCCAAGAGTCCTGCAGGAGCATAGGAATAAGCTAATCCTTAGGGGTTTGCTCAAACCTGAAGGGTCACCAGCTAAGGTTCAGTCAGTGAAACCCTCTAAGCCAACGAAGCCGCCGGCTCCCAGCTCGGAGCCGTCGTCGGGTGTGGCCTCTGCTAGAAACTTTGGCTCTGACTGGAACCGAAGTACCTATCTCCCAGTCAACTTCGGTTCTGACTGGAACCGAAGTACCTATCTCCCACTCGGCCCCGACTCTGGTGTCGGAACCGTCAGGGAGTCAAAAACGCTCTAGGTCTCCATACCTAGAGTCGATACACTCGGCTCCGGGGTCGCCTCTGTTACAGTTGGAGCGAAGTCACCGATCCCACTCTTCTCGGTCTTCTAGACTATCTGACCATGATTTGGAGAGAGTGGTGAGCAGGCTCCTAAAATCGCAGGCACAGAAACCACGAAAAAATCACTGTCCAGAAAAAACACAGCATGGAAGGCAAGGAAGAAGTAACAAGGAAGATTCCTTTAATCCAACAAAATGTACTTTCTGGTACCTCGGCAATTCGCCTTCATGGAACATTTACCATGTGCACACATCTTCCTTTTATATGGTCATCAATCAATCAATTAATTAATTAACAAAACATTTCACATTTTCACCATTATTTGTTTCCATGAACACATAATATATAATATGAATACAATATTTAGTATATTTCTATGTAAATTCACTAAATACAATCATTAAATACCATTCTATAAATCACTTTTAAAACATTAAACGTGTTTTGAAACATTTTTACAAATATTTTTACAAACATTAAACATTTTCCCTCCATAAAGTGTACTTAATGCCCACCTATATTACTGCTGAATGTATACATTTCATATATGATATATTCAAATTCATTTTTCAAACTAAAAGTACTAACCATCCTAAAAATATCATCAGAACATGACTATAAGTCTAGATTCATAGGTTCATAGGTTCATACTAGGCTATCTGCCCTAGGGCATTTATAAGCCTAGCCAGAGTGTGTTTGGCTTTCGCCACCCATTTTAAATTAATTTTGCTATGCCTTTTTTTTAGGTTAGTATACTGTGCCTCTGTCTAACAGTGACACAGAAGTGATAGCCGGGGTAAACCTACGATCTCCCATCCACTCATCAAGATTCCTCTTGAAGAGAGTCAGTGTGGGACTCTGCCTAACCTGGACTGGGATTTTATTCCAGAGTGAAGGGAGCCTCTGGGTTATGAATCTGTCCCTCCAGCATGTCCTATTTATTTCAGTGCTGAGGTTCAAGTCTCTCAGCGTAGCTCGATGGGATTTGGATTTTCTGAGGTGCAGCATGTCCATTAATTCCGGGTTGGACATGGCTTTATACGTCAGACACAGATCGCCTCTGAGCAGGCGGTATGCCACTGAGTAGAGCTGGAGTTTCTTTAACCGGCAGCATATGGCATATGTTTGAGCCCTTTGATCCTCTTGGTGAGGTACTTTTGGGGTCTTTCCAGTTGCTGCAGGTGTCTGGTAAGGTACATCCCAAAGGGCATTGTACTCAATTATGGGCCTGATGAGGGATGAGTAAAGAGGTACGATGACCTCCCTAATCTAGATGTGAAACCTTCATGATTAGGTGGGCTATATAAAATGTTTTTCTAACCACTTTGGCCACGTGGTTGTCAAATAAGAGATTGCTATCAACTTGGGTCCCCAGGTCCCTAATGACTTCTTCTGTACTTAATGGATTACCACCTATGTGGTAATTTGTGGGCACTTTGTTTTTGCCAAAGGGGATGACTATACACTTTTTGGCGTTTAGCTTGAGGCCATGGCTCTGGCACCAGTTGTCTGTTTCTATGAGGCCCTTTTGGAGGATGCTTGTGTCGGCTGGAGAGTTGATTATGGCGCCCAGTTTGCAGTCATCTGCGAACTTGGTCAGCAGTCAGTTTTATATGATTTTATATAATTAATCCACTTTCCAAATTCATACCCCTGGGAAATAATGTATGATATCCCAAAATCATTTTATGTTCCAACCTGCATAATGCAGTCCTAAAATTCTCTATACAAACATGGGGTCTAACCAACACACTAAATGAAAAACCTTCAGTACTACCATTATGTGAACTAATAAAATGAGAAGGTACTGGACTTTCCATGTGGCCCCTTCTTATATGCCCCAGATGTTCCAAAATACGTACTTTAGCCCTTCTAGTGGTTTGTCCGATGTACCATGAAGGTGTGCTGCAGTTATATCCTAAAATACACACCACCCCAAATGACTGACAGTCAAATTTTTCAAACGCAAAATATCTTCTGCCATTGATTTTCAACCCATGCATGTTTTTTACTTTTCCACACACTGAACATCGCCCACAACAATACATACCAACATTTTCATCAGTGGAATTTATCAATTTTTTATTTAATAATTCCTTTAAATTGCAATATCTACTGTAAGAAAAAGTTATATGCTTTGGAAATAGGCGTTTTTCCTAAAATCACAGGCCCTGGCTAAAATGTTATCCAACCCCCCCTCATCAGGGTTCAGCTCCGCCTGTCTCAGCAGTAGTTCCTCCTTCGACTCATCCCTCGAATTCGGAGCCGGAACTTGCTGGGGATCGGATCGTGGAACCGTCGGCGCCGATACCTGCCCTTTCGGTTCCGTCGTCGGCTCCGATGTCATCCATGGTGCCGTCCTTGGAGGGATCTGGGTGCCGGGACTCCCTCGTCTGCTCTGAGGGGGCGAGTGGCATCGGACCCTTGTCCAACCCCATTCTCCCTCTTGGAGCTTCGGCACAGGTAAGTTCGGCTCCTACATCGGCCTCAGAGCCATCTCTCTCTGTGTTGGGAAGGATCCCGGTTTCTTCGGAGCTGGAGCCTTCTCCGGTATCGGGAAGGGGCACCTTCGAGGTCATGAGGAGTGTGCTGGCCTCTGAGTCAGCTCCACGATCAGCCTCATCGGCTCCTCCCCCCATGGTGCCTGCGTCTGCCTCTGCCCCGCCTCCAGACCCCAAGCGTGGGGAACAAGCGCTCCAGGGCACCCCATTGGGTGTATCTTCCTCTTCCGAGGCCTCCCCTGATCATTCAGAGGAGCCCCCTCGAAAGAGGAAATGCAAGAGGAAGCATGCTGACTCCCCTGAGTCTGTCACTTCAGATACTGACTTGGAGGATTCGGAAGGGTCCCCGAGATCCCCCTCTGAGGACGTCACTTTCTCAGACAACCTTGAGATACTTAGGCAGTGGGGGAACTGGACTACCCTTAACCCTCCCGAGGATGAGTCAGTATTCCTGGATGCGTTTAGTTCCCGACCTTCCACCTTCTGGGTGTCTCCGCCTTTCGATCCACTGATGTCTGTGGTGGCTCAGAAGGCGTGGTCAGCCCCATACACAGTGAAACCAACCCCCCAAAGACCCACAGAATTTATTACTGCACCACAAGACAAGCGATTTATGACTAAGGGTGTTCCTGTTGATGCCATGTTGGTAGCAGCGGCCACAAAAAAGGAGTTGACTGAAACTTCTTCATCTGTCCATCCCCCTAATAAGGAATCTAGGACGATGGACAGATATGGGAAGCAGATGTTTGCATCAGTGACCTTCTCCATGAGGTCGCTGAACTACTTGTGCCACTTTACCCGCCTTCAAAGGGATCTCATTAAAGAGCTAGGAGATACCCTTCAAGATCCATCAGATGCGGGGGTCGAGACTAAGGTTGCCACCCAGCTGGCGACTCTTAATTTGGTAGTAAACTTCTCCATGCGGCTCATCTCTTACACAGCCGATGGTGTGAGTAGGGCCGCAGGCACAGGCGTGGCCTTGAGGAGGCATGCCTGGATGCGGTTATGTAACTTTGCGGAACCCTTCAGGGCGTCTTTCACAAACACCCCCTTTGATGGTTCTGCTCTTTTTGGACCACAGGTGAAGGATACCCTTACCAGGTGTGAGCAGGAAGGCAAGACTCTCTGCTGTGGGAGTCCATTTTTCCACTCGTTCAAGACCGTATCCCAAGGGGTAGAAGAGTGGGAAGATGTGGTTCCGGAAACCCCAGGGAGCCGTGCCTGACACATGTGGAGAGTTCCCCTCCAGGGGCAGAGGAGGGAACAACAATAGACGCCGCCCTCAGGGCAGAGGGGGTCCACAAAATCAGGGCCAAAGAGAATCTTTCTCTGGCAAGCCCTTCCAGCATCCCTGAGGTGCTGCCCGGCTGTCCACCTTCGGAGGCAGTTGGGGGAAGATTATCGCTGTACCCAAAAGCCTGGCAAAGTATAACACAAGACAAATGGGTACTGTCTATCATATCCGAAGTCTACAAAATCCCTTTCTTTCGCACTCCCTACGTTCCCAACAAATCCCTTCCAGATGTTCCACCCAATCTAAGGGATCAAGCAGTTCAAGAAATTTCGAAACTGCTGAGAAAAAGAGCCATTCAGCCAGTCCCGGCAGACCAGCAAGGATCCGGAATTTACTTGAGGTTCGTTTTGGTACCAAAAAAGACAGGGGACTGGAGACCCATTCTGCATCAGCAGACTAAACAGGTCTGTTCAAAGAACGAAGTTCCGGATGGTCATGCTACAGTCCATTTTACCCTTTCTGGGTCAGGACAATTGGATGTGCTCCATAGATCTTCAGGACGTGTACTACCATATCAAAATGGACAGACACTCCAGAAGATTCCTCCGCTTCTGGCTGGGAGCTAGTCATTATCAGTTCAGAGCTCTGCCCTTTGTTCTCACCACAGCCCCCAGGGTGTTCACCAAATGTTTGGCAGTAGTTACTGCTCACCTGAGACGGCAAGGATTCCAGGTGTTTCCATATTTAGACGACTAGCTCCTTACTGCAACCACCAGGCATCACCTGCTGCGAGCCAGAGACTACACCATCCAAACTTGCTCCAAACTAGGCATCACAATAAATTTCGAAAAGTCTGCATTGTCGCCTTGTCAATCTATTACCTTTATAGGCGCAAACTTAAATACAAAGGACATGTCAGCGAGACTTCCATTAGACAGAGTGCTAAACATTCGCCGACATGTCCAGGTCTTATTAGGATGCAAAAAAATTCAGGCCAGATTTGTTCTAAAGACCTTGGGTCTCATGGCAGCAGCTGTCATACTAGTCCCCTTCGCTCGTTTTCATATGAGGATTCTTCAGTGGATGCTGTTCACCCAATGGTCTTTCCAGCAACTTCCAATGTCTCACAAAATAATGATCACACAGACATGCAAAAACCAACTTGCTTGGTGGATGGTTTCCCCATCAGTACCCCAGGGCAGACCATTTGATGTCCTTCATGGATGCATCTGCAGTCATAACAAGTGGGTTGTCCTGTCGTCAGGCAGCCCTGCAGTCGGCCGGATTCCAAAGTCCGGGTCCGGTTTCGGCTGATGTCGCACTCCACCCGACGTCATCTCTGTTGGTCTTCGGGTATAAAAGCATCAGCCGACGCCATTTTCCTCAGTCTTTCTTGCGCGGCGCCAAGCAGAAGCTGTTCGCAAGTGCCGGTCGGTCGGATCCAGAGATTACTTCTACCGAATACTACCAAGACTTCTAAAGCTAAGTACCCGTTGGGGACTCTTTCTTGCCTCAGCCGATGTCAGAAAAGTTAACAATTGTTTAACCTGTGGGAAACAAATACCTCATAAAGATTTCCACTCTTACTGTCTGCCTTGTTTAGGCCCAGCCCACGACGTAGCAGCCTGTTCGGCCTGTGCCTCTTTCAACCGACGAGCTTAGGCGCCGGTCGGAGTTTGCAGAACAGTTTTTCGGTACTGATTTTGCGTACATTATGCCGCCGGATCCTCCGACTACCCAATCTACCAAAACGCAAAGATAAAGACCGACATCGCGGTCCGCGGTTTCGGCCGAAACCACGGTAAAGCAAATCATGAGTGTCTCGGTTTCGCCGAAACCGAGAAAACTGATCAAAGTACAGCTGAACCTATTCTTACAACTGAGGCCCCTGCTACAACTCTTGAATCGACCTCAGAAATTTTACCCACTACGGTGGTTGACTTATCAGACACCATCCCTTGGATGTCTCTACCCCAGCACGTGGTGCTGCTAGGCCTCCAGCAGCCATGTCCATTAAGGCCTTCGCCAGGGCTAAAGCAGCCAAGACTACTAAATCAGTGCCTGTTAAACCCCCACATCCAGGCCCTCTTCTAGTTCTCAAATGCTTTCTTTGGCAGAAGATTTAATTTCTTTAATTAGAGGATCTCAATCTCACCCAGACAGGGCCTCTCAGCCCCAGAGAAGAGACCTAGGGCAGAGCCCCTGAGCCAGTGTCTTCTGATGATTCTGCTGATGAATCAGACATAACTGACCAGCCAGAGGCTCCCTTCTCCAATTTTGAAGATTCTGATGCTGAAGAATCCATTCCAGCTGCTTCCCACCAGAAGAATTCTCCTTTGGAAACCTTGCATGCCATGCAAGAACAGTTCCAATGGCAGCAACAGGATTTTTCAGACTCCAGAAAAGACTTAGGACCTTTCTGCACCTCCCACAGCACAGGCCCTTAGCTATACCTCCTGTTCTCTCTGTGGTGGATGATGCTTTCAATGATGTTTGCTCCGCTCCAGATTCTTTACCCCAGCCCCTGCCAAACCAGACAGATTTTACAGGGTGCCAGATACTCATCACCACCTTTACAAGGCCCCACTTGCAGACCCAGAAACTATATCCCAGGGTCCCAAGGCAGTAGCCGACCACAGCTAAAAACCCTATTCCTTCTGAAAGGGAAGCAAGGTCATTAGACAGATGGGGTAAAAGGTCTACACTTCAGCTACTCTCTCAGCTAGAGCTTTAAACTGTCAGTTTCACATGATACAATACCAAGAGTTTATGCTTGATCAGTTAACTAAAAACTAACCACTGATGAATCTCTTGATAAGAAATATGTATTAGAGATGGTAAATAACATACAACAGGTTAGCAACCATTCCTTAAAATGTGGCTATGATGCACTGGAGGCTTCATTTAGATCAGCCATGACAGGCACAGTGATAAGAAGGCATGCATGGCTAAAGGAACAAGCTTTACCGGATCATGTTAAAGCTAAGTTGCTAGATGCTCCTATGGACAAGACAAGTTTGTTTGGTACACCTGCCCAGCAGGTTATGAAGAAAATGGAAGAAAAGGCAAAATCTGTTCAAACTGTTAAAAGATTTCTTGCAGGTTCAACCCCCAAGGTTTAGCAGGAACTGGCCTGCCAAAAATTGGTCCTTTCCTGACTCCACAAAATTTCAAAGGGGCAGGAATAGACGTTCCAGAGGCAGAAACCAATCCAGAGGAGGTGCCTACAGAGGACGACAGTGGCAAGGTAACAACAGAGGCACAGACACAGCCACTGCCACTACATCAGCACAACCACAGTGACTTAATCCTAAATCCGCCTACCAGGGAACAAATAGCAGCTCCTCTAGGCGGAAAGTTAACCTTATTTTCAAAGAACTGGCACTACATAACAAAAGACAAGTGGATTTTACAAACCATAGATCAAGGTTACCGGTTTCACTTCCACACTTTACCAGTCAAAAGAGGAATGCCAAATCTACCTCCAAATCAAAAAACAGAAGCTCTACGCCAGATAATGCAGTTAGCAAACATGAGAGCTGTGGAAACAGTGCCAACAGCAGAACAAGGAAAGGGTTCTATTCCAGACTATTCCTAGTTCCAAGAAAGGAAAAAAGTTGGAGACCAATTCTCGACCTGTCCACCTTAAATACATACATCATTGTCCCAAAATTCAAAATGCTGACCCTACAGCAACTTCTTCCCATGCTGGGCAAGGAGTCTTGGCTGGTAACTCTAGATCTCAAGGAGGCATACCTGCACGTCCCCATTCGACCAATCTGCAGAAGATACCTCAGATTTCTTGCAGGATCAGAGCACTATCAATTCTCAGCATTGCCCTTTGGC